>NC_067398.1:491967843-492330343 GCF_016432865.1 Antechinus flavipes | reverse complement strand
TGTAAGTCTTTCCAGGCCTCTCTAAAATCATCCTCCTGATTGTTTCTTATAGAACAATAATATTCCATAACATTCATATACCATCACTTATTCAGCCATTCTCCAATTGATGGGCATCCACTCAGTTTCCAGGTTCTTCCAGCTATGAAAAGGGCTGCCATAAACATTTTTGCACATGTGGGTCCCTCTCCCTTCTTTAAGATCTCTTTGGGATATAAGCCCAGTAGTAACACTGCTAGGTCCAAGGTTATGCACAGTTTGATAGCTTTTTGAGCATAGTTCCTCTTTTTGAGCATGAGCTCTCCAGAATGGTTGGATCCGTTCACAATTCTACCAACAATGTACCAGTGTCCCAGTTTTCCTACATCCCCTTCAACATTGGTCATTATCTTTTCCTGTCATTTTAGCCAATCTGAGAGGGATATACTGGTATCAGAGTTGTCTTAATTTGCATTTCTCTGATCATAGTGGTCTGGAGAATCTTTTCATATGAGTAGAAATGGTTTTAATTTCTTCATCTGAAAATTGTCTGTTCATATCTTTTAACCATTTATCAACTGGAGAATGGCTTGATTTCTTATAAATTTGAGTCAATTCTCCATATATTTTAGAAATGAGACCTTTATCAGAACCTTTGAATGTAAAAATATTTTCCCAATTTAATGCTTCCCTTCTAATCTTGCGCATGACTTATTCTTAAAGAAACCATGATGGATATTTGGAATCACTATCTCATTTTTTAAAATGTTAATTCTGTGGATGCTTATTTGATAGAAGTACTAAGGTTTAATATCTAGAGCTGTGGTGTCAAACTCAAAGATAATTTTTGTTCAGTTGTGCCCAACTCTTCATGACCCTGATGTAATACAGCTTTTAGGGAAGACAACAATGATATTGTGATCCACAGATTAGGGGAGGGGCTTCTGTTCTAACAATAAATCAGGGATCCTAAATCTTCTGGCTTTGGAGTCCGCCTCAGGAAACTCCTACACTCAATAGACCACTCCACAGCCAAATAGCTTCTGGCCTCAGGATAGTCCCACAGATCAAACTCCTGAGACAATAGTGACCACATTCCTCAATTCATTGCTCACTGTCAGATAGCTTATCTGTTGGTCAGTAATAACCAAATTCCAGAGACCACTCCTCTAGGCCATTGAATTAGCATGTCAATAATAGAAAGCTGGCAAAGGGGTGTCCTCTCTCTTGGGACTTTACTAATTTCTTTTGGAATTTAGCCCCCTGATATTGGTGTTACAATTACAATAAAACCTTGCCCCTTGAGTAGGAAATAGGTTCAAGCCTGCAAATTCTTTTTAGATATCTCATGACACCAATCTATGATTCCAAAACTTTAGGGTCCCCTTCCCAATCTCAATCACCTCATTTGGGATTTTCTTGGCAAAGTTATGAGATTGGTTTACTATTTCATTCTCCAGCTTCACAGATGAGGAAATTGAGGCAAATACAGGTAAGTGACTTGCCCAGGATCATACAGCTAGTATGTATTTGAGACTGAGATTGAACTTGGTCTTTATGACTCTAGGCACTTTATCCACTACACTACCTAGGTGCCCTAAATTTATGTTTATATATTGTCTAAAAACTAATTGAAATGAGGAAAATACCTTTCCTCACTTAGAGGAAAGTTTCTGCTATTACAAAACTAGTGGTTCATGAATTTCTAAGGAGTAACCACTAGGACCCAGAAAAATTATCAACCTATGTGTGCATTTTTGTCTAGCTAATGCTTTTCCCTGACTGCATGAAGGATTTTTTACTTTAAACTGGAAGCTCTAGATTTTAACTATCATTCTCCCTGTCTCCTGGGGATATATATTTTAAATGACTGGTGGATTCTTCCTATTTTCATTTTACCCTCAACTAGATCTAGGCAGCTTTCATTTATCTTTTTCTTGAAATATGATACTAAGGACTTTTTTGTGGTCATGATTTTCAGATAGTTGAATCATTTTTAGATTATCTCTTCTTGACTTGTTTTTGGGGTCAGTTGGCTTTGATGGCACATTCTGTGCATTTTTTTCTTTTTTTTTATATGTGTTTGTTTCAATCTTATTGATTTCCTTTTAAAATTCCTTGTTTATCATAGAGTCCTTTTTTTCTGTGTGGTCCATTTCAAGAGACCCTTTCTTAGCTAAGTTTTACCATCATTTGTTCCAACTTATTAATTCTCTTTCCCATTTTTTCCTGTCTGGTTCTCATTTCATTAGATATACTTTGTATCCCATGCTTCACTTACAGTATTCTTAAAGAAAGATTTTGTAGCTATTTCATTCTTTTCTCTGAGTTTTATTTGGAAGTACTACCATGTTACTCTCCTCTTTTGGATCTGCCTTTTTGGCTTCTGTTAATCTTTTGTATTTTTCATAGAATTAAAACTTTTCTCTTTATTCATATCTCAAGCCTGCATTTCTAGATTGGGTTGTATGTGAATGTGTGCACACACATGTGCACACACATACAATTCCTTCAGACTCTGATTCTTACCACCACCACCATTGGCACTACATTGATAGAGGCAAAATTAGTCCTAGAAATGGTGACTAAGACTAGTCTAATCTGTGCAGGAATTCCTGGCTATTGGTGCAGTCCCCCAATGACTTAAATTTTAATCTCAGTCCCTTTTCTGTCTCCTTGCACAAACTCAGAGTTAGCCCTAACCAGATGCTGTCAATTGTGATAGTAGACCTCTCCTTTGAGATTTGTTTTGCTTCCCAGGTGTTTCCCTGGCCTTTTTTCTCCAGCTGCTGTACAACATGGGCTACATGGGTGCCAGACAAGCTAGAATTAATCTTGTCCTTTCTTATTGCTATAGTTCTGGCATGGTCTGCCTGAATTCTGGGTTGGATACAGGTTACACAAATCCCAAGTTAAATATGAACTACCTAGATACTGATCTTGCCCCCTGTCTCTTGCCATGATAATGGACTACTTGTGAGCTATGCCCTTTGCCTACATATGAAGTGTCTCATCTCAGAGCCTTCAGAAGTATCTGGAAGTCTTCTGCAAATCTGACTGAATGGGAGATGTTATAGTCATTTCTAGTTTTTGTTTTTTGTTTTTTGTCATTGTCCTTTGTGATGCATTTTAAGAGCTTTCCTGGGGTATTTGTGGGCAATCTGGGCTTTTTAATTTCTCACATGCTGCCAGAAGCCCTCAACCAATTTCCTGTAGATGATCCTCTCCAGACAAAATTAGAAAACAGAAATAGACTACAGCCATCTTCATATACAAAGATTTTTTAGCTAAAACTCGAGGTCCACTGGCAAATAGGTGACTTATGTATAATGCATTGGACCTGAAGTCAGGAAAACTTGAGTTCAAATTTAGCCTCAGATACTTATTAGCTGTGTGACTTCAGGCAAGTCATATAACATTTGTTTGCCTCAGTTTCCTCATGGAAACAATCAGGATTGCCTATCTCACAAGACTGATGTGAGGATCAAAAGAAAAAACACATATAAACCACTTCACAAACCTTAAAGAGCTCTATAAGTTTATGATAATTATAACCTTCAATTATCCAGAGTGATAACTAAGGTAAGCACCAGACTACAACATATAAATGTGGTACTAGTATTATTAAGAAACTTATGTGGTATTATAATAAAAAGAGTGCAGGTCTCTGAGAGAGGAAAATATGGGTTCAAATCCTCCCTATGTCACATGCTTGATGTACACATCAGGTCAAATTTGTTAATTTCTCATTCCTCACAGGAAAATTCTCTGAGATTATAAATTCCAGAGAAGATACTGACTATAGCATTTTCTCAAAAGGAATTCACTATCTCATTGAAATTACAGCTTCAATCTTCCCC
Source organism: Antechinus flavipes (assembly GCF_016432865.1). Taxonomy (NCBI): domain Eukaryota; kingdom Metazoa; phylum Chordata; class Mammalia; order Dasyuromorphia; family Dasyuridae; genus Antechinus; species Antechinus flavipes. The sequence continues at coordinate 492,326,504 of NC_067398.1, read as the reverse complement.
TCATAGTCCTTGCCCCCCACCAAATAGTAAATGAGAAAAAAGAAAAAAAATTCTGCAACAAAGGAGTAAGCATTGGCAATGAATATGCATGAAATATCTACTCTATATAAAATGCTATGTTAGATTCTAAAGATCCTTATTTATACAATTGCTTGTTATATTGATGCTTATAATTTTTATGTATGTATTTACTTTCCTACATTCTGCAATGCTTGATCCTTATATTTTCCTTGGGCTTTTCCTAGTTACTGAAAATAGGTATTTCTCTCCTGAGTGAACTCACAAAAGTCTTTATTCTAGTTATGCTACCCAGCAAGATATATCCTGAGAAGTTGAGTACATATATGATGCACTAGGTTCAGATATCCACTTCTATATCATCTATAACTAATGTCTTTTCTCTATTAATGAAATGAATTATTTTGCTTTTTTAACTAAGTATAAAATCTTAATTTTTTTTGAATGGAATTTAACCTACCAAAAAGCCATACCTTTTCACCCTCCTGACATTTTGTTTTTATCAGAATTGAGAGTGAACATGGTGAGATACCCTTTTTATTGACATTGTAGGGTACATTTTCTAGAAATTAGTAACTTATGGAGATGACCTGTATTGAAAACATGACTTGCCAAATCCCTGAATAACATTTATTGTCATCCCTTGCTTCTTTAGTTTACATAATTAGTCATGTGACTTCTTTCTTGACTCTCACTAAAGAACAGCAAAAGTGACCCCAAAAATTGGTCCTTGGATTCATGGAACTAAAAGCTGAAGGAGAAAAGAAAAAAGACTCAGAAAAAAGATATCTGCCTCAAAAGCTCTAATGAAATCTTAAATACTTAGCACCAAACAAGGAATAAATGATCAGGTTTGCAAACCACAAATGTCATCTTTGAAAATTCGACCCCCAAGCTTCTGATTGGAAAGGATGGGATGTTTGTCTAAGTGTCTTTGTAAAGCCCCATCTCTTTGAATATTGGATGGCCATTCAGTTGAAAAATATTTGCATGCTAGTCCTTCAATAATTCCCATTAACTATAGGAATCCTTTGTGGATTATTGCATTAATGAGGAAGTCACTGACGATACAGGGTCTGCAAACAGTAGAGTATGTCTCTGCTTCATTTCTTTTGACAAGTGTAGTTCTGCTTTAATTATTTATGCTCTTACACCACAGCATAGAAGTGCTCAAGAATATTTTGTATGAGTAATGAAGTTTTAGTAATACGAGCCCTTACTACATCTCTCTGCGATTAAAGCTTCACAGAGGAGTGGGGTAAGAATTTTAGGTTTTGTGAATTAGTGAACTGGGAATTAGCTAAGTTCCCTAGGCTAGAGTTCTAAATAATACAATGAAAATAAATATCTACAAGTGCAATTCTAATCTTTTTCAATCCCTTTAACAGCACTCAGAAGACCCCAGATGAACCACAAGGAAAATGATAAGAAGCAAAGCAGCTAATGATCATAATTAAGATGGCAGTACTGCTTATCCAAAACTTCATGGCTTGTCTACACAAGCTTCATGAAATGAACATAGAGGCAAGTAGGTGGAACAAGAAAATAAGAGTATTATTGGGCCAGAGCAATCTATCCATAATGACTCTACATTAGTCTCATTCAAAGAACTGTTACTCACCTCTGTACTTTACTGTACAGATAAAGAGGTGGTTTTTAAAGTATTTGACTACAAGTTTTACATTCATACATTCTCTCCCTCTCTCTCTGTCTCTCTGTCTCTGTCTGTCTATCTCTGTCTCTGTCTGTCTGTCTCTTTCATTCACCATTCATGTCATTTTTCATGTAGGATTCTTTTATATCAAATTATATTCTTTACTACTTAAATGTGACTAAATAACTAACATATAGTATTAATATTGACAGAATATCCTATTTGAAGAAAGAATAAAAATATAATAAAATAGATACACAATTAATATAATATTAATTAAATAATTCTTATTCATCAAAACTGTTTCTTATTCACCTACTTTTTTTTTTCTACTATGAGTTTTCTTGAGTCTTCACACTTAGTAACAAATCAAGACTCATTCACTTAAGTCACTCAGGTGAGAATATCTGTGTGGGCCATGGAAAGACTCATAAATAACCCAAAAAAGAGAAGAAAGAGAGAGTCAAGGATACAATGAACCTAGCTCCCATGATGGCCTTGAATTCTGAAAGATGACCCAAAGATGCTGGACTAACATGACAAAATGGCTCTATTAAAGCTGTCTTCGATAGCACATAAGAAAGGCTATTTTTAACAGCATTACAAATAAAGAACAAATAATTCTATTAGGGTAATAGAATGAATGAAAAATGCAAGGAAGAAAAAAATTCTTTAAATTTCTGGAACTGCCAGATTGAATTTTATTGCAAACCAGTCCTTACCAGGCATTATTATAACTACAAGGTCAGTTCTAGTTACATTGTGATCTAATCCAATCAAATTGAAAATAGTGGGTTAATGGGGAGGAAAAGCTCTTTAATAAAACTAGAACTGACATAGAAATGTGTATTTAGTCTTTATGTTAACTCTAGAGCATATGCTTTGAATAAATTATTAGGGATCTTTATCTACCAGTTAGAGAACTCAGATTTGATTCTGCCTTCTATGAATAGAAACCCTTCTAATCTGCATGCTAGTATAAACTCTTTAGTCTTCCTGATATCACCACTTGCCCCCCTAGCCATTTAGTAAAATATTCTAAGGCTATACTCACAAATAGGGAACATGTTTCCATGCATGCTGAAAGAGAAATGGATTTAAAATATAGAAAAAGTCATTTGTGCTTGAAAGTGAATATTTACATTTGCAGGCAATTATTTAGAGCTTAGGAAGGCAAATTTATTTGTTGATTTCCTGAACAATAAGTCAATGAAGTTTTGTGTGTGTGTGTGGTTTTTTTGTTTTTTGTTGCCAAAATGATCATTAGTAGGTACTTAACCAATGCTTTCTGAAATGGATTAAATTGAATTAATTAATTAAGTTAATAAAATAAATTGAACTAAATCACAAAAACCTCAGAAATCATGTTGGCCAACCTGTATTTGAACAAGAATGCCTATTATGATTAACTTGACCAGGTCTTCAGCCTTGAAGACCTCCAGTGAAAGGGAACTCACTATTCTTCAAAGCAACCCATTCCTCTTTTGGATCTTTCTAATTATTAGGAAGCTTTCTATTGCAAGATTAAGTCTGTCTGTCTCTGAGACTTCCACTTCTATTGTATGCATTAGGGTTCTCTTTGTGTTCCAGTATCTTTGCCAAGAAAACCTCAAATGTGGTCATGAAAAAAGATCAAACAACAACAAAGTTGTTTCAACAACATAGTGCTGGCTCTCATATTAGTCATTACCAGAAAATTAAGTTTCTGCAATCTTCCTTAGTAGTCTAGTGTAACAAGTTAATAGACTCATTTAAAATATTTTTACATTAGATCCAAATCCTCTTGTTCTTATCTCAATAAAGAAAGAAAATAGAATTAGCTACCATGTTTCCTTAAGCACAAATCTGCTCATGATATCCCTCCACTCAATGAACTCCAGTGGTTCCCCATCACCTTCAGGATCAAATCCAAAATGTGGTATGGCATTCAAAACCATTCATACAATTTGGAAATATGCTCAAAAAGTTATCAAACTGTGCACACCCTTTGATCCAACAGTGTTTCTATTGGGCTTATATCCCAAAGAGATCTTAAAGGAGGGGAAAGGACCTGTATGTGCAAAAATATTTGTGGCAGCCCTCTCTGTAGTGGCCAGAAATTGGAAACTGAATTGGATGCCCATCAGTTGGAGAAAGGCTGAATAAATTATGTTTGTTCTGTAAATGACCAGCCAGATGATTTCAGAGAGGCCTGGAGAGACTTACATGAATTGATGCTAAGTGAAATGAGCAGGACCAGGGAATCATTAAATACTTCAAAAACAATACTATATGAATGGCTATCTTCGGCAATGAGAGGATCCAATTCCATTCCAATTGATTAGTGATGAACAGAAGCAGCTATACCCAGCAAAAGAACACTGAGAAATGACTGTGGAATGCTTGCATTTTTGTTTTTCCTCCCAGGTTATTTTTACCTTTCTAAATCTGATTTTTCTTGTGCAACAAGAGAACTGTATAAATATGTATACAAATATTGTATTTAAGATATACTTTAACATGTTTAACATGTATGAGACTGCCTGCCATCTAGGGCAGGGGATGGAGGGAAGAAAGGGAAAAGTTGGAACAGAAATGATTACAAGGGTCAATGTTGGAAAATTACCCATGCATATGTTCTATCAATAAAAAGTTATAATAATAAAAAAAATGGAAATAAAAAATAAAAAAACAAGTTAAAGAAAAATTAAATTATGAAATTAATTTTTTAAAAACACCATTAATAACCTTTTACCTTCCTATCCTTCCAGTCTTCTTATACCTTATTCCCCAAAACATATTCTTTGAACCAGTAATACAGAAAGAAGCAAAAATCAGTCCTTACCCTCAAGTATCTTACAATCTAGTGGAGGAGACAGCAGGTAAACAAATACATACAAAGCAAACCATATAGAGGATAAATAGAAAATTACTAACAGAGGACATATGGATGAGCTAGAGAATTTCCAGTGATGAACAAGTTAGTAAAGATCCCCAATTCTGTCAAATGAGCATCCATTGAAGGAACTGGAGATGTTCAGTTTAGAGAAAACAAGACTCAAGGGGAGCATGATAACAGTATTCAAATACTTGAAGGGCAGCCCCAAAGGGCAGAACCAGGAACAAGGGGTAGAAGTTGCATAGAAGCACAGTTATGCTGGCTTATTAGGAAGACTTTCCTAATGTTTAGAATTGTATAAAAGTGAAATTGACTGATTGCAGTCAATCCCCCTCATTAGAGGTCTTCAAGGAGAAGTTAAATTGTGATTTCTTGGGTTTATAATTCCACAATTTAACTTCTCCTTGAAGACTCTCCATCTCTCAGGTCTGATATTTTCTCTGGTTGTCCCCAATACAGAGAATGCTCTTCCCCTCCAATGTCTAACTACCAAGATCGCTGGCTTCCTTTAGATCCCAACTAAAATCCTACTTTTTTTAGGAAGCCTTCCCCAAATCCTCTTGATTTTGATTTCAGTACCATCCCTCTTTTAATTATGTCCTATATATCCTCTACATAGTTTGCTTTATATAGATTCACTTACATATTGTCTCCTCCATTAGATTGTAAGTTCCTTGAGGACAGGACCTATCTTTTCTGTCTTCTTGTGTTTCCAATGCTTAGTTCAGTGCCTGGAACACAGTAGAAATTTAATAAATGTTTATTGATTGATTGTATATGGATCTTTAATATGTGAAATCTTTAAGGAGATCATCCTTCAGCTTCTCTTCTCTGAACAGAAATCTGATGATGAGTGTTACTTCCTCATGAAATTTAGTTGTCAATGACCACAAATACTGAAGTAGAGATTGTTCTGATGGGCATTTTACTTCTTATCCCTAGAACACCAGCATTATTTTACAGAAGATAAGATAGATCTAAGAAACCCGGATTGTTCATTCCACCTTTGCCAAAGAGCCTATGAAAAACTTCAACTAAGTCCCTTCATTGATCCATGAGTCAATGACTTTCCCTGTAAAATTGGGATAGTTCAAAGGATCATGGGATCATAGATTTATAGCTAGAAGGGACCTCAGAGGTTATCTAGCCCAAACATTTTATTTTACAGGTGCCATGGTGGGAAAAAAAAGACCTATGACTACAAACTGTGCTTATACAAAAAGAACTGCAATCCTAAAAATAAAAAAAAAAAATTATAATTCTACTAATCAAAACTTCCTTTCATTCTCCAAGGCACTTTTCTATTTTTTTGCTCTTTTCATTCCCCTCTGGCCTAGAGCCATGCTTGCATTGCCAATCCACACGTTTACATTAGTAACCTAGACCTTTTGGTAATTTCTTTTCTCTCTTCTTACAAATTACCACCACATGCTCAAAACATTAACATTTTCCTCCCACATTTATTCATTATCCCCTTAAAGGCTCTAACATTTAAAACCAAATTCTTTACCTGAAAAACAGTAAACAGACCAGAGGTGTTCCTAAAATGCAATGTAGGTTTGGCACAGTAATATAATTATATAAATTATATGTTTGTAATTTCTTCTTTTATTTATGCTTATATTCAATTTTTACCTTGTTTTCTATATTACCATGTCTATGGAACATACTTATAAAAACCCATCAAAACAATACAAAATGAAAAACCAGTGCTGGTCTGACATGTTAGTTCAGCTATACAGTTTTCTTAGTTTCTTCTATCATCTTCTGGGACCTTTGATTCCCACAAGCTTGTCTATGCTTAACCTCCTATTATTACAATTTCTATTTTTTAATATCCTGAGCTATAATGAAGAAAAGAAAATGAGATTGGTTTCCTCCTGCTCCTGTCCATCTAGTCTCCAGAACATACCTAAAAGACCAAAAAAACCCAAAAATTGGAGCAAGTTTCTTTGTGGATGATTCACAGAGACAATTAGGTGGTACATTGGCCTGGCTGGTGCAACACTGGCCTTGAAGTCAGGGAGATCTGAGATAAAATCCTGCCTCAAAAATTTATTAGGATGTTGACTATAGGTAAGTCACTTAGTTTCTTTATCTGGATCTCAGTTTCTTTATCTGGAAAATGGGGTGGGTGATAATAGCATCTGCTTCTCAGAGTTGTGAGAATAAAATCAAATAAGATGATCTATGTAAAATCCTTTATAAACCTTAAAGTACTAAATAAATGTTAGCAATTTATTATGCTCGTTCAGAATCTCATTTCTCATGATTGTCCTCCTGTGTAGCTATAAATATCATATAATCGCAGAACTTTAGAGCTGGAAGGTATCTTAGCTATTTATATAGTCCAAATCAAGGAATTATAAACCCAAGAAATCACAATTTAACTTCTCCTTGAAGACCTCTAATGAGGGGGAATTCACCACCTCTGCAAGCAGTCAATTTCACTTTTATACAATTCTAATCATTAGGAAAGTCTTCCTAATAAGCCAGCATAAATGTGCTTCTATGCAACTTCTATCCCTTGTTCCTAGTTCTGCCTTTTGGGGCCAAAATCTAACCACATGACTGTCCTTCAAGTATTTGAATACTGTTATCATGCTCCCCTTAAGTCTTGTTTTCTCTAAACTGAACATATCCAGTTCCTTCAATGGATGCTCATTTGACATAGAATCAGGAATCTTTACTAAGTTGTTCATCACTGGAAATTCTCTAGCTCATCCATATCCTCCGTAAACTCTAGTGCCCACAGATGAATATATTTCTTCTGGTGATATCTTATGAAGGCAAAGTATCTACAGACATCACTTCCTTATTTCTATAAGCTACACTGTTTTGAGTGCAACCTAAGATCATACTAGAATCACCCTGCTGACTCACATTGAGTTTGCATTGCAATAAAATCCCTAGATCTTTTTAAAGGTTTAAATTTATATAACACTTTAAGGTTCACAAAGTACTTTCCACTCAAATGTTCCTTTTCAGTGTAATAATTTTCCCCATTATACAGAGAAGGATACTGAGGCACAGAAAGATTAATCGACTTATCCGATATTATAGAGCTCTTAAGGGTCAGAAGTCGGATTTGAATACTAGGATTCTTTTTCCTGATTAGACTTTTCCTACTTCAAATATGGTTCTCTTTCTAATTCTTCCTATTTCCTGCCACCTCTCTTCATTTCCTAATTTTGTGAGTATGGGTAGTTCACTTAACTTCCCTAAACCTTAATTTCCTTTTCTATAAAATAGAAATAAGAATATCTGTCATGTTTGTCTCATAGGGTTGTCTTGAGCTGTATGGCTATTAACTTTCAAGAGCTATATAAGTTTGTTATTTGTTATGCTTCTATATTTAAATGAACCTTGAATCTCACCAATATAGATCCTCCCTCCATTTGATTCAGATTACAGCATAGCCATAATTTCTCACTCTGTCTTATTCATGATTTCTCATGGATCTTCTAGAGAAAAATTTACTCAATGTGCTAAAGGGCCTTTACCCAGATCCTTTCATAATTTACTGGTGTTATCCATCTGTTATCTGGAACTCTCACTACATGGCTAATAGAACTGTTTTTTCTTTATTATAAATCTCTTCATTGATATCCTTAGACATTCCTGCCCACAAGGCATCACTGGAAATATGCTTCTCACACACACACACCCAATCTTGCACCCACTAAGCCTGTATATTTGTCCTTCTGGTTATTCACAACTTTGATTTTTCAGAGACTGAGGCATTCCAAGTTGTGTGGTCATTTAACATTATTGAGAGAGCATCTTGGGATTGTTGAAAGAATATCACAATTTCTCAAATGTACTTTGGCCCTCATAATTCTTCATATTTAATTATGAGCCCACTTCTCTAGTAGCTATGCTCATTCTACATATACATCATGATGTATTAAACCAGTGGACCAACCATGTAACATCATCCTCTGGTCTTGACATCTGAGTGTGATCTTTTTTTATTGTTATTTTTGCCCACTAAGAATTGATATTGAGTGATCATGGATAAGCGAAAGGAGTTTTATGATATTCTGGAGTTCAATGCAATCAGCAAAATATGTATAAACAGGAACATCTAAAATACCTTTTTCACCACCTATCAAGAATTTCTCTTCCATTTGAACTTTGTACAGGACATCTACCATGACAGTGACAAACACTTTCATGAGCATATATCTTCCTACTTTATGCCGCACTTGGTGTTAATAATCAGTGGGTCATTGAACAGAATTGTCTCTGTGGTTACATTTATCAAGAAATCTTGTATGATCTTAACATATGCATGAGAGAATTCTTGATAGAAGAGAGCCCTTACAGCAGAGTTTCACTCTACTTAATCAAATCCTTTCTTATAATAAGAAAAAATAAATAGCAGAATCTTATGTTGTCTGCCAGTTGTGTGACTGTGAATATATAGTCTGCTGTAGCAAATAATTCATAAAAGACAATATATTGGCTCTTATATTTTCATCTAGGATACCCTCAGTACATGTATAGATAATTCTTACAAAGATTTGTAAAACTCAAGAAAGTAGCCACATAGATCAGCAATTATTGATGTCTTTCAATTGTCTTTTTGAAACTCTTTAAGAGTTTCTTTCTTTTTTACTTGCATTTATATCCTCAGCTCTTTGTGAAGTTCCTGGCATATAGTGTTTAATAAATGCTTTTTTCCTACCTTTTAAGATAATACAATTCATGATTTTTTTCCTTCATTCATCTTGCTTTCTTCTTGTAGATAGCTTTTTAAAAAGATCTCTCATTGCCCCCCAAAATTGTATGACCTCTTTAATATGTATTTAGTCTTATCCAGCTGCTCTTACTGAATTTATTTTCTTAAATGCCATTTCTACTTCTTTGTACTGGGCTCCAGAGATTGGGGAGTGAAGGTCCAACTATTATGGTTCCACTATCACTGATGATAAAATGAAGTTTTTGTGGAAACAGACAGAATTATGCCTTTTCCAATGACCTTCTTGCTAGTTTGATCTAGAAATGCTGTCTTTTTTGTCTTTCAGTTGGATCTCCTGTCAAAGTTTCAGTAGACTTGTTTTTACTGATTTCACTGTTTTATGATAGAACACTATGTGTAATATACTATCAATTTCCACATTGTTTTACAAATGAGTTTGCATTCTAAACAAGGGCAACCAAGTTTTGCCCTTGGCTGCACCATCTTACTGCTTGGCAAGGAATCAGAATCAAGTACTTGCTGGCTATAATAGTCTAGAGACTTTTTTGACCTCTTTGTGTCAAATGTTTTGCATCAGTTAAATTTTTTTCAAGAAATGGTGAAAACTGAGGTTAATGTTTTGGCCTTTTATTTTCCATTTCTTACTTTTATGCATCAATGGATCATTTTAATGGGTAAAGTTAAAGCTTACTCAGTTTCTTCTCATTCTTCCTATTCGAGATTAGTTTTGGCCTTTGCTTTAACTGGTGGACAGTCTAATTATACATAGACAATTTATTGTAGTATGATTCTCACTTTAGTAACTAGCCATTTGTCCTGGGGTTGCCATGTCTAGTGCCTTCCAACTCTTTTCTGGAAGAAAGTATTCATTAGTTAAACACATGAAGCTTTTGACCCCAGTGTACCTATTCAGCCTTATTGCACATTATATCCTTCATGCATTCTATTGTTAAGTCAAGCCAAACTCCTTCCTATTTTAGCTTATCTCTGTGCCTTTGCTGTGACTATGCCTGCAAGGCATTCAACCCTCACCTATAGATATAACATTCTCTAGTTTGCATCAAAACTTTGCCCAAGTGCCATCTTCTACATGAAACCTTTTCTTAACCATCTACCCTTAACTGCCTCTCTTCACTCTTAGCTGCCTCCCTTACTTCCAAACACTTTGCATCTCTTTTGTATATATTTCTATATATACATATAATATCTATGATAGAATATAAACTCTTTGAGGAAGAACTGTCAGATTTTTGTCTTTGTAGTGCCAACAGCATGGTAAAATGGAAGACATACTGCATTTGGAGCCAAGGAATATAAATTCAGATCCCAGCTCTGTATCCTATAGGAGGGAATCTTAAATTTTTTCCACTCATAATCCCTTGTGTCCCAAGTAATTTTTATATGACCCAGAATACATAAGTATATTAAAAGGTATAAATTAAACATTTACTGATAATAAATCATAGTTTAGCAACCCCCACATTCAGTAATGAGAACCCATTTGCAATTGTAACCCATATTTTAAGAAGTTGGGTCCTATTGTACCTTATTTTCCCCTGAAAAATGAGAGAGTTGAATTTATCTAAAACACTTCCTGGTTCTGAATCTATTATCCAAATAATTTCTGCCCTGTTCCTAGAAGGGTTCCTGATTGGAGGAAACATCCTGATGGAACTAATCTATTGGTCTCTTTTTCAAATAGTGAAATGAAATGCTTGTTGAAATGAATTGAAAGTCATTAAAATCCAGTAAGTTTTCCCTAGGCATTATAATGTTGAGGCCTCTTACTTGTAAAAGGATCATGGCTACTTTCTTACTAATTTTCAAGTGCTTACCAGAGTTCTTCAAGGAAACAACTCTATGATTGACATAGGAAATTCATGAGGGCAACTCTTAAGGGCTTTTCTTCTTCCTGTATCACAGATGTTTACTATCTCAAAGATAGCCTTATTTCTTTCAGCACAACCAAAAACCGAATTATTTAAAGGAAATGAAGATTTTAGTATAAAAACATGGATTTCCATGAAGATGTTACATTAAGCAAGATGTTAAAAATTAATACTCACCAGAAAGAACTGCTGACTGGTTAAATAAAATTGCCTCATTATGGGTCCAGAGCAGCAGTTCTAAATTACTCTTAAGCTTCAGATTGAAATTTTTATTTTTAATTTTTGTGGTTCAGGAAATACAGGGACAGAATATCCAGAAAATTGGAAGCCTTCTGTGTATTGTCTGCCAGAGGCAGCTTCTGAGTAAGCTTTGTCCAGGATGCCAAAATTCCTTAGCAATTAGAAAGAGAAAGTTCTTACTGTGACCTTTGAATTCCTAGCCTTTAGAAGCCATAGTTACCTGTGCCCCAAGAACAAATTTGGCACATAACTTATCTGAGCTTAGGCAGTAATGAAAATAATAAAAATGTACCAGAAAGAAAAATGGATTTCCACCTTTCTTTGTAGTTATAAGTGGGGGTAAAGTTGGAGAAACTATGCTACTTTGGGTTGACAAAAAAGACTGTTTGGTCTCATAAAAAGAACTAGAGCATAGCACAGGAAAATGTAGATTACTCAGCACCAACAATCCTGACAATTGGAAAAGAAAATACAAAGTAGTCTTTTTATTTAAAAAATGAGGAGGGGGAAGAGAAACATAATTCTGGATGTCACAAAAAGAAGCTCACAGGAAAACAGCAGTTCAAACTTTCCAGTGTGTAGTCATTTCTAACTTGAGTGTTTCTGGGGGAAAGGATAAAATGGAAAAAAATCTGCTCTAGAGATAATACAAGAAACATGTTTAGGTCAATAAACCCCTTATCCTACTTCAAACTCCGCCCCCCCCCCAGACTTCCAATGAAAAACACACAAGTTCTGAAAATAATTACTGAAACTATATGTCTATACTTGATTATGAATTGATTCAAATTCCCCTTCTCCCTTTGATGCTAAATATATTAATTTTGGCTTGATGTAAGAGGCATTTTTTCTAACAATAAAAGATGCCCCAAAATGGAATGGATTAGGGATAGAAGGATTTCCCCTCCTTGGAGAGCTTCAAACTAAGAGTGGATGACGACTATCTGTTGAGTATACTATAGTGGGTATTATTTTTAAGTCTGGTTGAACTTAGAAGGCTACTGAGATCTCTTCTAAGTCTCAACATTCTATGATTCCATAATTCTGAGATTTTAATGATGGAACCAGTTATTAAGCAGCTGGCAGAAAACAGAAACAAAAAATAAACCACCTTAAACCATGGTGAAACTTTTTGTTACGTATTTTCTCCATCAGAGAGTAAGTTGTGTGTTGGTACCTATTCTCTCTGAAGCTTATCTATACATTCATCTACAAAATGATAAGCTCCTTCCATTTATAAACCTATGATCCTATGATCTATAACAAGACAGTAAGGTGATAAAGTGAATATAGAAGCAGGAGTAGACAATGTTCAAATTAGGTCCCATTAACTTACAAGTTGTGTGACCTTAGGTAAAGCACTTCACTCAGTTTGCTTCAGTTTCCTCATCTGTAAAAGGACCTAGAGAAAGATGGAAAAGTATCACAGCATCTTTGTCAAGAAAATCCCATATGGTTCATGAAGAGTTGGACATGACTGAAACAGCTAAACAACATGTCCTCTAACAATTTTCACCAAATCTGAGGGGAGAAAATTATAGAATAGAATATTTTCATATTTTTTTCTGAATTTTGTGTGTAATATTCTATACATTTGTACTTTTGATTTAACTTAGACAATGGAATAACTTCCTTAAGATATTTCTTCAAACTAATCTCTTTTCTTAAACTCTTTCACAAACTCCACAGCATTCAGGGTAGCAGAGGTGAGGAACAGAGCCTGTGATTTCATCGACATGAGAATTTCCAGTGAAGAAACTTTCTCTTCCAATATAGATCACTATCTGCTCTGCACCTAAGAATTCTAGAGAGTTGTCTGAAGCATTGTGTTTAGATCTTGCCCAAGATCAATGTGTGTTAGAAGCAAAACCTGAACCCAGTTCTCGCTGTTTCTTAGACTGGCATGCTCTTCACTAGGCCATGCTGCCTCTCAGAATTAAATACAAAGAACCTAAAATGGAACTATCCCCAGGAAACTATCACAAGTAGGAGGACAACTAGGGATTAGACTCTTAGTACTTTGGATTGCTCCATTTTGTTTCTGATATTAAAATGGACTCTCAATTCCCAAGTGGAAAGAATACCTTTATATTTTGATATATTCCTTGTCTTAAAGCCTAAAATACTTGATTTGGGTTATAAATCTCCCAAATAGGCTCAAATTGGTCTTTGCAATGCTTAGTACTCTCTGATTGTTTTTAAAGTAAAGAGGAAGCTTAAAAAGAATGGAAGTGGGTCTATCGTGCCTCCCTCCTTCTAGCTTTTCAATTTCTATTTGCTCCTTTATTCTCCATACTTCTCTGTCCTCTCTTTTGTTTAAAATCTCATTTAGCATCCTCTTGAGAGGGAGAACACAAGATTACAATCTAACGATTGTAATGAGAATGGGTTAAGTTGGTGCCGTTTCCCATTTTCATTACAATCTTGGTGGCAAGAATAATGTAACAGAATTTTTAATGCCTCATATATTACGTGAACATTTTCCCGAGAGCTCCTGCTACTTTTCAGTGGACAGCTCTGCTACCGTGGGCTGTGTGACTTTGATCTTTTTATTCTCTGCATTATAATCAATTGGCCATTTCACCCCCTTCTCCACAAATTACAGTAGAAGGAGAGAAAAACTTTTTGATCTATAGCTACCACTACTTTCCATGACAATAGAAGTCTGTCACCTACAGCTCTGGACCAGAAAAATCAACGGACACCAAACCTCAGCTTATATAAAATTTAGAATCCAGATATTCCCACAGCGTTTCTAAATGACATGGCAGGAATTATAGCATTCAAATTCAGAACATAAACATACAACACTCTCATTTCAACAATAGGAAAACATAAGGAACATGATTTGGGACTGTAAGATAAAGATTCTTTATCTGGAAAGCCCCTGGGATTGTTCCTATAAAGTTTCTTACAAGGAAAAAGAAAGTTAATTATCACTTAAATTTTAGTTCATGACTTTTGAGTATCTCTTCCTAATTTAAAAGACAACTGAAATTGTTCTAAAATCAGGTATAGTCCTTAACAAAATTATGAGGTTGTCAAAATATATCTTTAGTGACCTTCATAGAATATTTGACTCATTAATTTGAGATCTCAGAAGTTACTTATCTGATCTAATCAGAAGCAAGACTTCTACTCTATATTTTCCACAAGAGTTAGCTATGCTATGGTGGGAAGAGTACTGGATTAGTCCATAAGAAGGGTCTGGATTCCAGTTCTACTACTTACAAACTCTTTAGTCTTGAGTAATTTCACTATTTTTGGCCTTATTTTCTTCATCCTTAAAATAAAAACAATGAACTGGATGTTCTCAAGTCCCTTCATCCTAAATCATTGGACAGCCTCTTAAAGTTGACTTTTCTAATTCTGAACAACCTTCCCCTTTTATCACCAATCCCCCATTCCAATATACCTTGTATGAATACCTTTGAACACCTTCTCAATAATACCTTCTACATGAATACCTCTGGCACCCTACCTGAAGGATTTTTCCTGACTTTTCCATCTAAAATGTAGTGTACAAAAGTGAAAGAAAAAAAAAAAAAGACACTAGTTGTGATTTCACCAGGGTAGACTACAATCACCTTCTTATTGCTCAACACTGCATTTTTCTTATGTAGCCTAAAAAAATTATTTGGTTTCTGAAGCTCATTGTTGATTCACATTGAGCTTACAATCCTTTAAAATCCCTTGATCTTTTTCAGACCAACTATTGTCTAATATGTTTCACCCATATTGAACTTGTGAAATTAATTTTTATTCAAGTATAAAACTTTACATTTGTCCCTATCAAATGTCATATAGTTATATTGAGCCCGTTGTTCTAGTCTGTCAAGATCTTTGTAAGATCATAACTCTCAGGGTGAAGCTCTCCTTCTTAGTCTTATATCATCTGCAAATTTGGGTTAGCACACCATCCATGGATTTAAGTAAGTCATTGATTAAGATGTCATATAGCTCTAATTTCAGGAACTTTCTGCTATATATCTCTTGCCAAGCTGACATTGAATCACTATCAAGTGCTCTTTGAATCTAGTCATTCAACCAGTTTCTAATCCATTTTGGACATCACATGATCACCTCCATTCCCATCATTTTTACATTTCTTCAGTTTTTATTGTTGCCTACCTATGCAACTATAAGTGTTGTATAGATTTTTCAATCTCGACAAAATGTGGGGACTTCAAATTAATTTGAGCTTACTTATTAAGAGAGATTCTTCTTAGTCTAGCATACTAAAGTTTAAGGAAATATTGAATAGACATGTATTGCTTCATGGGCCCCACTATCTCAAGATCACAAAATATACCTCTAAGTTTGCTGCCCAGTGGTCAAGAGCATAAATGATTCAGTATATTCCATTACAACTATGGGAGAAAACAACTACTGTTTTATATTCTACCAATATTTTTTACTAAACCCAAAATTCCTGTAGTCTATGGCATTGCTCTCACAATAGGAATGCTGTGGTAAGGAAAGAATTATTTGTATCCATGAAGTATTTATAACATCATGCCATAATAGACTAACATCGAGTTTTCTGGTCCCAAATAGAAGTCTTACAATATCTTTAGTTAAATCATTATCTTTAACAACTAAAACAAAAGAGAAAGGGAATTCTGAGGATCCATTCCAAGAGTTGTGCTCCCAAATGGGACTGGTCTTATAGAGCTCTTATAGAATAGAACTGAAAAAAATGAATGGAGAATTACAGAGTCAGATGAATGTCATATGCAAGGGGAAAAAAATCCTAATAAACAAGAATGACAAAAAGTAGAATGGCTTACCCTTAACCTTAAGTGGTTATGGGATATCAGAGATCATCAATTTAGAACAGGAATTTATCTCTGAAGTAATCTAGTCTAAACTCCTCATTTCATAGAAAGAAAGAAAGAAAAAAAAAAAAAAAACCTGAAGCTTAGAGAGCTGAAGACACTTGTCTAAGGTAATAAAAGTAGTGAATGGCAGTAATACATGACTCTTCCTTGAAATCTTCAAGGCAAGACTAGATAGCTAATTCTCAGTTTTTTGTAGAAGAGAGTTTTGCTCAGCTAAGGAAATAGTTTCTGAGGTACCTCCTAGCTGAGAAAATTTATGATTTAGACAATTCTCCCATTCTTCTTTCAAAATGCTTTACTCCTTTCTCTTCTTTTCCATTTTCACATATCCTTCCCAGCCCTTCCTCTTTTCAGACCTGGACTGTTGCCATCCTCTTTAGGAAATAGACACAGGGTGTTTAAATTAATACTATTTTGGTTGTCAGAATTTGTTTTATTTTATATTATTTATAATAGTGTTTTATTTTTCAAAATACATGTAAAGAGAGTTTTCAATATTCACTTTTTTTTTCAATATTCACTTTTGCAAAACCTTGTATTCCATATTTTTTCCCTCCCTCCCTATCTTCCCCCCTCTCCAGATAGATAGTAAGTAATCCAATAGAAGTGAAACATGTGCAATTCTCCTAAATGTATTTCCATATTATCACAACATAATATTTTTATCTTTTTTATTGTTGTTTGCTTATATTTTGTTTTTTTTTTGTTTTTTTTAATATTTTATTTTATTTTATAATAACTTTATATTGACAGAATCCATGCCAGGGTAATTTTTTTTTACAACATTATCCTTTGCACTCATTTCTGTTCTGATTTTTCCCCTTCCTCCCTCCACCCCCTCCCCTAGATGGCAAGCAGTCCTATATATGTTAGATATATTACAGTATATCCTAGATACAATATATGTTTGCAGAACTGAACAGTTCTCTTGTTGCACAGGGAGAATTGGATTCAGAAGGTAAAAATAATCTGGGAAGAAAAACAAAAATGCAGATAGTTCACATTCATTTCCCAGTGTTTTTTCTTTGGGTGTAGCTGCTTCTGTCCATCATTTATCAATTGAAACTGAGTTAGGTCTCTTTGTCAAAGAAATCCACTTTCATCAAAATATATCCTCATACAATATCGTTGTCGAAGTATATAATGATCTCCTGGTTCTGCTCATTTCACTTAGCATCAGTTCATGTAAGTCTCGCCAGTCCTCTCTGTATTCATCCTGCTGGTCATTTCTTACAGAACATATATTTTGTTTTCTTTCTCATTTTTTTCTTTTTTGATCTAATTTTTCTTGTGCAGTATGATAATTGTGGAAATATGTATAGCAGAATTGCACATGTTTAATAAACTGGATTACTTGCCATTTAGAGGAGAGAGTAGGGGAAAGGGAAGGAATAAAAATTTTGAAAGACAAGGTTTTGCAGAGGTGAATGTTGAAAATTATCTATGCGTAGAATTTTGAAAATAAAAAGCTTTAATCAAAAAACATATTTTCACATTTATCATGCTGCACAAAAAAAATTCAAATTGAAAATGAAAAGAAATGAGAGAAAAAAGTAAGCAAACAACAATAACAATAACAAAGATGAAGATACTATGTTGTGATCCCCCATCAATCCCTATAGTCCTCCTTATCAAGGAAGATGGCTCTCTCCATCCCAAGACTGTTGGAAATGGCCTGAATCAACTCATTGTTGAAAAGAACCAAGTTCATCACAGTTGATCACATAATCTTGTTGCTGTTGTGTACAATGTTCTTTGGATCTACTCACTTAGCATCAATTTATATAAGTCTCTCCAGGCCCTTCTGAAATCATCTTGCTGATCAATTCTTATAGAACAATAATATTCCATTACATTTATATACCATACTTATTCAGCCAATCCCCAACTGATGGGCATATATTCAGTTTCAAATTCCTACCCCCCATGGAAAGGGATGCTTGGTTGTCATAAATTCATGAAATTGTATTTTTGCTTTAACACTATTTTAAAACTTGAGTTGGAAATTTTTTTTTTTTTTTTTTTTTTTTAGGCAATTGGGGTTAAGTGACTTGCCCAGGGTCACACAGCTAGACAGTGTCTGAGACCAGATTTGAACTCAGGTCCTCCTGACTTCAGGGCTGGTGCTCTATCCACTGCGCCACCTAGCTGCCCTGGAAATTTTTTTCAAGAATCTCTTATCATAACTTCATTTGTAAAGTAGTTTTAAATATTACATTTAAAAAATCAAATGTTAGTAAATTTTCTCTGTGTTTGTTTAGACTGTTGATGATTGAACATATTTCTTACTAGTGCTTCACTTTTAATTTTCCCAATTGAGTGAGTTAAAAATAATTTTTTTTTTTTGAAATGTGATCTTGTACTCCTTATGAATACCGGAACTTCTGGAGAAGAGTGACAAAGTACTTGAATATCACAGGATATCCTTTATTCAAACAATATTAAGAAAAGGAACTAAATAGACTAGACTCAGATATCAAAATGAGTAATTGAGGGTCTATCCATGAATTTGAAAGCATCATATTTTTTAATGTGCTATAATTCCCAACTTATTTAAGGTTATAGTTTTGTTATTTGTCAGTATAATTTTATTAGTGGTCAGAAATTTGGGAAATGGAAAGAATACTTAGCCTAGAATAAGAAGACTTGGATTCAATGTATGGAATACACATCATATATCCTATGGGTATATGTACAAGACCTATGGGTCTTGTACAAGACACTTAACCTTCCTGGGCATCAGTTTCCTCTATCTTTATATGAAAGCTTTAGAACTGATTATCTCAATAGTTAAATCATACAATCTTAAATCATCTTCAAACATTCATGATTGATATTCTTTATGTATACTCTTGGTCCAACAACCTACAAATTAACATAATCTTGAAGGAAATTCATAGGTTTTGCTTTGTTCAAATGGAAGGATAAGTCTATAGGTTCTCCAAGAAGCCAAAGAAAAATTGTTGGAAATATTTTCATTTAGGCACTTGGCTACCTATCTTTCAGTGCTCACAATGAACATAAGCTTACAGTGAAGATAATTATAGTTCATGTATTAAATCTGTTGCAAAGAATTAAATGGTAGAGAAGTTTTTTGAAGAACTTTATCAATTCCTCCAAGCTAAATCCTACCTTGCCTGATAGTTAGTGATTTCTCTGTGGAGTCAACCCAAGGGAAGATGGCAAAGACTGTGCTGAACAATATAGTTCAGGACAAATAAATAAAACATTTGAAAAAGATGTAGACTCTTCTGTAAATCATGGGTCTTTTCTCCAAAAAGAAGATTGAAAGGTTTGGGCATGTTTGGCCCAACTACCAAACATTAAAAAAAGACCAACATCAAAATCAGATACATCCTAACAAAGATGAAACAATTAGTTACAGATGTAACAATCATTTCAATATCACACAGGTCACTGTATGGAGGTTTTTTTTCCTTGAATTATTGCCTTATTTTGACTATTGTCTCATCAACAATTTTTCATCTTAAGGAATCCAATGATTCTTGCTGGTTTTTCAAGAACTAAAACAGTTTCATCTTGTGTTAGGAAATCGAATGATTCCTGAAGATTTTAAAAGTTCTTTTAACAGTCTCATTGTCAGCCATCTGAGTCTTTCTCCATCTGTGGAAATATAAGCAGATCCTCTTCCCCAAGCAGTTAACCTATCTAATTCCCTTCTATTTACCAAATTTGGGATTTCTCCTCATCATCTGGTAATTACATTGGAGCCATTTGCACTGGATATTGCCTTGTTGTCTTAAAAGGCCTGTATTCTTCCCAACTGTAATCCTGATTGCTTTTCTGTTGGTTGATGACATCAGAGTTCTGAATTTCTAAAGTCTCTCTGGGTGTAACCTCAGCTGCTATCATGCCCCACCTGTCCTTTGATTGATACTTTGGAACTGGGCCCTGCCTCTCATTCCTCTGGGTCAATATACATTTAGAGGCCCAGTGAAAGCCTCGATTACATTTTGGACATGGGGTTTTGGGTTTTCTCTCACCCTGTCTTCTCATTCTATCTCCATTTCTACATTGAGCTCTCAAATGTCCAACTTTTCCACATTGAAAACATCGACGAGTTTCTCTAGAATTCCTTTGCCAAGAAGCTCCTTGTCTTTCCATGTTCATCATAGTTTGGGTATAATAAGCATTTGTGCCCACTGTGGCACAGCGTCTTATGATCTCCTCCAAAGGAGCATCTTTGTCTAGCCCCCATATAATTCTTTTGCAAACCTCATCGGCATTTTCCTTAGCCAAATGTTTAGTCATTATTTCTGGCATAGTTTAAAATGTGTGAAGTTTCTATCTGAAGAAGTGAAATTAAGTGAATTAATCTCCTGCAATTTTTTTTGCTGTAATATTTCTTATATTCAGAAACTTCAAGTGCAACCCTTATTTTGAATATTCTTTTCTTGAGCAAAAGAAATATTTTTATGGAGTGGTTTCTTTCTTCCTTTCTTTCTTTCCTTCTGCCCAAAAGTTGAGTCAAAAAAATTTTTCCTTTAAAGTTTAATATTTTTTCTTTTGCAACTTTTGCAAGAAATTGAGTGGGCTTCTATCTTCTTTATCCAGGCTCCAAATAATACCATCTACTTTGAAGTTCATTCTTCAGATAATGATTATTTTTTGAATTGGACAACTTGTATACTCTCAAATAACTGCCACCACCATAGGAAGTATACTAGGATATATCCTTATGATAATTATAAGAGCCGTCCTATTGTAGACTTTCCCCTTGAAGAACTAGTCATGAGTTCAGAAAAGGATGTCTATGAGTTCAGCCATTTGTGCCTGGTATGCTTCATTAACCACTATTAGAATAGATATGCTTTTGCATTTGGACTTTGCTTTCACCTTTTAGTGGAAGAGCAGCAAAGTTTGCTACTTAACTACCCATTACAGAGTAAATATTCTGATAATGCTAAATATTGAGGAATCAGTGAGGAAAACTGATCTTCTCTTCAATCTTCAGAAATATCCCTTCAAACCCAAGACAATTAGTTAAAGGGAAAACTAAAATATAAAATTAGAAGAAAGAATCAATTTAAAATGATACTCTATGTAATTCCAGCAGATTCTATGGAACCTGATTAAGCAAGTTGACAATACATAAAAATGACATTGACTCTGATTGTCCCTATTTCTTTGGTAAGTTTAATGCATACAGATAGCATAAAAAAGAAAGCCAAAAGGCTCAGACTACAGATAAGTTCTTCTGACCAAGTGGAAAGATGTCAATGACAAGGGTAACAACAGTTTCAGATACAAGATCACTTGTAAAACAAAGCTGGCAAAAAATAATGAGGAATGTCATTTCACACAATAGTGAAAAACAGATGTGATTAAGAGCTGATAAGAACTTTAAAAGCCAGTCAATCATTTTATAGAAGAAGAAATTACAGAAGAAGCACAGTCACATAGAGTTATACAGCTAGCAAGCATCTGAAAAGAATCCAAAGTTTGGTGTTTCTGATTTATTCTAGTACTTGATCCATTCACCTCCTAGCTGAACCTATAGAAAGACTGGAGTGAGACAAAGCTAAGCTACATTGTCCTAAGCACTCTTGTGGATGAAACTTGGAGACCAAATAAGAGAAATGAAATATAAAGGCACTATTAAAATGTTTATGGGGATATAGACTTAAAGGTGCCAATACTGGGACCTGTACCTGAATATCTGATATTCTCTGTAAGGAAGGGATTAAAAAAATATGAAACAGCTATGAAAACACAGTCATAAGGAATAATTGAAATTTAAAATCATACGGACACTTGTGCATCATCTTACAGATCAACTTATCATGCAATTGAACACTGCTGGAAGAAGTAGCTGAATTGTGTTGACTTGGTCTATTACCACCTTGTGTTATTTAATCTCTACTGGTTTTATTATTTCTACAAGAAAATCTTCTACCCCAGTTGACATTTGATTACATTCCCCAGAAGTACTATTGCAAATCTTTTCTTTTCTCCAAATTGTCACTTTCTATTCAAAGTCTTCTTTTCAAGGATACAACCTACTTTCTCTTTTACAAATTATTTTAATCAATGTTGTATTGGAGCTTTTATAGAAAATTGTTGTCAGACTGACTTCCAGGGGTGGAGCCAAGGTAGTAAAGTAAAGTCAGGAAGCTGCTCCAGCTCTCTGTTTCCCTTGAAAGTCACATGAAACCAAGATTCTGAACAAATCTTGATTAAATGAAACTACTCTTCAGCTCAAGATAGACTGGAAAGACTTCAAGAAAAGCCAGTATCACTGGGGTGAAAAAAGTGTTCAGCCCAGCTCAGATAAATTCTGGGAAAGTCAATGAAAGGGTCTTAATCATAGCAAATCAACAACAAAGATCCTCAGATCTGGCTCAGTAGAGGAGGAAATCAGTGAAGCAGCTTCCAGTCCCAACTCAGAAGGCAAACTCTGGGAAACAGGCTATTTCCTGAAAAGAGAAAACAAAGCTATCCCTTATAGGTGGTCCTATGCTCAAAAACAAGGCTTAGAGATACATAGGAAACTTGGGACCATGCCCCTTTTACCCCAGGAGCAGAGCTCAATCATAAAAGTGAAAAAAAGAGGAAATACCAAAAGAAAAGGAAAGAAAATGAGCAAGAAACAGAAGAGAACCTTGACCATAGAAAGCTACTATTGTGACAGGGCAGACCAAAACACAAACTCAGACAAGGACAGAATGTCCACAGAAGAAATCTCAAAGAGTGATATGAATTGGTCTCAAGCCCAAAGAGACTTCTTGGAAGTGCTCATAAAAGACTTTAAAAGGCCAATAAGAAAGGTAGAAGAAAAGGTGATAAAAGAAATGAGAGGGCAACCTAAGAGAGTCAATTTGGAAAAGGAAAGAAAAAAAATTGTTTGAAGAAAACAACTCCTTAAACAGTAATTAACCAAAATTAACCAACTTTTAAAAAAAAGATATACAAAAGCTACCTGAAGAAAATCACACATTAAAAACTAGAATAGACCAAATGTAAGCTAATGACTTTGTGAACAGCAAGAATCAGGCAAACATATTTAAAAAAGAATGAAAAAAGAAAGAAAATGTGAAATATCTGTTTGGGAAAATAGCTGAACTGGAAAATAGATCTAAAAGAGACAATTTTAGAATTATTGGCCTACCTGACAGCCATGACCAAAAAAGAGCCTGGATAGCACTCTACAAGAGATCATTAAGGAAAATTGTCCCAATATTCTATAAAAAGTGGGGAAAATACTAATTGAAAGAATCCATTGATCACCTTCAGAAAGAGATCCCACAAGGAAAACCCCAAGGAACATTGTTGCCAAACTCTAAAACTACAATCTCAAGGAAAAAATACTGCAAGCTGCCAGACAAAAACAATTCAAACATCAAGGAGCAACAGTTAGGATTACCCAAGATCTGGAAACTTCTACAATAAAGGATCAGAAAGTATTACAAAAAGCAATAGGGTTGTAACCATAAATTAAGTACCTAGTCAGATTCTGCATTATCTTTCAGGGGAGGTAATTGGAGCTTCATTTAAATAAGAGACTTTCAATCATTTCTTCTGGGAAAAAAAAAAAAAAAACAGAACTAAACAGAAAATTTAATCTACAAACACAGGACTCAAGAGAAACACAGAAAGGTAAAAGGGGGGAAATATATATTATTTAAAGGTTACACTATTTACATCCCTAGATGGGAAAATTATATCAGTAACTCTTGAGAATATATCTGTCACTGAAGCAGACAGAAGGGGGCATCACATGGACTGAAGGTGTGGTTGGGAATGGATTCTGATGTGATAATATCAAAAAAAAAAAAAAAAGACATTAATGGGTGGGGAAAGGTCTGTACTGGAAAAAAAAGAAAGGGGAAGTATAATGGGACAATTAGTTTACATGAATAGATGCAAAAGACCTATTACAATCCAGGGAAAGAAAGGAGGGGGATGAGCATTGTCTGAAGTTTTATTTTATCAGTTTTGGCTCTAAGAGGGAATAACTTAGTCATTCAATTGGGTATAGAAATTTATCTAACTTTATAAAGGAGTAGGAGGAAAAAGAGGAAAAGTGAGAGACAGGATAGAAGGGAGGGAAGAAACTAGGGAAAAGGCTAAGAGAAGGGGGAAAGGGTTTATAGAAGACAAGGTAGTAGGTAGATTGGATTAAAAAAAAACACTACTAAGAGAAGAATGGTAGGAGATAAAGTAATGGGTGGAGTGAGTAAAAAAACACTAGTAAGAGAAAGGGAAAGGGAGATAGGAAAAAAGATAGTGGGTGGGGTGGGTAAAAAAAACCCTAGTAAGAGAAGGGGGGGGGGGGGGGTGATAGGAGATAAGGTAGTAGGTGAGATGGATTAAAAAACATGACTAAGGACAGGATGGAAAGAGAAAACAAAAGCATATACATGGGAGAAAATAGGATGGAGGGAAACACAGAACTGGTAATCATAACTTTGAATATGAATGAGATGAACTCTCTCATAAAAGAGAAGTGAAGAGCAGAGTGGATTAAAAAATAGAATCCTATAATATCTTGTTTACAAGAAACACATTTGATACAGAGACACATACAGAGTAAAGGCAAAAGACTGGAATAAAATTTATTATGCTTCAGCTGAAGTAAGAAAAAGCAGGAGTTGCAATTCTAATCTCAGATAAAGCAAAAGTAAAAATAGATGTTATTAAAAGAGATAAGGAAAGAAAGTACATCTTGATAAAGGGTACAGCAAATAATTAAGTTGTATTGATACTAAATATGTATGCACCAAGTGGTAGACAGGCAAATTTCTCGTGAAGATTTTAAGCCAGTTACCAGAAGAAATAGATGCCAAAACTATTCTAATGGGGGACATCAACCTTCCCCTCTCAAAATCAGAAAAATCTAACCACAAAATAAACAAGAAACTAGGAAAGTTAATAGGATCCTAGAAAACATAAATATGGTAGACCTCTGGAGAAAATTAAATAGGTACAGAAAGGAAAACACCTTTTTCTTGGCTGTACATGGCACCTACACAAAAATTAACTGTTAGAGCATAAAACCTCACAATCAAATGCAGAAAGGAGGAAATCACAAATGTTTCCTTTTCAGAGCACAATGCAATAAAAATTATATTCAATAAAGCCAACAAAGACTAAAAATCAATTGAAAATTAAATAATCTAATTCTAAAGAATGAATGGGTCAAACAGCAAATCACAGAAACAACCCATAATTTCATTCAAGATAATAACAATACTGAGACAAAACACCAAAACCTGTGGGATGCAGTCAAAACAGTTCTTAGGGGAAGTTTTATACCTCTAAAGAGCTACATGAATAAAATAGAGAAAATGGAGATCAATGAATTAGGCACACAACTAAAAAACTAGAAAAAGAATAAATTAAAAATTCTTCAATTAAATACCAAATTAGAAATTCTGAAACTCAAACGAAAGATTAATAAAATAGAAACTATTAATAAAATAAGAAAACTATTGAACAAATAAATAAAACAGAGTTTGTTTTATGAAAAAAAAAAAAAAACACAACCAAATAGATAAATCTTTGGTTAATTTGATCAGAAAAAGGAAAAAAACAAAAAACAAATCATCAGCATCAAAAATGAAAAAAGGTAAACTTACCACCAATAACAAAGAAATTAAAGCAATAATTAGGAGCTATTTTCCCTAAGTACATGGCAGCAAGTTTGACAATCTAACTGAAATGGATTTATATTTACAAAAATATGAATTGCCCAGGTTAACAAAAGAGGAAATAAATTATTTAAATAATCCCATTTTAGAAAAAAAGAAATTGAACAAGTCATTAATAAATTCCCTAAGAAAAAATCTCCAGGGCCAGATGGATTTACAAGTGAATTCTACCTAACATTTAAAGAAAAATTAAATCCAATACTATATAAACCATTTGGAAAAATAGGTAAAGAAGTCCTGCCAAATTCCTTCTATGGCCCAAATATTGCACTGATACCTAAAACAGAAAGACCCGAAACAGAGAAAGAAAATTATAGACCAAGCTCTCTAATGAATATTAATGCAAAAAATTAAATAAAATATTATCAAAGAGATTACAGAACTTTATAAGCAGGATAATACCCTATGACCCAGTGGGATTTATATCAGAAATGCAGGGCTGGTTCAATATCAGAAAAACTATTAACCATAATTGACCATATCAATTACTAAATAAACAGAAATCATATGATCATCTCAATAGATGCAGGAAAAAGTCTGACAAAATACGGCATCCATTCCTATTAAAAACACTAGAGAGCATACGTATAAAGGGAGCTTTCCTTGAAATAATAAGCAGTATCTATCTAAAATGTACAGCAATCATTATTTGTAATGGAGAAATAGAAAACTACAAAGGATGGTAGCTTAGCAGTACCAAACCTAAAATTATATTACAAAGCAGCAGTAATCAAAACCATTTGATACTGGCCAAGAAATAGAGTGCTGGATTAATGGAAATGATTAGATACACATGACACAATAATCAGGACCTATAGCAATCTAATATTTAATTAACCTCTAAACTCAGCTTCTGGAATAAGAATTCACCATTTGACAAAAATTGCTAGAAAAAAATAATATGTCAGAAATAGCATAGATCTATATCTCACACCCCATACCAAAATAAGGTCAACATGGTTGCATGACTTGGGCATAAAGGATGATACTATAAACAAATTAGGAGAACAAGGGATAATTTACTTAACAGATCTTTGAAGAAGGAAGGACTTTATGACCAAAGAAGAACTAGAGAACACTATGAAAGGTAAAATGGATAACTTTGATTACATTAAATTAAAAAGGTTTTGCTCAAAAAAAACTAACAGAAATAAGATTAAAAGGAAAGTATAAAGCTGGGGGGAAATCTTTACAGCCAGTAATTCTGATAAAGATCTCATTTTTAAAATATGTAAAGGAATATGTCAAATTTATAAAAACACATGTTATTCCCCAATTGATAAATAGTTAAAGGATATAGACAATTTTCAGATGATTAAATTAATCATTTATAGTTATATGAAAAAATGCCCTAAATCACTATTGTTAGAGAAATGCAAATTAAAAGAACTCTGAAGTACCACTTCACACCTCTCAGACTGACTAAGGTGACAGGAAAAGATAATGATAAATATTGGAGAGGATGTGAAAAACTGGAACACTTATGCATTGTTGGTGGAATGATGAAATGATCCAATCATTCTGGAGAACAATCTGGAACTATGCTCAAAGAGCTATAAACTATGCACATCCTTTGACCCACCGATGCCTTTACTGGGTCTGTATCCCAAGGAAATCATAAAGGAAGGAAAGGGACCCACATTTCCAAAAATGTTTGTAGCAGCTCTTTTTTTTTTTAAGCAAAGAATTGAAAAATGAGTAGATGCCCAATAGTTGGGAAATGGCTGAACAAGTTGTGGTATATGAAGGTAAATTGCATATTATTTTTCTATTAAAAATGATGGACAAGCTGACTTTAGAAAGACCTGGAAATATTTACATGAACTGATGCTGAGCAAAACAAGCAGAACCAGGATACATGGTACACAATAACAGCAAGAATGTGTGATGATTAACTATGAAAGACTTGGTTCTTCTCAGCAGTTCAGTGATCTAAAGCAATCCCAATATATTTTGAATAGAAAATGCCATCTGCATCCAGAAAAAGAACTAAGGAGACTGAATGTAAATTAACACATGTTATGTTCACTTTTTTTTCTGTTTTTTAAAATCTCTCTATGCTCTTGCTCTGATTTCTCTTTCCCAATGTAATTCATGAAGCAATATGTG
The DNA here is from genome assembly GCF_016432865.1 of Antechinus flavipes. Lineage (NCBI taxonomy): Eukaryota > Metazoa > Chordata > Mammalia > Dasyuromorphia > Dasyuridae > Antechinus > Antechinus flavipes. Next base: position 492,298,499 of record NC_067398.1, on the reverse strand, counting down.
TTATAAATAAATGATTTTTTCCCAAAAAAGAACAGAAAATTGTTGTCTTTCCAATGACAACCTCTGCTTTCTCCGAAGGAATCTTCCCTTGCAACAAAAAGTACAATTAAGTCAAACAAAAAAGGATATTGGCCATATCTGACAAAATCCACATTATTCCACATTTGTTATCTGCCACCTACCTCTTTGCTAATAGAAGGAAGGTATGTTACGCCCTAAGTCCTCTGGTATCAATTTTGAACACATTCTTGACTAGCTTTTCAATGTTATTTTCCCTTATATTATTGTTCTCCTAGTTCTGCCTTTGTCTTGATTCAGTTTCTACATGCCCTTCCATGCCTGTTTGAATTCTTCAATATGATTATTTCTTAGTTATAATATAACACTGTATTAAAAAAAAAACTCATTTGGACATATTCAATTGAGGGCTATTCAAATTTTTCCCAATTTTTTGCTAATACAAAAAGTGCTACTTCAAAGGCTTTTGTATATATGGAATTCTTCCCAATGTCTTTGACCTCATTAGTATGTTTCTAGTTGTATTACTGGGTCAGAGGGTGGATATAGTTTAGTGACTTTGATAATAGAGTTCCAAATGGTTTTCCAGAAAAAGAGAATCTATTTATGGCTATACACACAAAATACATTAGCATGCCTAATTCCCACAGCCCTTCACCAACTCCCCAAACTATCTTTCTAACCTAACTTCCTACTACTCCTCTGTAACAACTTACTTTCTTTCAGAACATCCTCCATAGTCATTCTTACCTCCTTGCCATTGCTTAGAGAATTCAACTTGATTCAACAAATATTTAAGCAGTTACTTTGTGTCTTGCACACAGTAAAACTATATGCAAGGCACATGGAAAGACTATTTGCCCATATTAGACTCTGGGAATAAAAAAGCAAAAGGAAAAAAAGTCCCGACTCTTAAGAAGTTTACAATCTCCCTCTCCCTTTGTTCTCATCTATCCTTCCAAAGACAACTCAGTTTACCCCATAACGGGGAACTCCTTAAGTCCTTGACCACAATTAGATATGATATCTTTGTCCCCTATGAACCCTTAGCACTAATTATTTGCACCATCAATAAGTTGCTTGAAATAGTAGATATTGAATTAGACTTGAAGTCAAGAAGACTTAGATTAAAATCCCACTTAATACAAAAAAATAATAACAATCATATCTAATTTTTATATAGCATTTTAAAGATTGCAATCCACTTTACATAGCTAATAATAGTTAATATTTCTATGAGATTTTAAGTTTTGCAAGGCACTTTATAAATATTATTTCATCCTCACAGCAACCCTGTGAGGTAGGTGCCTTCATTATCTCCATTTTACAAGCAAGGAAATTGAGTTTGAAAAAGGCTATATGAAGTTAGTCTGAGGCTCAGTTTGGTCATTATACCTGGATAGATTGGAAAGGTAGACTGGTTAAATGTTGGAGGGACTATGGGAAAACAGGACCACTAATGTATTGTGTGTATAGCTAGCAGTCTCAATAACCATTAAATAAGATAAAATATGCAATTTCATTTGATCCTAATGGGCAACCATATGATTTAATTGTCATTATTACATCCATGTTCAGATAAATTAGCTAAAGCTGGAAAGATTAAGTGACTTGGTCAGGGTCACATAGCTACTTAAGTGCTTGAAGCTGAAGTTGAACTCAGGGGTTCCCAACTCCAAATCCAGCACTCTGTTTCCTACTGCCTTTTAATTGATATATGACTATGGGTTTACTTAATTTCTCTGAATCTCAGACTCTTGTATTTATAAATTTTACTTCCAATGCCTATCTCACAAGATTACTGAGACGTTTAAATGAGGTAACATGTGTAAAGTGTCTTGTGACTTTAAAGGACTTTGTGACATTATTATTAGAAGTCATTTAATCAGTTGTTGCCTAGTGACATCTCTTATTCTATTCATATTGTATTATTGTCTTCCTTTATTCTTTGCTATTTATAATGATAGTCAACACTGGATGAATAATGCCTACATTGCAAAGATTTCCTCTGGGCAAATGTCCCTCTAGACCTCTAAAATTACAACCACTCATTCTCTCAGTTCAACTAGTGAAAGGACTCCACTTTGGTCAACATGAAACACTGTAAAACAAGTTTGGTTTTTTTTGTGTGTTTTTTTTTTTTGTCTTTCAACCAAGGGTCCTCTGAAACATGCTGATAGTCCACAGGCTGTCTCTTTAAAGTCTATACAACTGTCACAATTTTCATCAAAGGCATTGAACAAACCTTAGTTCAGAGATGAATGAATAGGTAGAAAAACCAAAGAGCCAAATGTATCTATATCAAAAGAGCCAATCTGAGATTAAGCCACAAGCAGACAAAATGATTTTTTATTCTTCTCAGTGTCTAATTCTTCAAAATGCATTATTACTATAGCCAGAATCAGTAGAAAATAGGAATATTGTCATCTATGAAAGAAACAAATATATCTCCAGACAGAAGATAATGTCAATCAACAAGCACTTATTTAGAAGCCCTACATGCCAGGTACTAGAATTGTAGAGACAAAAGTGAAAAATAATCCCTACTCTCAAAGAGCTTGCATTCTAATAGAGGAGATGATATACAGAATTGTAAGTGTATACAGAACACATGCAGAGTAGATGTTAGATAATTTTCAGAAAAAGGTACCAATAGTCAAACAAGAGAAGATCTCATGCAGAAGGTAATGGTCAAGTTGAAATTTAAAGGAAACTAATAATTTCAGAAAACAGAAGGCAATGGGGAAGTATATTTTGGAGATAGTAGAAAGTAATTTTTTTAAAAAACAACTACTAGAGTATTATGTGTGAAAAATAGTAAGGACAGTTTGGCAAGTTCATATGGAATGCTTACTATGTTGCCAAATATGATTGATGTCAGTTTTGATAAAATTTGATAAACTATTTTTTCTTTTTTTAAGCTTCATTATAAAGAACGTCTCACTGGGTAGGTGGGAGAGACACTCAGAAAGAATGTGATTTTAAAACAAAAGGTATTGGTTGTTTTGTTTTGTTTTAAAGAATAGAATCTCTTTGACAAGTAGTCATTCAGCCTCCAATGGAACAAGTTTATAAAAATTCACAGGCAAAGGTTAGAAGAAAGTAAAAAGAATGAGTGGGATGGAGAAAAAAAAACTGGGGGAAAAATCTATGCTAATGATGAGAATATAGAAAGTAAGGGAATAAGATAAGGTGATTGGGACATAGAGATGGGATGTAGTGAAAAAGGCCAAAGAACAAAGTTCTAGACATGGTTACAAAGACTGAATCATAAAATATCCACAAATGAACAAAGGAAGCTATTAGAGAAAACTTAAAAGAGAACAGGGGAATAGAGAACTATGACAAATCATTGAAAGAGCAGCAAATGGAAGGAAATACAACAAAGTAGACAAAGCAAGTATAAGAGGGAAATCAGTAGGAAAAGTCCACAGAGGGTGAGGTAAACAAGCAGTCAGCTGTGACAGAGAGAAGAGGCAATGAAGAAACATAATAATATATAATGCCATTTCAAAACAACAGCTGGGAATAGGGAATTGATAGTGAAGCGATAAATACTAGCAATGAGGGAACTAAATACCATTAAAATGCACAATAGTTAATAACAATGAAGCCAAAGTCTGGAAGCAATTAATAAATTAATAAACAGTTACACAAAATATAAAACGGATGAAAGGAAAGGTGAGATTATAAAAATAATAGTCAACTAAAGAGAAGGGCAAGAGGCTCATTGAAGGGAGATGAGATGAAAATAATTCATCTGGGTGTCAGAGGAAGAACCAGTCATTTTATATAGTAGAATAATGTAGCCAATATAAGGGACAATACTGTATAGGTAAATAGGCAAAGGACTGCCCCAGGCCTCTCTGAACCCTGGCCTAGTGGTACCATTTTAAATTCCAAACCTGTTCAGTGTAAATGTCTTAGTCATAAAATCATGCAGTCTCAAAGGACATAAGACATTTTGTTCAGTCCTGAGAAGGGGTCATTCAGGTTCTGTTGGAAGGCCTTAAGTGACAGGGAATCACTAGTAATGAAGTATTTTATTCCATTTTTCGACTTAACTTCTTAAGGCACACAACTAGAAAAAAATGAAAACTAAATCTAAAAGAGGAAGAACACTAAAGTGAAGGTGATAATATTAAATTTGAAATTATTTATTAAATATGTCTATTGCATTACAAAACAACCAATTTCTTCTTTCTCTTAAGAAGTTTGCTTCTTCCAATGTTTAATGAAGTATTATTTATTACTCATTACCTTTTTTACAATCCTTTTTAACATCTTATGTCCCCTACTGAATTATAAGTTTCAGGATGGTAAGTGCATACTTAGTTATATTCATATTTTCCCCATTGCCTTTCAGAATACCCCATATCAGTGGTTTTCAAACTTTTTAATCTCAACACCCTTTTAAATTCTTAAAATTCTTAAAAGACAAAGAACTTTTATTTAGCATTTCATTTTTAAATAACAATAATAAACTCAAAATACATTAACATCAATAAAATATCTTTTTTTGGGGGGAAACTGTATTTTCAAAAAAAATTAGTGAGGTGAATAACATTGTTTTACATATTTTGGCAAATCTCTTATAATATCTGGCATAATTGAAAACATCTGGATTTTCATATTTTGTCCTGTATTAAATGTGTTGTGATATGAGGTTTTGATTGAAGCATATGAAAAAAATCTACTTTCACCCAAGTATGTAGTTGGAAAAGGAAGGAGTATTTTAGTGGGCAAATAAAGTCTTGGTATTTTTCTGCAAATAGTTTTGATTTAGTGCAGGGCTTCTTAAACTTTTTTCTACTCATGACCCCTTTTCACCTGAGAAATTTTTACATGATTCCCAGTATATAGATATATAAAATAGGTATAGAAATCAAATATTTACTGATAATAAATCATAACTTCATGACCCCCACATTGTTACATGACCCTATACAGGGTTATTACCTACAGTTTAACTTTGATCTAATGGATCCCCTAAAAGATCCTAAGGGATATAAGAACTGCTGCTTTACACTGGAGGAGCCAAATCAGGGAATCCCTTTCTCCTGCAGATTGTCCCTTCTATCATCCCTCCCTCTCTCTACTCTTTGATCTCTCTCTAACTACTATTTTATTCCCTACTACCACATATATCCAAGGTTCCTCCATACTTAAAAAAACAAACAAACAAACAAACAAACAAAAAAAAAAAACTCTTACTAGATCCCACTAATTCTGTTGTCTCTTTTACCACTCCTACTTAGTCTCTCACTAATTCATTATCCATATCACCCCTCCAAAATGTGAGTGTACTACAAGGTTCTACTCTCTTCTCCCTGTACAATCTCTTGCTTGATCATCTTATCAGCATCATGGTTTCAATTACCATCTCTAAACAGATGATTTTCAGATCTATATATCCAGTCCCAGTCTCTTTCCTGAGCTCAATTTTCATATCATCAACTGCCTATTAGATATTTCAATCTGGATACTATGAAGGCATCTCAAACTCATTAAGTCCAAAATAGAACTCATTAATCTTCCCTTCAAATCTTCCCCTCTTCCAGACTTCCGCATTACTCTCAAGAGTACTACTACCTCTCAGGTCACACAGATTCAAAAACTCAGTGTCATTCTTGACTTCTCACTTTCACCCACTATTTCACATATCTAATCAACTGCTAAATCTTGTTTCTTCTTTCTCCACCACGAGTCCCCTTCTCTTTACTGATAAGGCGACCATTCTAGTTCACACATCACCTTTCTTCTGGACTGTTGCAGTCTACTGCCTCAAATTTCTTACCACTCCAATCTCAGCCTCCACACAACTACAAAAGTAGTTTTCCTGAACATAGATATGATTGTGTCATCTTTTTTCTCAGAGTTCAATGGCTTCTTATTGTCTTGATAATCAAATGCAAATGCTGCTGTTTATTATTTCAAGCTTTTCACAATCCCAGCTCTTTCATTTTCCAATTTTCTTAAATACTTGCCTCTCAAGAATTTGAAATCTATCCATACTTACCTACCCATTTTTGTTGCCTCCTACATACTATTGTTTTTATAAATACACTCACACCCACCCTTTCATATTCCATTCCTATATCTTCTCTCTTGCTGTCCTCAATCCAGAATGTACTCTTTCTTTATTTCTACTTATTGGAATCACCAATTTCTTTTAAGACTTAGCTCAAGTGCACCCTTTTACAAGGAACCTTTTCTGAGACCCTCCTGCATGTGTGTCTAAATCTAGGCCCCTCATTAGCCAATTCCCAACTTCCCAGTCCCCCCTTACATATAAATGAGAAAATAAATGTCCAAAGAGGACAAGCAGTGGGGGGAGGAGGGAAAAAAAGAAATTTACATGATAACTTGACTATATATTTTTAAAAGGAATAAAAAATTATACATAGTAGATTTGCAGTTTCATTTGCAATCATGTTTTTATTGCACTATGTTATGGAAATGTTTGTTTTATTTCATAAATTAAAATTTAAACAATAAAAATATATTAAAAAAATTTTTTCTAACCCTTTTTATGCTAGAGTCCTTCCTGTGTTGATTATTTCCAATTTATCCTGTTCATGACTTATTTAAACTTAACTCTCTATATGTTATCTGCCTCATTAGAATGGGGACTTCTTGAAAGCAAGGACTGTTTTTGTCTGTTTTGTGTATTGTTCGCACCAAGCACAGTACCGGCCACATAGTAATAAATGCTTGTTGATTTACTTGCTTCCCTCTCTGGTCTCAGTTAATCTGCAATATTGGGGAAATTGGTCTAGATCATCTCTCAAGCTCTTTCTAGTTCTAAATCTAGGATCTTATGAAGAAAGAGGTGGAGAGCACATTGAAACCTTACTGTGATAACTAATACCATGCTGCTTTTCTTTTGCTAGGAGATGAAATGAAATCCTGTCCCACATGCAATTAAAATCTTGGATATTTTTACTGCCCCCAAAGTCATGGCTCTCTAATCTTTCTGCATGAGGCACATAGTATTTAAAATACCATCAATTATATTCCATAGTTATATGCTAACTAATGCCTTTTCCCTTGATCTAGTGCCTCACACATGGGCTCTCGTTCTCCAGGCCAGAGGTAAAGACAAAAGGAACCAGTTAAGACTCTTTCCAATTTTGGCAACTTGCAAATGATTGAAAGCACCAGTTCCGCATTTCAGAGGAAAGCTTTGTTCTGTTCTCACCACATTCTATATACTGCATGGAATTAAATTCTAAGCATTGATCATATTATACAGACGATCATAATAATTAACATCCATTTTGGAGGCAGCTAATAGACAGATTAGGTGACCTTTTCATTTGGGAGTCTAAATTATTAGTTATTGGATTAGCAATTTGTTTTTACTAGGTCAGACATGAATTACATTGATTCTAACTACATAAAGTTTAGCATGATTAACGCTCTACATTGTCTTCTTTTATACAAGATTTTTGTGGCTATATGAGACAGGTCTAGGTAGAAGCAAATGATTCCACTTGAAATACATTTTTTATCTTTTTTTTTTTTTAAAGAGAGCACTATTTAACAAGATGTCATCATAATATTTGTGCTGGAACAACTATAATGCAGCCATAAAAGAAAAACAGATGCACTTAAGAGGAGAACAGATTGGTCATTGGTAAATCACAGTAATGTATTTTTTAAAAAACAGAAAGGAAAATTATCTTTGATTGTTATCTATCTTTTTGGTGTATTTAGAGCTGAGGAACTTTACTAATCCTCTAATCTAACTTTCTCATTTTACAAATGAGGAAACTGAGGCAGAAAGAGCTTAAGTGGCTTGCCCAATACCACAGGAATGTTAAATATCAAAAATAGACTCCAGAACCAATGTGCTTTCCACTATACTATAATCTCTCATATTGTGCTGTGATTAATAAATCAATCAATATTTATAAAATATTTATTAAGTGTCAGAGGGCATTTGGTAATATAGGGGACAAAATCACAGCCTTACAATCAGGAGGACTTGAGTTCAAATTTGACCTCAAATATTTACTAGCTGTGTGATTCTAGGAAAATCATTTAATCCTGTTTGCCTCAGTTCCTTTTGGAAATGGCAAGACATTCCAGGATCTTTGCCAAAAAAATCTGAATAGGATCACAGAAAGTAAAACAGGACTAAAAATGACTCAACAAAACAGTATATGCCAGGAACTGTGCTGCTAAGTACTGGAAATATAAAAAAGGCAAAAGATAGTCCCTGCCCTCAAGAAGTTTTCAATCCAGTCAAATAAATAGAATTAACTTATTTGGGAAATAAAATTTAGCAAAAGAAATATATGCACACTTAACTCAAAACTATTCTTATTTTCTTTATTATCATATGTTCTAGTAAACACTTCAAAGCCTAATACTATTATTATTTAACATTTAGGAGGATACTCCAATAAAGTGCTACCATGAGGCAACATGATATTCAAGAGCTCCAAACTTGGAACTGAAAGACTGATTTCAGATCCTGGTTCTACAAGTTTATGTGACCTTCAACAAACTGTTTCACATCTCAACCTATTTCCTTATCTGTAAAATATGAGCATAACTCTAGATGAGATCCCTTCCAAATCTAATTCCACGGTTTTATCATACCAAGTCCTATCATACAATTTTCAAAGAATATGCAAAATAAAACAATTTCTGACCAGTCCTACCAATGTAGAAAGGCTTTGAGTACCAGTTCAACAATATCCTAAGTATCTGGTGCCCAAAGACCAGACTAGCTAAATTTGAGGAGGCCCATTATCTGAATGAATGAATAATAATGATGAAGGAGAAAAAGATGAGGAGGAGGAGGAGGATGGTGGTAGTGGTGATGGTTATAACTTAAAATTTCAAGGCAAGTTAAAGTTTGCAAAAGGATTTATACATATGTAGACTAAATATGGGATCTATGACTACTCTTCCAATCTCCACTAACACTATACTGGGAGTCCTGAGTCAAGCTTTTGTTCCCTGTCAGAGTTCTAATAGTAAGGTAAGAATGTTCCTTTAATGCTAATGTTGCTTTTCCATATTAATCATCAGTGATTAGTACCTAAATATCATTTGTTAGGGCCAGTTAATATCTCCCCAACATCTTTTAACCAGTTGAAAACTCCTTAATATTATTGATAAGTAATTAACATCAATTAGCTTTCACAAAAGGACATTTACTTAGGAGACAAAGCAATGGGTGCCTTAGAAGTCATCTTAGATAAGTGAATAATAGCAGAACAAATGGTGATATATGAATATAATAGAACATTACTGACAAAAAAATATTTCAGAGAATCTTGTTATGATCGGACCAATATCCCTCAACAACTGCAACATGATCACATTGCTCATTTTTCAAGGATTCATATACATTATATACACACACATCCTCTGATAACAATTATAGATAATAATATAAGAGCTAACATTTTTATACCATTTATGACATATCCCAGGCACTGTGCTAAATAGTTTACAATTACTGTCTCATTTGATCCTCACAACAACCTTGGGAAGTAGGTGCTATTTTTATCCCCATTTTATAGATGGCAAATAGAGATTAAGTAATTTGCCTAGGGTCAAACAGCTAGCAAATGTATGAAGCCAAATTTGAACTCAGGTCATCTTGATTCCAAGACCAGTATTATAACCACTGTGCCATCTGTGCATAGTAAATTGAAATCAAAAGACTTGGGCTCCTGTGCTGCCCCTGCTATTGAGCAGTCTTTACTTAAATTATTGAATCATTCTGTATTAGAAGCAAAGGTATCCTGAGGATAGCTCACTACTTTCTTAGAGCACCAATTGTTAAATTTTCAGTGTGAGCATTTATACCTCAGAAATCAACAACCCTACAAATTGGTGCTAGATTTATGGTTTTGTTGACAGTCTAGTCTTAAGAAAGTGATGGAGAAAATAATGATACATATTAAACTTAAAAGTGTAATATGGGAATATATTTTTTTCAGAGACAATCTTTAAACACTTACCAGTAATCTCAGGGGGAAGGGTGGAGGAGGATAGAGTAGGGAACCTTACAGAGCATCTAACCCTATTCTTCTCCTTCCTCATTTTAATTATGGAGAAGCTGATATTAGAACCAAAAATCATTTTCCCAAAGTTTCATAATTTATCGTAGGAGAAACTAGAACCAAGTTGACATTATTCTTTTTCAATGCTTTTTCCCACAATACCAATACAATCCTTCATTCCCTTTGATCCTCCTAGTTTCTTCTTCAATTTGCATTTTTTAACTTTACATTTTTCATGATTGTTAAAAAGCTACAGCTAGGGGCAGCTAGGTAGTGCAGTGGATAGAGTACCAGCCCTAAAGTCAGAAGGATCTGAGTTCAAATCTGATCTTAGACTTTTAACTTCCTAGCTGTGTGATCCTGGGCAAGTCACTTAACCCCAATTGCCTTAGGAAAAATAAAATAAAAAATAAAAAAATAAAATAAAGACATAGCTAATTAGCTTCCTAAAAGATTGTAGCTCCTTTCCTTTATGGAAGAGTTTCTTAACCTTTTGTGCCAGGGATCCCTTTTACAAATCAAGTGAAACCAACAGACTCTTTCTCAGAACAATGTTTTTAAATGGATAAAATACTTACATTTACAAAGAAAGAGAGTCATGCTGAATACAATCACCAAAATATTTTATAAGCATTTATGGACTCCAGGCTAAAAATCCCCTGTGGGATTATAGGATTTGGAGCTAGGAGATACAAAGATTATCTGATCCCATGGTCTTTTTTTTTTTTTTTTTTTTTTTTTTTTTTTTTTTTTTTTTTTTTTTTTTTAGCAGTGAGGAATCTGAGGCTTATAAATGTAAAGTAATTTTTGTTCAAAATCACAACAATCATTACCAGATTTGAACTCTGGGCTTCCAAATTCAAATCCATCACTCTTTTCACTATATCAAACTGCCTTTGTAAAAAGGTAATCAATAGTTTTGCCCTACTTACTTCACAAGAATAGGGAGAATTAAAAAATAATAAATATAATAAGTACTTTAAAAGTACTATATAAATGTAATGTACTAATGTTATATTAATATCAATATTATCTACAATCCTACAAATTGGTGTCAATATAATACTACAATTAACCTAAAATAGTCATTTAAGTCAGAGCCAGGATTTTTATTAAAGTCCTTCTGATTCTGAAATCATGTGCTTTCCATGACACCTAATTTTCCACCTATCACGTTATAGTGATTGTTTAGTCAAATTAATGGAATTAATTGATTTGAGAAATTTTGTTGTTTGGTTTCTCAGTCATATCAAACTCTTCCTGACCCCATTTGGGGTTTTCTTGACAGAGATACTGGTGTGGTTTGCCATTGTTTTCTCCAGTTCATTTGACAAGTGAGGAAACTGAGGCAAACAGGGTTAAATGACTTGCCCATGGTCACACAGCTAATAAATGTCTGAGACCAGATTTAAACTCAGAAAGGTGAGTCTTCCTGATTCCATTCTGGGCACTCTATCACTTGTGTCACCTAACAGCTAAATTTGAGAAATAAAATTTAGCAAAAGAAATGTATGTACACTTGACTACATGTTAAAGACTTATTGTATGCTTTAGTATACATTTTAAAAGTCCAGCACTGTTATTTAATATTTTGGAAGATATTCAATACAGTTCTAACCTAAGACAACATGATATTCAAGAACTCTAAACACTGAAAAACTGGATTTAGATCTCAGTTCTCCCAATTTATGTGGCCTTAGACAAACTTCCTCATATCTCAATCTCAATTTTCTCATCTGTAAAATAAGCACTAAACTAAATGTGGTTCTTTCCTCATCTAGTAATCCATACTTCTATTATGCCTGGTCCTATTATTCAGGCCTGATGTTGACCCTCAGTTTCTAAGGCTGTGCTAGAGGAATACAACTTCAGACTAGTCTTATCAATGTGGAAAGTCTCTGAGTACAAGTTCAGTGTCAATCTGTGTGTCTGTGTTTCCATTATAGAAAAAAAAAAAAAGCCTATGCTATCAATTTATATATATATATATATATATATATATATATATATATATATATATTATCAGTGAATAAATCAAGCCAGGGAAGGCATAAGAGAATGATATAGTAGGGGGAAAAAAGAAAGAAAAACTCAGGAATCTGAACTCAAATATGATTTCTGGTATAACTATTTGTGTGACCTTGGTTGAGCAAATGACTTCACCTCTCTAAGTTTCAGTTTTCTCACCTATAAAAAAGAAGATGTTGGACTACCTGGCTTCTACAATCTCCGTCGGTTTTAAATCTATTGTTGGGTGCTGGATATGTTGAGGTCAAAGCTATCCCATTTTCCTTGCCATTAGAAATGGAAGAATTGAGTTAGAAAAAATCTTGGAGCTCCAATCACCTTTTCATACTATTGTGTCATAAACTCCAAGTGCATTATCTCGATCCTTGCTAGGATAGTTCCCCCTCCATTTGAATATTGCTTCTCACCTCACTGTCTCCTGCCCTTCACCTTCTTATCTTAATCCCTAATCTGTCAGGATTGTTTTGAACCTTTCCTGGAATTGTGGCTTGTCCACCCACCCAGTATCCCCCCCCCCATTTGCCTTTGTCCCCCCTATAAGATTATATACTCAGGTTATGTATTCTGTTTGCAAACCCTAGTTAGCTAAAAACCTATATAAATTCCCTGCCTCAGTTTATCTGCACTGAATGCTTTGGGCAAGAGTCCCATCTGGTCGGCTAGCCTAAACTCTTCACATTAAAGAATAAAAACCAATCTCTGTCTGCCTCAGTTTCTCCAGTATTACATTATGGCTAAGTATTTGGAGAATAGAGAGAGACATATTGTCACAGTAATGAAATATCTCAAATCGGTCAAGCATAGGAAATAGGCTTGGTCATACAAGACAAGTAGAAAGTCTTCTCAAAGTTTTTCAAGAAAGACTATATTTATATATATGTGACCAAAAAAAAAGACAAATATATATTTATATATATATACTATACTACTACCCCTACCACAATGTTAACATGCAAAAAGTTTTGAATAATTAAGGAAGATTCATTCTGGCCCTGGAGAGTAAGAGAATTGTAAAATTATCCAGATGCTTAAGAAATTTAGACCCTAAAACTAACTAGATCAGCTACTTGGAGTAGAAGAGAGTGATAACATTAAGAAGGACTAATTAAATCTGCCAAGATCAGAGAATTATGGCAGAAAAAGATGGGTGCCTCCTAAGAGTACTAAGTAGACACAAAATAATAAAAAATGGGACGTAGAGTTACAGCAATGAGCAAAGTGGAGGAATAAACTCATTGTGTCCTACCAAAATTGATACAATGAGTCATAGAAATTGAAATTGTCTTTAGATCTGCAGAAGGGAGACTCAGTGGGAAAGATAATGGGCTCTCTTGATACTTATGATCTTAGGGGAATTTCCTCTCTATAAGCTTTACTATATAAATAAAACATTCTTTTGTTGATGCCATGTGTGCCTAAGTGCTTGTAAGGAGATCTGGTGCTACCCCTGGAGGACTGCCAAATAGGAAAGTTTCCAGGTTCCACTTGGGTGCAGACAAGGACTCATATCAATGAGAGATTCCTCAAAGTAGAGTCAGACTTCCACACTTGGGTCCTAGTGCATCTTAGGGTTATCAGTCTGTCACTACTTGGCCAGGGTAATTCTTTTTACAATCTTACGTTTTCTGAAGGATACATTTCATACTGCTTCTTATACAGAAGTCATAGTTAGTCATATGCTCTAATCTATTATTCTCCTGATTATTCAGATGAAGCAAGAAGAGATTTGAAGAACAAGTACTTCTTGGTGATAATACCAGATGCAGGAAACTAGAATTAAATCCACTGTCCTGCTCTTATCCCAGAAGGTGCTACTTAACAATTTGTATTTAAGTAGTTCATTTCCCATAAAACTCTGTTGTATCATCTCATTTTACAGATGGGAAAACTGAGGTGGCAAGAGGTCACACAATTATTAAGTGCCCCAGAACCACTGTTGTCTCTTCTGGAGCACTCTCCCCATAATTAATGCAGACCAAAGCCTTGCTCAGTGACTTTACAATTGAGTGTGACTTGCTCCACCCCATAAAGCCATCAGGCCTCTTCAGAACCAGATGTCTTCCTAACGTGCTCATTTCCAGATTCCTGCTGAGAAAGTAAACTCCCACAGGACTAACAGAGAAGTAAAAACTCACCCACATTGTCCAGACATTGACCCAAATTGTTAGTTGAACCTTTCTTTAGATGTGATAATGTAAGGTAAATGTATTTTTGTGCCTGGCATTCTTTTTCTGCACATCTGCTTTTAGCTGAGATTGGAAATACCAGGCTTCCATAATAACTGCTGTTCCCTTGGGGTCAATTGTGCTACCTATAGATTTCCTTCCACCTTTCCTGCTTCCACTTAGCCAACTGGCAGTATTCAGGATGTAGCCAAGCCCCTCCAGCTACACAAAATCTTACAAAAGCTTCAGTTCTCAAGACATTTTCAGCCCAATGCTCTAAGTGTGAATGGGCTGATAGGGATTAAGTTAAACAAGATATCCAGAATTCCAAATCAGGAACCATGTTTTGTTTTGTTTTCAAAAATCAGGAACCATGTTTTGTTTGGTTTTCAATAGAGACAGGAAGGTGAGAAATAATCCCTTTCAAAGTATTACATATTGATTTTGTAAACAATACCCAAATGCAAATTGGGAGGGATCCAAAAAGAATGTTAAATTTTGATTCTTGTCTTCAAGGGACTTACAGTCTACTGAATGGAAAAAAAAAAAAAAGACAAATATATGAGCCTCCTCTCTCTCCTCATCTCTTTCTCTTGGAATAAAGGCTTTCCTCAAGATTCAGCTCAAGTATTTCTTCTTGCTGAAGGTCTTTTACATTCCTTCCCCGCTCTATCCTTAAGGGCCTGATCTGCAAAATTACCTTTCATCAGCTCCACATGCATCTTACATGTACCCATTTATTCATATATGTTGTCTCCCCAAATAGAATATAAGCTGCTTGAAGGCATGAATTATTTTTCATTTTCTATCACTCGTAGACAGCACAATGCCTAGCACTTCATATGTGCTTCATAAATACCCTTTAATGGTTAATAAAGAAAACATAATATAAGGTATAAATGATAACACAAGCTTTCATTCCTTAGTCTTTTACTTATAAGTATATGTCATAATGGATAGAGAGCCTACTGATCAGAATTGGCTTGGGATCAAGTACTGTCTCCAACCAAAGACAGGCCCCTGAGCAAAATACAATCTTTCCATGCCCCAGGAACTTCTTAATACTATAAAGGTAGGAGCAGTTAGGTGGTGCAGTGGATAGAGCAGCAGCCCTGAAGTCAGGAGGATTTGAGTTCAAATCAGATCTTAGACACTTAACACTACCAGTTGTGTGACCCTGGGCAAGCCACTTAACCCCAATTGCCTCAGGAATAAAGAACTCTATCAATATAGAGTATATGATAATCTTTATTGGTAGTGGTTCATTATGTTGAGGTTGGGAAAGGGACCCCAAACTCTTGGTGTCTTAACTGGTGTCTCAAAAGAATTTGCAGGCTTGAATCCATTTCCTAATCAAGGGGCAAAGTTTATTGTAATTGTAATACCAACTGAAGTGGGTTAAGTTCCAGAAGAATTAACAAAGTTCTAGGAGAGAGGAGACAATTTTATCCAGTTTTCTATCATTGACATGCTAATTCTATGACCCAGAAGTAGGACCTAGGAGTGGTTATGTCCAGAATTTGGTTCTCACTGACCAAGAGATTATCTCTATTGTCTCAGGAGTTTGGTCCATGGGACTCTCCTGAGACCAGAAGCTCTCTGACAGTCAGCAATGAATTGAGGAGTGGTCTATTCAGAATCAGACAGATTGTTGTTCTTAGATTGAGTGTGGGAAGTTACTGAGGCAGACTCCCAAGCCAGAAGATTTAGGATTATTGAATTATTGTTAGAAGTCCCCCTAAGATCAGGGTGATGCGCTTTAGGTTTTGGGGTTCATTTTAGTAGAGAGCCAAATGACAAGGTCTAGATTTCAGGAACCAAAATGAGATCGGGGTTTCTGGTGGTCAGGGAGTTAAATGCTAAGGTCTAATGGCAGGTGTGGGGTTCAGGGAAACAAATGGAGAGGTCTGGCTCTCCTGCACCCCCTTGGTATTTGGAGCAAGGATAGGGAGTTTGGGGGAACTTCCTTCTAGCAGTGCAGAGATTCTCTGTAAAAGGATTTGCAGACCCAAAAACCTAGATTGATAAAAGAGGTTTAATTAGAGGGACTGGGAAGTAAGGTTAGAAATCCTGACAGAAAGTTATAAAGTCTTTAGGGAAATAGGTGAGAATAAAGAGAGGGTGGCACTGGAAAAAAATATTATTCCAGCGGACAGAGGTTTCCATGGCATAGCCTAGCATGGCATAGCATGGCATGTTTGGAACCTCTGCAAAGAGAGGATTTTAGTTTGGCTCTTTTATAATAGGAGCTTTGGCTACAAGCTGAAGGGAACTCGTGGGTGGAGCCCCAAGTTGGCTCATTTACTCCCTGGATTTCAGCTTGAATTGAATTTGAATAGAATTCAATAATGAAACTGTCTTGTTTGCTTTTCCTCGGGTGGAGTCCCTCACTGAGACAGAGTTGAAAGGAAATTTTCTCCTTCAAGGATTTTTAGAGTTTTGGGGTCCCTTCTTCAAGGAGAAATTGTTGTCTCCCTTAGAAGCTATATTACACCAGTTATACCTTTTTAGGGCTATTCATCCACTTTGGTATTTACCTATCCTTCAATTCTCACTTTTGACTCCAAGAAGCTGTAGCATACAAACCAGGTTGAGGAAAACTCACAGATTTCAAATCCATCAGTGAGTTAGGGGGATGTACAATCTAAGTATGTGAAAATGAATATCCCAACAGAATAGGTGAATGAGAAAAATTTGTTCTAATGATGATGAAAGCAACTAAGGCAGACATTGTAGAGTACTCAGAGTTTGGTCAGATATCAAGGATGCCAAGGGCAAGCAATGCATCCTGAATCTTCCCCAGCTGTCTTAACTTTGATCTTGCTACTGGATTTCAGTGACTGGGAAAGAGAGAGAACTTCTTTGTGCAATTCTATCTCACTTAAATCCAATTCACACACAAGTCAAGACATTCTCTATCATCCACTAATTACCCCAACATCTTGACATCATTGGTTTCCTTCAAAAAGAAAAGGTGAAGGACAGTTAAGTGGTGGGCATTGCTCTAACTATTGGAGAAATAAAGAGAGAGAAGAGACAGTTCTTGCCCTCAAGGAGTTAATAATACCAAGAAGGAAATCAATTTACAAAAAAAAGGCTTGAGTTAGTGCAAAGTAATGCAAATGGGTGGGAAATTATGAAAGCATTGTCTGGTAAGTCATCTTAAAATGAAGGATTTGGGATCCTTTCTACCATCTCCATTCAGAAATGGGAAGGAATACCAGGGGCAGAGGGTACTGAAGAAGTATGAGTTTCAAGATATATGTTCTCTTTCAGAATGATAAGATTCCAGAGAATATTGATGAAATAGAGAAGCCAGCCAATTAGGAAACAACAGTAGAGGAAGTTTGCTCTCTAGGATAGCAGTTTTGCCCAAAATTTTGTTTATGTACATAATCTCTTTCAATCCTCACAGTAGTCCTTTGGGACAGACAATGAAAGAATTATTCTCACCCATTTTACAGATCAAAAACACTGGGGGTGGAAAGGAATGAAGAATTATTTATTAGGTACTTACAATGTAGATACTCTCTGTGATCTGAGAACTCACATGACAAGTGAGGAGACAACATACAGAAATGTTCAGGATCTGAACAGAAATGTTTAGTTCATAGCAAATGGAAAAAATATGTAATGCTGGAGAAACTGAGGCAACATAGAGATTAAAGAGTAGTTAATAATTTATTTTAAAGGGAGGGATTTACTGGGACCAAATGAATCCATGGTTTGGTCCCAGGGCTGAATGAGACTATTGTCTCTAAGAATTCAGCCAACAATGTGAGTTCTCAATGACCTATATAAACATAGCTCAGACTCAGGGGGTATACTGAGAGCGGGAATGGGACTCAGGGTGGGGTGAGCCTCTGGAGAGGAATGACATAATAAGGAGAGGCACCCCAGACATGGGGAGAAGCATCTTGATAAGACGGTATCTGACATTCCAATAGCTTGGGATGGGGAGAGGCATTCTGATATTTTAAAACAGTAGTTCTCAAACTTTTGTATTCAGTATCTTTATCCTATTAAAAATTATTGAGGGTCTCTCCAAAACGTTTTTGTTTATCTGGATTATATTTATAGACATTTACCATATTGGAAATAAAAACTATTTTTGAATTTGGAGACCCCTCTAAAAAGGGTTTCAGAGATCCCTAGGATTCTCCCAGGAGACCTCAAACTACGGCCCATGGGCCAGATGCAGCAGCTGAGGACATTTATCCCCCTCACCCAGGGCTATGAAGTTTCTTTATTTAAAAGGCCCACAGAACAAAGTTTTTACTATAGTCCGGTCCTCCAACAGTCTGAGGGACAGTGAACTGGCCCCCTATTTAAAAAGTTTGAGGACCCCTGGACCATACTTTGAGAACCACTGTTCTAAAACATAAGATTTTTTATGTTTATCAAATATTCTGATAAAGAAGGAGGGGAGGTTTTGCACAACTGAGCTTTGAGCTGATAATTATAAACTGAAGCAGAGAAACTGAGTCAGGATAATTAGGGAAACTGAGTCAGGACAATAAAAGAGAACTGTGGCATAACAATGTATCAAATACATAGGGTAAATTTGTGCATGAATTTATGCAAAATGTGTACAAAGTTCCAATTTGAGTCTCATTCTTTTAGCCTAACAGAAAACACCCTTCCCATTCTGAAATCCCACTAGATAAATCTAGTTTATCCCTTTATCATCAGATAAAGCTATTTCTGTCCATTCTTTATAAAACAAAGCTAAATGAAAAATTATGGAGGAGAGAGAAAATAGAGTTGTAAGGAAGCAGATAAGGAGGGCTAACTTTGGGGATTTACTATATTTCTTTGTGGACACACACTAAAGGCTATGTTCATTTTCTCTTAGGTAGAAATCTACATAGAGGCCATTCCAGCTGTTGACCTAGCAATGAGTCTTCTAATGTACAAAAGGGACTATTTCAAAATATCCCAAATTGCAGTAATTTTCACTTGTGAATCTAGGCACTCTTAAGACCCACCCATAAGCCTTTGTGTGCTAAAGTAAAATGGCAATTTCTCTTTATGGACTTCATGAAGAAGGAACTGTCTCAGTCACAGATTTAAAACATATATATATATATATATATATTTGCAGAAGAGAGCATGTTTTGACTGCAGGAATAGATTTGTATGAATAGAACCCCAAGGCATCAAACAGTTTAAATAATGGTTTCTATTCCAGGGGAGAAAAAAAATATTTTTCCTTGATAGCACTTTATATATATATATATTCACTACATTGGAATTACTTTTTCAAAATTCTGCCAGTGAAGACTTATCATATGTGGGTGCCATTGCTGTAACATAAAGATAAGGATGGAAGCAAATTTCACTCCAAGCTCATGAGTCTGTAAATTGGAGCTATCCTTCATAACACAAAGCATTTTACCAATCCAAAAATTTTTCTCGAAGGCAAGACAGGAGGGTTTTTTTTTTTTTTTTTGCTTGCAGTATGTCAACTTTCCTGAGCTTATTCACAGTCCATTTATGAGGGAAAGATAAGAACAACATGAGGTTGGGTGTTCCAGGAGCTATAGATGAATTATTTCTGGCTTTTTAAGAAAAAAAATTCAATTCTACAACTAAAAGGGATAAGAAAAAGTAAACCATTAAAATTCATGTCCTAATTCATATAATTATATTGTAGTTTGTCCTCAGGTTCTCTAAGAGAATCATGACATCAGGAAGGCTTTGTCATGACTTGCAAATAAATTAGTCATAAGTCACAAGTCTCACTTTCTCCTCTGGAGCCATCTGGGGGAAGAAGAGGCAATAAGTATTTATATAGCACCTACTATGTACCTGACACTGTGCTAAGCACTTAATTATGACATTTAATGACTGTCATCCCAGTGCTCAGCACAGTATCTGGCACATAATTGGTGCTTAATAAATGTTTGTTGTTTGATATTCACTGAGTGATGCCTAGAATCCTCTTGTTTCTCAACTACACCTCCTGGAAATTCTAAGTTTCTTTTTTTTTTTTCCTTTTTTTTTTTTTTTTAAATAATAGCTTTTTATTTTCAAAATATATGCATAGTTTTCAACATTCATTTTTGCAAAACTTTTTGTTCCAAATTTTTTCTCCCTCCCTTCCCCCAGTCTCTTCCTTAGACAGCAAATAATCCAAATATGTGCAATTCTTCTATACATATTTCCATAATTATCATGCCCAGCTCCTTTTTAGGTTCAGCTCAAGTCCTCTTCTTCAATAGACCTTTCCTAAATCTCCAAGGATTAGCAGTCTCCATAAATATATTGCATCCTCCTTGTAGACTATAAACTTCTTGAGGATAGCTCCTGTCTCATTTTTATATTTGTATTTTCTGCATATCACAATAACAAGAACATAGAGACTTGACCTGTGATTTCCTTAGGCATAGGAACTCAAACAAACATAAGGAAGCTTTCTTCACACATGCAAGTTGGCATCTTCTCTGCAACTTGAAAGTTATAGGAAGTTGCTTAGGCACTGAGAAGTTTAATGATTTTCCCAGAGTCATACAGCATTGGGACTAGGATAAAGGCAGAATTTGAATTCAAGTCTTGGCTGGATTTTAAAACTTTTCTTTATGCTTTATATTACACTACTTGTCATGGTACATAGTAGGCACATAACAAATAGTTGCTGATCATTGATTTGGTAAATTGATGATGCTTTGATTCTCTTGGATATGCTGATCTAGAATGGGAAAATAAGGTGATAAAAAGTCTTATTTAATATTTGATCTGAACTTAATGAAAAAATTATTTGGATGTTCAAAGGATTTCCTAAGGTACTTTCTTTCTCCTCAATTTTCATTTGATTTACTTTTCATTTTCTGCACTTCAGTCATAGGCTCAGTCTCAGAGGATTATGGATCTTTGTATTAGCTTTATATTCTAATTTTTAGTTTACACTGCAAAGAAGAAAAAAAAAAGATATGAAAGTAATACTTGCCCCCTTTCTTCTAGTCCCAACTCTTTTCATTGGGACATTAAAACTCACCAGAACACCATAAATGTAAGAGTATGGAAAATATCAATCCTTACCAAAGAGTGTCACAATCATTACTGGAGAAGAATGGGTTGGGGGTATTTTCTGGTATTGTTTTGTTTTTCAGATTTCTGTCTGTTGTTCCCAGAGAGCAGTAATATAGTTCACCATCTCATCCCATTCAGTTACTCACAATAGACCACAAATAATATCATGACTTGCAAAAAAACTGGACCATTGTCACCTACCTGACCAAGGACAATACCCACAGGCCGTTGGGTTCTTTGTTTGGGGACTGTTTTTTTTTTTCCCTACTTGGATATGAATCTGTATTTTATTTTGTCCTTATAGAGAGCCTCCTCAA
Source organism: Antechinus flavipes (assembly GCF_016432865.1). Taxonomy (NCBI): domain Eukaryota; kingdom Metazoa; phylum Chordata; class Mammalia; order Dasyuromorphia; family Dasyuridae; genus Antechinus; species Antechinus flavipes. The sequence goes on along the minus strand of NC_067398.1, from coordinate 492,276,911 downwards.
GATTTCTTTCCTAAAGAAAATTATTTTCTTGGGGTTTCCCCCTCTCATTTTAGTTATTCCTATATTACTAAAAATACATAAAATAGAGACACATCTCTTCATTTAAAAAAAAAAATCTTTAACCTCTCAGTAATGATGATATTAATACCCATTGTGCGCTAAACACCTGAGACATATTCAGTCCTGAACAGCCCAGCCCCTCCTCTCAGAACCTGGGAGTCAATAAAATAAAATATCCCCTTTCTCTTTAATTAACATATGAAATAAACACAATCTGTGACACCTAGTGTGCAGCAGCAATTAAGAGGCATTGCTTAGTTAAACCTCCTAATACCTCATTTAAATATGCAATTAAGGGATAATTGCCTTCAATCAATAAAAAAATTGAAATATTTCGCAGGGGCTTCAATTATTTTTTGCTAGGCTTTCTACTTTCTCCTTGGCCTGAGCTAAGCCTATGAGTCTTACTCCTCTTATTAAAGTGACATTACTCCCTTTCTTCATCTTGGCTTTTAAGCATGCTATTAACATCACAAGAGGCCAATAACAATGGGTAAGCCTTAGAAATCATCTCTTTTGGCCTTGGTGAGAATTTCTATAGCCCTGAAATTGCCTCTTCGTGACTTGCCTTAGGTTACAATCTTTGTTTTTGCCCAAACCAGAGACACCAATTTTCATCTCAAAGCAAACTGATCTTACACTAACCTTGGAACAATATTAGAATGCTTCCTATTGACCAAACATCAATAGAAAAGATAATACTTAACCAATCCAATAGGCAATGCCTTTGCATAACCTGTTTATTTATTTTGGTGCAAAGGGTTTTCTGCCACCTCTAAGACCCCCAAACAACTCCAGTTATATATGTGCAAACAGTTATGTAGAATAAAATATTTTACACTTAATCCTGAGGGAAAACATGGAGAAGTTTATGAATTAAATTTGAAAGCAAGATAACCAATGCCAGGGAAGCTCAAGGAATAACAAACTTAAGTAATTTAAAAAATAAAAATCAAACAAACTAAAAGGATTAGGCATCTAGGCAGCAAAGACCAATTAAATATTTGACCGGGAATGGTGTAAATTAAGTCAGCATGGAGATAATACATTGAGTGGGGAAAAATACAAATAGTAAGCAATGGTCCTATAGTCATAGCCAGAAAGTAAGGTACATCATCAATCAGGGAGTAAGTTAGTAAATTAGCTGGGATCAGTTAACCCATATCAAAGTCAAGTAGAGGGACTCATATCATTTGAGGAGTGGGATGGGATCTAGGAACTTCCAAGGGAAAGAGTGTCATATTTGAAGCTAGCAGATCTGGACTTGAATTTCAGCTTTTATGCTTACTAATCTATATGGCCTTCAGCAAGTCATTTAACCTCAGTTTCCTTATCTGTAAAATGAGAGATTAGAATAGATCATCTCTAAGACCTCTTCCAGCTATAAACTATAACCCTAAACAGTTGTGCTGGGTAATTGGAGAAGAAATGATAAAAAGTTTAAAATTCATTCTGACCTGAATTTTGTGAATCTGCAAATCCAGCTCATCTGAAATTAATCTGATAATGGGTTCAACTGCCTGCTTCACTCTAGTTGAGCAGACCTGACCTTAAAAGATCCATGTTATTTTGTTCTGAATATGAAGAGGCATTATTACATTACTACTTAGGGAGGTGTAAGATGTGTACTGTTCAATTTGGAGCACCTTAGGACTCAGAAAACCCCTGAGAACCAAGAGGCAATAATAAAAGGATGCTTTTATTGAGAAGATGAGCCGCCTAAAATCCTAGCTTCTCCGGGTGTGAATATTCAAAACAAAGCTTAAGAAGATCTGTGTGCTCTTTAAACCTCACAACTCAGATCTTATAATCTAGAAATGGTCTCTGTCACCCAACTCGAACACGTATACCCATCTCAAACTGTCCAAAAATATCAGCTTCCAAAAATAGTCATTGCTTTATTTTCTCTCCTTGGGTTACACAATAGTCAGCACTTAGATTGGACAAGAACAGTGCACACTTCACACAACAAACTTTGGTGACCTCTTTTCACCAAACTAGTTCATCTAGTGATCTCACCAGCTTCAATGAGCTCAACTTTCATCTCTACCACTTATGATTTGTATATTCATTTCTCCAGCTCTAATCTCTTCATCCATATAAATTCATCCTCAATTCCTGGATCCAAGTCTTGTTTTTCCTTCAAAACACATCTCATACCCATGCTCTATTCTGCATTCTCACAGCTAGCATTCTAGATTATCTGCCTAGCAGAGTTTCTAAATGGTCTTCCCTACCTCTAGTGTTTCCCTATTCCCATCCATACTCCATCTAGCTAATAGTGATTTTCCTAAAACATAGGTCTGACTCGTGGATTGGGCTATCATTCCCTAACCCACACATATTCAATAAACTCCAATGTTTCCTATTACCTGTAGGATCAAATATAAACATCTTTCTTTATTGGACATGAAAAACTCTCAACAAACTGGTCTCTTCCTACTTTTCCAGTCTTCTTACAAAGTACTGTCCTCCACTGGTTACATACATCTACTTGCGAATCTTCAAACATGGTATTATATCTGTCCTCATTCCTAAAACGTTTTCCTCTCTCGTCCCCATTTCTAAGAAACTCTAACTTTCAAGACAGCTTAAATTCCAATTCCTGGAGATCTTTCCCAGTCCCTCCACTTTCACAGGTCTTCTCCCCTGAAATTGCCTTCTATCTTCTTGTGCCAATGGTAAACCATTCCAGTATTTTTGCCAAGAAAATCCCAAATAAAATCACAAATTGAGACAGGACTGAAACAAGTAAAAAATACCATCATCAATATATCTACATGCTATTTACATGATGTCTCTCCAAGAATAATGAGAGTTCCTGGTTGAAGTAAATGCATTAGCTAGCTCTTTATCATCTTTGTTGTTATACAGAGGAAGGGCTGGTTATTTGTTGCAATGGGATTTTATATTCTTTTTTCAGCTGAATTTTTAATGTAGCATGGGTCTTCTCTCTCCTGAAGAAATCTCCTTCATCAAGTTATATTTTTTGTTAATTTTTTTTTCCATCTGGCCCAATTGAAGGGAATCAGCTTATTTCTGAAATTCTGAACATCTTCTCTGAATTCCCTCAAGCTTTTTTATTTATTAAATCATAATTAGAGAATCATAGAATGTTAGAAATGGAAGGGGCCCTAGGAAATATCCAATTTAACCCCCTCTTTTTATAATGAGGAAACTGAGAACTAGAGAAGTCACAGAACAAATCAGTGGCAAAGCCAAGAGTATAGTTCTTGGCCAGCTACATGGTGAAATGACTAGAGTCATAATCCTGGAGCCCAGGAAAAATGAATTCAAATGTAGCCTTAGATGCTTCCTAGCTATGTGACTCTGGACAAGTCACTTAATCTTTGTCTCAGTCTCCTCAACTAGGAATTAGGGATAATAATATCTATGTCCCAGCCTTGTTGTGAGGACAAATGAGAAAATATTTGTAAAGTATTTTAGCACAATGTTTGGCACATATAGGCACTTAATAAATAGTTGCATCCTTCCTTCTTTTTTTTTTTTTTTTTCAGTTTTCTTAATGTAAAATTTTACAGTTGTTTCCTCAACTCTAAAATCTGGATAATAATCACACCTACTTCAGAGTATTGTTATGAAGATCAAATGAGATAATATTTGTGAAATACTTGATTTTATATATACTGGGAATATCCTTAGTACCTAGCAACCAATTTTCTTCTTTCTTTCCTACCTTTTTTCTTTTTTCTTCTTTCATTTCTTTCTCTTCCTTCTTTTTACCCCCCTCCTTCTTCTCTTCCCTTCTTTTATTTCCTCCTCCTTTCCTTCCTTCCCATTTTTTCTTCTCTTTTTTCTTCTTTCTTTTCTTCACTCCTTCCTTTTTTATTTTTTTTCTTCCTTCTAGTTCAGTGTTCTTTCCACTATACCCTGGTCAACAATTAGTTCTGCCCCTTAATTCCTTCCTGGACTTGATTTTCATCAGTTCAATGCTTGAAGTTAAAAAAGTTAAAAAAAAAAAAAAAAAAAAAAAAAAAAAAAAAAGAATGCAGTTGAGAAAGGAACAGGTCTGTCCTTTAGGATGGGCTAAGAGACAGGAGAAAGAGGATATTGAGTACCTAATACTTGGATATTCACCAATGTTTGGCATTACCAGGCAAAAAAATAAGAAAAGAAAACCCCAAAAGCCTATAGTTCATTTCAATTCTCTGCCAGTACTAAAGTGAACTCAGGTATAAATCTCTGCTCATCACAATATAATTTGTTGTTGTTCAGTCCTTTCTGGCTCTGTGACTTCTTTGGGGGTTTTCTGATTTGCCATTTCCTTCTCCAGCTCATTTTGCAGATTAGGCAAACTGAGGAAACAGAATTAAGTCTCTTGTCCAGGGTTGCACACAGCTTTTAAGTGTCTGAAGTCAAATTTGAACTCAGAAAGGTGTCTTCCTGATCTAGACCAAGAGTTATATTTATTACATCATCTAGCTGTCACAACAATATAGCTAGATTTCAATTAATGCAAATTCAAATAATCCAAAATTTGATTTAATGTAAATATGAAAATCTAGGTTGCAGTTAATGCAAACCAAAATATAAATAAAGCTTATGTGTGAATATTCAGTGAAAGAGAAGACAGTCCAATCTACACTGCTGAAATATTTTAAATTACAATTTGTGATGTCATCAGTTTAGGCTTATCTTTTAGGTATGCTTTTGTAATTTTTATCATTTTTTTATTTTGCTTTGTATAACTGTTCTGTGACTTTGTAATGAACTTGACTTAAATACATTTTTTCTTTTCCTTTGCTATTACATTATATTAATAAACAGATTTCTTTAACTTATTTTAATTTTTTTTTATTGCATGTTTCCATTGGCTGGAACTAATTACCTTATTTTATATATAATTATAAGTTCAAATAGTGTGAATTAAAGAATGTTTCTCAGGATGAGTTGCTCACATCAAACAGGACCTAGCTACAGTAGATTCTCTCACTAATTAAAGTTTATGTTCAAAAACTTTTTCTAATTCAGACACTCTTACTTTTTCCCTGTGGCACTTTGCCTAGGAAAGATGTATCAGGCTATCTTAGCAGGGGGAGGTTTGAATAAGTCTACTTTCCAAGTCCCCATTTGTATTTCCCTCAGATTGAGTCTGCTCAGAATAGTACCATAGAAAGGTCATAGACTAGAGTTAAAGCAATTTGGATCCCTCTCTATAAGGAGATTGAATTAGGATCCTTGAAATTTGGATCTATGATTCTGTCCACCCCCTTTAGGCTTCTTAGAAACTTGTTTGAAAAATTATTTGCAGTACAGTAGAATATCTACTTTGAATCCTTGTCTCCTTTCCTATCCTAAAGAGCTAGTCTCTGGAGAAGAGACAGGTTGACAGTATCATTGGTCATTCTCAAGAAGGACAACAATCTTGAGGATGCTAAAAAGAAATCTTTGGGTTTTCTTCATTCTTTTTCCTGGAGACTAAGACAAAATATTAATAAGGCAGTTTCTTACTTCTTATGACATCATTGTAGTCTTTCTACTTTTTAAAGTTTTCCTAACAAAAGGTTAAGCAGACCTTCCTTTTAGAACAATGGAAAGGATACTAACATTCTCACAAAACCTTAGTTCTAATTCTATCAATGGCACATTTGCTTTCATTTTAGACCTCTGCCTTTTGTGAACAGTCTACCTCCTGGTTCTCACAGAGACCTGATTCATCCTAGTAGACACTGCCAGTACTGGCTGCAACTTCATTCTTACCCATTGACATATTAATTGGTCATGGAGGTATAGTGCACATTCCTTAGTCTTTATTTCATTGTTCCTTTCATGTCCTCCTTCTGTCCCTATCCCATGCAAACTCTCTTTCTTTTTTTAAGTTTATTCTACTAAATATATCATTTACTCCAGATCCTGATGACAGTCATCCATTAATTCTTTCTTCCTTCCATTAGGTGTCTAGAATATGTGTGTGTGTGTACATGCACACATGTGTATAAAATTATTCTGTACATACATTTATCAGGATGCAGATTCTTTTTTCATGTCTTTTATAGTTAATCTTTTGAGTAAAGAAGTCTTTCTGACTATTATAAATAACAGCTTATAGAAAAGAAAACTAAGGCAAACAGGATTATTACTTGCTCAGTATCCCACAACTATTAAGTGTTTGAGATCAGATTTGAATTCAGGAAGATGAACTTTTCTGACTCCAGGCCTGACACGCAATCCACTGCACCACCTAATTGTTCTTACTATTATCTACCAATTCTCTACTTTCATGCTGAATAATTTAGATATTCCCTCATCTGACCATAATCTTTGTCATTCCATTTTTCTTCATGTCTCACAAACTCCTCTGTAAACTGTTTCTCATCCTTCCTATAACTTCAAGGCTCTCCACTCCTCAGCACCTTCTCAATAGTCACTCTGCTGCTGTTTCACTTCTCAGTTTCTACTCTATGGTTTCCAAAAGTTAACTAGTTTAATATTACACTACCTTCTATTCTCCAATCCTTTACCCTTTGTCCAATCACTGCTCATATCTTGGTGAATCTCAAGTTTGGACTATTCCCCCTCCATCAACTTCCTGCACTCCTCTTCACTGCTTCTGAACAAAAAGGAAATTTAATTTTGCCTTTATCAATTGTATTTTGCACTTAAAGGAACAGAGACTATGCTGTTTTCCAAGCCTGAACATGAATCTGCTTTGCACACTGCCACTAATTTAATCTTCCTAAAATATCGATTTTATTGTCATCCAATGAAGAATTTACTCTCTTCTCCTGACTCTGTATGACTCTGTCTTTAGAAGCTGCATTGTCTGTTTTCAATTTTTAAAAAAAACAAAGAAAACTCTGTTCTGTTGTCTGTACCTATCTGTAAATTCTCCACTGAGAATCCTCAGAGCAGCCTGGGAACATTCATGTTGTTCTTTCAGTATCTTGAGAATACAATGTTTCACTGAAGTTTCTAGCAATAGTTTCTTATTTTTAGTATATTATATGACTGCCTACCTCTTCTTTTGGTCATATATATATATATGACTTGTTTTTCTATCATCTTTTGAAATATCTGAATGGAAATGCGATCTGAGTCCTTTAGGCTTTGTCTAACTATATCCACTTATAGAATTGTCTCTGGTCAGGTGGGAGAGATAATGACCTTGTCCTAGGCATGCTTTGTCTCTGTCACTTTTATTTGCCCATTCTTCTACATTGAAGAATGCAAAAGATTTAGAAATGGAAAACTAAGGGACCCTGAACCCCAAAGCTGTTTGTTAATTATTAAGCAAATAACTATTTTGTGATTTTGTGCATGGTGATCCAAACTCTATTTGGATTGTGGGCAGTTTTAATCTTGATTAGATTAGATTCTAGATTCTAGATCTAGATTAGATCTAGAAAAGATCAAGGTGAGAAGCAATGGGAAGAATCACCACAAACTAAGATGATTTCATTAACAAAGACATCCAAAGTCCAAAGAAAAGAATAGACCTGAAGACATTAAGTCCTACTTTTGTTCTAAAATCTATGGTATCTGAGCTTTAGGATCACTTAGTAGGCAGATGAACTAGCCCAAAAGAAAGAAGGCAAGACATTCCTTAAAGGAAGAAAAAAATGACAAAAAGGGTCCGTTCTCCCTTCTCTCCCCCCGCCCCATCCATCCATAGACTGCTATTGGTAGTATGGTTGAGAACATTTGCTTTTCAAAAAAGAGCTTTTTCTATTGAAAAAAAATTTTAAAGCTCCAAATTTTAAACTGAAAGATCACAAAAGAACTCACTCTTCTCCTGAGGAAGAGATAGGCAAGGATTTCACCAGAACCAAAAACTGGCAGAGAAAAGTTTCACAGACACATGCCAGTTAATATCATATTTGGGATTATCTGGTGAAGATTATCCATATAAGCAGAATTTGGTTGTTCAGTCATTTTTCAGTCATGTGTAACTTTTCATGATCCCCCTGAGATTTTGTTGTCAAACATATGGAGGTCAGATATTTGCCATTTCCTTTTCCAGTTCATTTTGCAGATAAGGAAACTAAGGCACAGAGTTAAGTGACTTGCTCAGGGCCTCACAGCTTACTAGTTTACTAATATCTGAAGTTGCATTTGTGCTCAGGAAGATGAATATTCTTGATTCCAGATCTAGCACTCTATCCACTATGACACCTAGCTGCCCATATAACAGAATTGTATTTAGCAGAGACTAATCTCATAGAACAACATTCTGAAGACAAAATATCTAGCAGAGGCTATATTGACTTGCAGACAGAAGAGTGGAGAAATGTGAGGTAGATCTGTGTCTAGCACTGATTCTAAGGGATAGCAAAGAGGTCCCTATGTCCATCAGGAACCAGTTGAATTAATTCAATATCACCACCAAAGACATCATCAGTCATGCAGTGCCAGAAAGTGGAGCTGACCCTCCTCATGCCAATGTCTTGACCATATGTATTCTCTACTGTATGTTTCCTATAGGTATCTATTCTTCCCATTGAAGGCACATGTATCTATGAGAAAATGCGGTTTAGTGGGAAAGTGTTTTATTGTTATTTTGAGTTAACATATTATTGTTAATTCAATAAACATAAAATGAAATGTTATTTCATAAAATAATTTCACTTTGAATTGTGTCTTCTGATTGAATATTAAAAGTAAATACATCAGTAGGAACATGTGGACTATGATTTTGAGTGGATATAAACCCAGTGAGCATCTTGAATGCGGAATAGCCTTCTCTTTTGGACCCATACAGGAAATATCTGTAAGTTTTGACTCTTCTGAGAGTACATTGTTCCATAATTCTCAGCAATATCACATTACTATGAGACCTTTGATACTAAAGACATAGATAAAGCTAGAGAGCAATGTGAGGTCATTGAAAGCCCTGCACAATTTCCAAAGTGTTCTAGCCTGTTTTGCTATTGCTGCTCTGTTTTGGGTCCATATCAGTTATCCATAACCTATGCAACTTGTCCAGATTAAGGATCTTCACAGAATTCCAACTATTCAAAATTGTATGCATTTTTAAAATCTCTGATATTTTTACAATTCACAGAGCACTTTCTCTTATTGGCCTTATGAGACGATAAGAACTATAGTCCCCATTTTGCAATTAAGTTTGAGGCTCAGAGAGATATACAACATGGGATCACAGATTTTAGAACTATGAGGGATCTTACATGTCATAAAGACCACATGTATTTTATAGGTGAGGAAACAATTACATTTACAGATGAGGAAATAGAGGCAGCTATGAGGCACAGTGGATAGAGTGCTGGACCTGGAATCCCAAAGACCAGAATTCAAATCTGACCTTTGATAATTACTAGCTGTATAACCCTGACAAGTAACTTAAGCTCTGCCTCAGTTTTCTCAAACATAAAATGGAGATGATAGTAGCAACCCCTCAAGGTTGTTGTAAGAATCAAATGAACTTACTTGAAAAGTACTTCACTGGCATATTGGTACATCAAAGACTTCTTAAATGATTGTTTCATTCCTTAAGTGAGTTGCGGGAGATTATATGATTAGTAAGTAGATCAAGGACTTGGATTCAAATGCCAACTCTGACACTATATGTGTGACTTAAAATCATTTTTTCACTCTGGGCCTCAACTTATCTGTAAAATTTGTGGATTAGACTAGATGATCTTTAAGATCCTTCCCAGCCAGGGGCCAGAACTTGAATCAAAATCTTCTAATTCCAACTTAGGGGCTCATGTTATTATACTATATTGATCTTTTTCTGTGTAAAGAAATTAATGCTTAATGGATTATCAGAGAGTGAGCATGAAACCCATATCTTTTAGCCCAAAACTGAGTAAATTCAAGATCAACATCCACGAGTAATTCAATACATTCAACCCAACATCATTAAATTTAAAACATGTTCTGTCTGTATCATTTCTACTTCAGTCGAATATCTTCAATATGATTGTTATGTTGCAGGAGGCATTAGGGCCAGGAGGAATCTGAAGCTTTCCATTAACTTGCTGCATCTTGGCAACCTCCAACACAACCTCCCCAACTGTTCTTTGTTTGTTTGCTTGTTGAGCTGAGCTTAAATCCAAATTCAGCTGTGAGTCATTAAAGGGGGGATTTTTCTCAAAACCACTGATTTGTCTTTGGACAACTGGCAGTCACTGCCCATGCCTGCATGGCATTATTCTCCACGACAAAGCTGTCAGGGACAGAGGCAATCCAGCAGAGGCTGCCAGATTTCAGCTTGAGCTTAAGGGTAGGTGGTCACTTCTAAGGCCCCTCTGGGATTGTCCTCCCTTCAGATCAATCAAAACAAATAAAAAGCAAAATGCTATTGTAAGGGGAAACACTATAAGATTATTCCTCTTCTCTTCAGATATTTTGCTTTTCCACTATTTGCTTGGGGAGGCAATGCTCCCACCTGCTTCTGATCTGGGCCAGGAGGGAGTGGGGATAATTTGAGATAAGTCACTTAGACATGAGTCTTTTGTTAACCAAAAAAGTGGTTCTTTTGCCTGTTTTTATAAGTATGGTTTACTTTCTCTATTTTCTCTTAAATAGTACTTAACTATACACTTCATAGATGTTTTATTCATGCAGACTAACAGTATCCTTTATGTGAAGGTACAAAAGCTCGAAAGTCAGTGGGAATCATGCAGCTAACCTTTGGTGAAACATTTTTTTAAAATTGTAGGGTCAATAATAACAAGTTTTGTGATTACCTGTGTTTGTGTAGATGTAACAAAATCTCATGCTTCAATATAAAAATTCATATCTTCAAGATGCAAGAAGGATATTTCTTCCCTACTATCTTCAGATGAAAGAAGTATATAACTGGAGAAATATATTCCATTCTCAGGAATGGATTGCAATGTAAGAATTTTTCACCTTTCTTTTTGTTCTTAAAATATATACTCTATTAATTCACTCTCCTTGGGCTATGTGTTGTGAAGGATTTGGAGATATAAAAAACAGAATTCCTAGCTTAAAGGTGGCCAAGTCTGGTGAATGTTTATTTTATCTAATTCCCCTTCCTCCCACATAAAGAGACAATTTTGCACTTAGTAGAGAACTACCCAGCACTACCCAGACAGCCTATTGCAATCTTGTCATTAAGATGATTTACATGAAGTTGGACACCAATATAGTAAGGGAAAAAATAAGTGAAGATGTTCCTATGTAAAAAAAATATATACTTATAGAGAATCAGCCTAAGCCAGAAATAAAGTAGTGAAAAGATTACTTTTCTACCTGTCCTGATCTTTAGAACAAAAAGAACTGAAATAGTCCTAGAGCTATGAGCTAAAAGATCTGACTAGACCTCCAGTAGAGTGAGGAAAGGAAGGAAAGAGACCAAGAATCATTGAAGACCAGCTGAGGAAAATTTTAAAAAGGTAACATATCAAAAGATCAAGACTCAATGGAAAGAGCAGCTCAAAGAATATATTAATGGCATAGATGGGCCGTGATCAACAGTGTCAGACACTGAGAAGGTTCCTAGGGGGGACACTACCTTCAGGTCATGAACGTAGTCCTATGGTATATATGTTCTCCCACAAGTTTTCTGACCTGTGTGTTCCCCAGACATAAATGTCCCCTGGCCACATATGTTCCCTATGTTAATCTTTCAGACTTGGATCATATATCAATCATTTGGAAAATGTACTCCAGTATTTACTGGCAGAATTTTAAAAACTTTTAAAAAATTAATAACTTGAAAATCATCAACATGAACATTTTCATAGAAAAGAGACAAAAAATAATTGTTTGTGAAATTATGAAGATATTGAATATAGCTTTTTTGTAAGCATACATTAAATTTAGCATGGTAGTTCCAAAACTGTCTTATATATCCCTGTAACATCCTGGACTATCACCAGTCATTTTGACTTGTGTCTTGTTTCTGGACTTTGATGACTCCAGAGGAGAAAGTGAGGTTGACAATTTGTATAGTTCTGCCTCACTTAAATCCAATCCACAGGTAAGAGAAGATATCACTTTCATGATGTCATTGGTTCTCTTCAAGAACAAAGGACAAACAAAACAACAAGGAATCCCTATCCTTTTCTGTACTTTCTTCTGCTCTTTTATTTTTTATAAATATTTTATTTTCTTCATTTTTTGTCTTCTTTTATATCATTATCACTCTGCCCACTTCTCCTTCCTCCCCTATAATACTGCCATCACTAAGGGAATTTTTAAAATACTTATCTTGTTGTAATTTTAATTGTATCTTTTTTTGAAATGGAAGTCATGGTTCATCTATCTAAAGAATCATAGGTACTTGCTGCCGTGGGAAGAAGAGGGATAGGAAAGGGAGGGAGAAAAAATTGAAACAAAAAGTTTTATAAAAATGAATATTGAAAACTATCTTTACATATATTTGAACAAATAAAATACTATTGAGGGAACAAAAGCAACTGTAACCAGAAGCACAAAAAACACTTAATTCTACACTACACTCCTTATACACAAGTACTAATCATTAGTTTATGAAAAGAAGAGAAGGCAATTATACCTCATGTCAGGTAAGTTACTTACCAGGGAGAATAAGTCAGTTTCATTGCATATAGAACTTTACTTTCAAGTCTTTAATTAGGAAAAAAAAGTGGGGAAAGGCCCAGTGAATATTTACTTGGTAAAGAAGGTTTTATAATGGATAAGCTTCCTAAAGTTGGTGGAACCACTTCCTAAGGTAATTATAGAACTCCCACATTTTAAAAACTCTCATGTTTCTCAAATTTCAACCTTTGCTTTGGATCTACTTTCCCTTAGCAACTATTATGACTTTTGTCTTTATCTCTCCCCTCCTTCAAAATCCTGTTCAAACCTCACCTTCACTTACCTTTTCATAACCATAATGCCACATATTGATGCCATTATTCCTCATTCCCCATCATCTCCTTCCATAAAGTTCTATTCTTTAACTGATTTTTTGTAAAGTCATCTCTTTTTTTAGGTTCAATTAGTACATTTTAGAGTTTTTTATATACCACAATCTCTTCCATCACCACCATCCAATGGTGTTCTTCCTTATATAACCAACAACAACACTTTTTTTAAAGAAAGAAAAAAAAGAAAGAAAAAAACTGACAGCACCTGAGAGAATAGTTGACATTTCAAAGCTATAGGTTACCATATCTCTATGGAGAGGAAAATATTGCTTTATTAGGGAGGCAATATTAATCACTGCATTTGATCAGAATTCTGGTATCTCTTAATGCAGTCTTCATTTTTATTACTGTAAATTATATTAAAGAATTCCTTCCCTTTGGAAGCTTACATTCTAATGGGGGAAATGGCCTAGGTCTATATAAGTATATAAAATATATGCAAAATAAACACAAACTTATTACAGAGAGGAAGTAATAGCATCTCAAGGATGATGAAATACTTCCTGGAACTAAGATGGGTTTTTACGGAACCTCAGGATTCTAAGAGACAAAAGAAAGGCAGAGGAGGGATGCGAAAGATACAAAAAAAGAAAAATTTCACATGTGAAGAACAGTAAGAAAGTCTGTTTGACTAGGCCATAGAGTTTGTGAAAGAAAGTAGTGTATAAGTTTGCAAAGGTAGACTGGATATAGGTTCTGAAGATCTTTAAATGATAAAGAAGTTTTTACCTAATTCTAAAGCAGAGGTTCTTCATCTGAGGTCTATAAACATATATACATACCTGTGTAAGTATGTATGAATGCATATGAATACAGCTGTGTATTTATATTTATAGTTGTATCATAATAGAATTGATTTCCTTTGTAATCTTACGTATTTTACTTTGTACATTTAAAAACATCCTGAGATGGGGTTCCTAGTTTCCCCAGGCTTCAGTGAAGTGATATAAAAAATGATTAAGAATTTTTGTTCTAGAAGACAGAAGACACTCTATAGCTTTCTGAGTGGGTGAGGAACATCGTCAGAACTATAATTTAGGAAAATCATTATGCAGTTTGAAACAATCCTCCAAAAGCTACTAAACTTCCCAAATGGTACTCCACCTGTGGTAAGGCTTTATAAGCTCAAATTGCTCTCATCATCCATATCTAGACACACAGTATACTGCCCCCCCCAAATGCTGATGTCAATTTTGTCCTCTTTAAGCACAGAGGACAAACAACAACAAACCAGCTATTCTATATAGAGGCCTCTGCTCCTGAGAAATTAAAAAAAAAAAAAAAGGAGAAAAAAGATTAAATAGATACAGAAATATTTATAGCTACTATTTTTGTAGTAGCCAAAAAATGGAAACAGTGGAACCAACTGGGGAATGGCTAAACAAATTATGGATTATGGCATATGAATGTCCTTGAATATTACTGTGCCATATAAAGGGCAAAAATGGACAGTTTCAGAGGAAACTTGGAAGACTTCTATGAAAAGATTCAGAGCAAAGTAAGCAGAATTAGAAGAACAATTTATACAATGGCAAAAAAGCAAAAATAACTTTAAAAGACTTGAGAACTCTGATCAATACAATTATGAAACATGAGTCCAGAAGACTGAAGATAAAACAAACTATTTATCTCCTGCCAGAGAGGTGATAAATTTAAAATATAGAGACATATACTTATTGGCATAGCCAATGTATATATTTGTTTTGTTGGACTCTGCATGTTTATAATAAAAATTCTATTTTGAGGTTTTTTTTTGGGGGGTAGCTTTTTAATTATATTTTATTATTCCCTAATTACATGTTAAAACAATTTTAATTTTTTTTTAAGTTTTGAATTCCAAATTCTATCTTTTTCTTCTTCCTTCCCTTCTCTACCTCTGAAATGGTAGGCAATCAAATATAGTTTATACATGTGCAATCATGTAAAACATTTCCATATTATTCATTTTGTACAAGAAAAAAAGGAGAGGGATGGAGAGACAGAGCAGAGACAAGAGAGACAGAGATAGATAGTAATAGTGTGCTTTAATTATATTCAAATAGCATCTGTTCTTTCTCTGGAGGGGGATAGCATGCTTCAACAATCCTTTGGGATTGTCTTGAATCATAGTGTTGCTGAGAACAACTAAGTCATTCACAATTCTTAATCATATAACTGTTCTGTGGATAATGATCTCCTAGTTCTGCTTGCTTCACTTTGCATCAGTTTACATAAGTCTCTTCAGGTTTTTCTGAAATCTGTTTCTCATTTCTGATAGCATGATAATATTCCATCACAATCATATACCAAAATTGTTTAGCCATTCCCCTCAATTTCTAATTCTTAGGCAGGTTGTGGTAGGTTTGTTTTGCAATGGGAAGAACATCGGGAGGGCTGGATTATAAATGCACATAAAATATATAGGAAAACAGTTTAGGAAGAATAGTCCAAATCAATGATGGTGACAACTTGAATTAAGGTGGTGATCATGTAAATAGAGAAAAGAGATGTGAGAAAAATATTTTCCAACTGATTGGACATAAAGGGTGAGGAAGAATGAGGTGTCGATAGTCTCAGATATTGTGAACATGTTTCATAGGAAGGATGGTAATATCTTCAAAAATTAGGGAAGTTTGAAAGAGAGTTGAGTTGGGGAGTGTAGTGCTTTTCTTCTTTAAAATATAATAGTTCTCTCTGGGAGAGAGCAGGTTTCTCAGGGAGGTTTTCTGGAGGCAGCCTTAGTTTCAATTACAAGTAATAATCACTCCAATGTATCCAGGTGCTAAAAGTTCAGATCTTTTATTGTCTCCAATATAGCCCGGTTAGTTTTTCTTAGAAGCCTCTCTCTCCTTGGTTCCAAGAGCTCCCTCCAAATGTCTCCAAATCCAAAGGTTTGTCCTTCAGCCTCCAGCCAGCACCAAGGTGGAAAATGCAATGAATCTCTCTTGCCTCGGAGAGAGGGCTTGTGGGCTTCCTCCCAGAGTGTTCCTCTCTGACCCCAGTCAATGTTCCAAAGTAACTCACTCCCCCGAAGCTAAGAGCCTCTTTATATATGATCTCCTCTGAGAGAGTGGGATTATGGGTTTCTCCCAGAGTGCTCTCTGGCCCTGAGAGCTTCAAGGGAGTTGTGAATTCGGATATCTCACATTAAACCCTGAAATCTCCCAAACGTGTGAACTCCAATGAGTAAAGGTGTGAACACAAGCATTGTCTCCTCAGTTCCACTTAGTACCTTGTTTCTTCTGGCCATAACATCTCCTTGTAGGATCAGATCAATCATACCGAACCATGCTAAATTAGATAATTATTGTCTCTATCAATTCTAATGACTTAACAATCTGTAAAGATTCCAACAGGGGAGAACGATAATGAATTCTGTTTTGGGCTTGTGAACTTGAGATGCCTATCCCTTAGGATAGTATTGGAACTCAGGAAAGAGAATAAGGATATATGTATATATACATACATACATACATATATATATATATATATATATATATATATATATATATATATATATATTATATACATATATATTTTGAATGGTCTACATAAAAATAGCAATTGAACTCACTGGAACTATATTGTAAAAGGTTTAGAGTATATGTGAGGAAAATAAGTAAAAGAAATAAAGATAGCTCTAGGAGTTTGACTGAAAAGTAGGTAAACTATAAGATAACTTGAGTAGATAATGTATGAAGTCCGGGTTAGCTCCTTGGAGGCCTCAGAATCAGCCAGAGTCAGGATAAGCAAAAGTCCTTGGTCTTTAAGGGGAGAAGTGAAGGGGACAGACAAAACTGCCATGATCTCTCCACCAACCGACCTCCCTTCTCCTCGTCCTCCTCCAAAGTGACTCTGGCTTGTCTTACTCCATCCCCTAATTCAGGAGTCCTCAAACTTTTTAAATAAGGGGCCAGTTTACTGTCCCTCAGACTGTTGGAGGGCCAGATTATAGTAAAAACAAAAACTTTGTTTTGGGGCCTTTAAATAAAGAAACTTCATAACCCTGGGTGAGGGGGATAATCATCCTCAGCTGCCGCATCTGGCCCGCAGGCCGTAGTTTGAGGATCCCTGCCCTATTCCCTCCTATGATTATCTGTATACACCAAAAAGATCGAGCCAGCACAGAATAGTGAGAAGGGGCATTTTTCCAAACATATGCTAATAGAGTATTGTCCAATAGGTAAATAGCCTTAAGTGCTCAGTTGTCTGATTCCAGTGTACCTATTCAGAGTTTCAGACCTTTACAATGGTGGGTCAACAGAAATTGGTTTTAAGAACATGGAAGAACCACATGTGCAAAAATGTTTGTGGCAGTCCTTTTTGTAGTGGCCAGAAACTGGGAAGTGAGTGGATGCCCATCAGTTGGAGAATGGCTGAATAAATTGTGGTATATGAATGTTATGGAATAAATTGTTTTGTAAGAAATGAACAGCAGGATGATTTCAGAGAGCCTGGAGAGACTTACATGAACTAATGCTGAGTGAAATGAGCAGAACCAGGAGATTATTGTACACAGCAACAACAAGATTATATAATGATTAGTTCTGATGGATATGATTAACTTTTCAACAATAAGATGATTCAGTCCAATTCCAATGATCTTGTGATGAAAAGAGCCATCTACACCCAGAGAGAGGAGTGTGGAAAGTGAGTGTGAATCACAACAGAGCATTTTCGCTCTTTTTGTTGCTTGCCTGCATTTTATTTTCTTTCTCATTTTTCCTGTTAATTTGATTTTTCTTGTGCAGCAAGATAATTGCATAAATAATATATCCATATATTGGATTTAACATATTTCTATCATGTTTAATATATATTGGACTATTTGCCATCTAGGGGAGGGGTTGGGGTAAGGGAGGAAATTGGATCAGAAGATTTTGCAAGGGTAAATGCAGAAAAATTATCCATGCACATGTTTTCAAAATAAAAAGTTTAAAGAAAAGAACATGAAAGAAATGAGAGAAATAAGCAAGTGGGAAAGAACCAGTAGAAAAAGAAATGGAAGATTAGCATCTGTTTATATAAGTTTTTACATGTTTCTCTAAATTCCTAATATTTATCATTCTTTGAAGTACAATAGCAATAACATTGAAGTACAATAACATTTAATTACATTTATATATTCCCACTTATTCAGCCATTTAGCATCCACTTTATTTAGATTTCTGCTACCAAAAAATGCTGTTATAAATATTTTGGTTTACATGGAACTTTTCTATCATTGACCTTCTTAGTGTAAATTCCCAAGAAAGGGAATGGACAAGTTAATAGTTTTTCTCAAAATTTCTCCATTTTGTCTTCCAGAATAATTGGACAGGATCACTCTATCAACAGGATATTAGTGAGCCCATCTTCCTACTTTTAATCATGCTTTATCATCAATTTAATAAGATGATATCTATAAATTGGTACTTTGTATTTCTCTAACCATAAGTGCTTTTGAGTATTTATTTTCTTTTAATTTTTGATAAATTATATATACATGAAACCATATCTGGGTTATGATTCTTAAGCTAACAAATTTAAGATGCTCCCACATGTCTTGCATGATAAACTTATGCCAAAAATATTTGTTGCAATTATCTTTTCCTAATTGCTAGCTTTTCTTCCTATCCTTCCCATATTGATCCTGTTCATACAAGTTTTTTTTTTTTAATTTTTTAATATCAAAAATTTCCATTTTTTGTTTTTTGGTCTCCTCAGTCTTTGGGTACAAATTCTCTCCCTAACCATAATTGTGAAGGTTAACTCATAATTCTATGTTTATTTTATGTAAGGTTCTGGTTTGGTTTTCCGGAGGTCTTTGAGCAGCTTTCTTTTCAGTTAAGTAATCACCACAAGAACAATCAGATGTTAAAGTCCAAAAGTCTTTATTGTCTACTTCACCTGGTGCTCAGCTAGCTTTCTCGTGGCCTTCAGAAGGAACTTGGTTTCAGTGCAAAAAATGCAGGAGGATAGCCCACCACGGTGGTGTGAGATGAAGTGAGTCTGAGTCCAAGGGTTTGTGCATCAGCCTCCAGTCTTTTCTCTTCTCTAGTTCTAAATGCATCTGGCTGAGGGTCCTAGTTTATATGCTCTACATTGAGTATAAACCAATCATTATATCACTAGAAAACCATTATTTGTTGTATGATTAAATCAATCATACTAAACTTAGAGAACTATTAATCACCATGCTAAACTAGATAACCATTGTCTCATCAATTCTACTGACGTAACACCTTGTAAAAATCCTTGTTTCAAAGTTCTGGCCCATAACAATTTTACTTTATGTTTATTTATACTATGCTCATTTTGAACTAACTTAAATATCTGGTATAAGATACTTATATAAATCTCTTTTCTTACAAACATCCTTCTAGTTTCCACAGAAGTTTTTGTTGAATAAGGAGTTCTTTTCTCAAGAGATTACATTTGTCAAACACTGTTTCCAATATTTATTGACTCCTAGGCCTATTCTATTGGTTCACTTATTTATTTCTTAACAAGTACCAAAGAGTTTTTATAATTGCTATTTAATATTATGATTTGAAATCTAGATCTCTTAGGTATCATTCTAGATCTCCTTCATTGATGGTTTTCTCTTATTTTCCTTGATATTCTTGATCCTTTGTTACCTTAAACATATATTGTTTTTTATTTTTTTAAATCCTGTGAAGTTGTCCCTTGATATTCAGTTATTATGAAATTAAATCTGTAGACTAATTTAGAACTAATCTATAAGTAGATAAATGAGTAAGTCATTATTTTACTATATTGGTTTACAGCATGAATTTTAAGTATCTTCTCAATTGTGTGTTTCCCTCTATTTTCACAAAGTATTTTTCATAATCATATTCAAAGAAAGAAGTCCTTTATAATTATATTTACTTAAAACTTGATAAGTTAAGTAGTTATTTTGTCTTTTTTATTGTAATTTAACAAGATGCCTCTTTTTATCACTTCTGACGTTTGTTAATATATGGAAATGCTGATGATATTTGTGCATTTATTTTGTATCTTAATACTTTGGTAAAGGTATTAATAAGAATCAGTCATTGATTCTTTGGAGTTTTCTAAGAAAACTATCATATTTTCTACAATTAGTTATCATTTTGCCTTTTCTTTTCATGTTTAATCCTTTAATTTCTTTCCTTGGACTTGCTGCAATAGCTAGCATTTCCAGTATTATGTTGTAGACATGACTATAAAGTCAACACCCTTTAAGTTCAGATTCTTTGTTGGGATGAAATGAAGCATTTACAAATCACTTAACATTGAACAGAGGAAGAGGTTTATTTGGCCTAACATAGCAAAGATATGCAACAAGGATACAGTGGCACATAACTTCCATTGATATAGTCCCCTCTATTACCCCATCTGCCCCATTTCCCTTGGCTGTTTCTAGAAATGTTTCTGGTCATTCAATCATGAGCATATAGTGAATTGCAATGTCTCAAATACCCATCAAGTCTGAGAGGTATGAAACATATGCAATTGGGATCTTTTATGCCCCGACCAGAAAACTATGTCAGATTTAAAGTGGGACCAATCAAATTGAAGGAGAAGAAACAGCTATGTAAAAATCAAAGAAACTGCATTAGGAAACTGTTGGTACTTTTACATATGTCAAATTAGCATGAAAGTGTATATTTGCTTTAACTCCAAACTTATTAAGATACATTCCTATGTTTCTCTCCTGTAAATGTTGCTAGCTCTTTGTTGTGAATTTGTGTGTTATACTTTTCATGATATTAATAAAAGTTTGTTACATGTCTATAATTTTTAGAATATTTAGATAATAAATTATAAAAAATATAAATTAAATAAATTAAAATAACTAAATATTTTATGTTACCAAAGCTTCTTTTTGTATTTATTGCTATGATCATATAGTTCTACTATTTATAATATTAGTTATTCAATTGTTTTCCTAATTTTAAATCATCCTTATATTCCTGACATAAATTCAACTTAATCATAATCAAATTTTTAATTTCCATTTATAGTTTCTTAGCCAAAATTTTGTATAATTTTTCACTAATGTCAAGTGTTGAGGTTAATTTATAGTTTTCTTTTTCAACCTTATCCTTCCGGCATGAGTATTAACAATGTATTTGCAGAATAAAAAAAGAGATTAGTAGGAAGCTTTCTTCATTATTAAAATTTTTGAAGCAAAAGAATTACTCTTTAAGCATTTTATAAAATCCAATTTTAAAGTTACTTACCCTTCCTGAACTCTTCTTTAGGACATGCTCACTTTCTCTTTTTGAGACTACATTAATATTTCTGTTTTGTTTTATTATATTGAGTATTATCTATTCCTGTGGTTAGTTACTTATTTTCCTTTAAATTATTACTTTTGCTGTAATGTACTTGGGAAAATTCTATTTGTTTCCATTTTATTCATTTTGAATTTACCACATTCATTTTGGCTTCTTGATTTTACTTTCTCAAGTTAACTAATGATCTATAAGTTTCATTAGTACTTTTAAAAATAGACTTTGGCTCAATTATCAGTGCAGTATTCATTTTCATTATCACCCAATTCTATGATTTTTAAATTTTCTTTTTGGGAATTATTTTGGGGTTATAGATTGATTTTCTAATTTTTTTAATTGTATGCCATGCTCATTGATATTTTTTTCAGATTTTTTTCTATATATAATTTTTTTCAGAAATTATGTTTCTTCTGATGGTAGCTTTGAATGTCCACCAAATGGAATTGTGAACAGATCCAACCATTCTGGAAAGCAATTTGAAACTATGCTCAAAAAGTTATGAAATTCTGAATTCCCTTTGACCCAGCAGTGTTTCTGTGGGGCCTATATTACAAAAAGATCTTAACAGAGAGAAAGGGGCCCACATGAAGGAGATAATTTGGAACAGAAAGCTTTGCAAGGGTCAATGTTAAAAAATTACCCATTCATATGTTTTGTAAATAAAAAGCTTTAATAAAAATAAAAAAGAATGTTCTCCAAAATACTGATTCATTGTTCTCATTTCCTTTAAAATAATTATTTATTATATCTATGAGGTGTCTATTCACCAACTCATAATTTAGGATGTTATTATTTAGCATCCTATTTGGAATGTTTATTTTCTTCATGCTTCCTTAATGTTTCACTATTTTATTGCACTGTTACAATTAAGGTATATATGTCTTTAACATTTATTTGTGCTATTTTTTATATCACATGATCATTTTTATAAAAATGCCACGTGATGCAGACAAATTTGCATAGTTTTTACTATTCATATTTATGAATTACCAAAAAGCTTTAAAATTAAAATTTTACAAACATTCTTTGAGTTTTGTATTTTCTTTGTTGATTATTTCTGTTATCCAATTTAATAAGATCATTAAACTCTTTTAAGAAATACTGTTATCCACCACATACCAAGATAAGATCAAAATGGGTCCATGACCTAGGCATAAAGAACGAGATTATAAATAAATTAGAGGAACATAGGATAGTTTATCTCTCAGACTTGTGGAGGAGAAAGAAATTTGTGACCAAAGATGAACTAGAGACCATTACCAATCACAAAATAGAAAATTTTGATTATATCAAATTAAAAAGCCTTTGTACAAACAGAACGAATGCAAACAAGATTAGTAGGGAAGCAACAAACTGGGAAAACATCTTTACAATTAAAGGTTCTGATAAAGGCCTCATTTCCAAAATATATAGAGAACTGACTCAAATTTATAAAAAATCAAGCCATTCTCCAATTGATAAATGGTCAAAGGATATGAACAGACAATTTTCAGATGAAGAAATTGAAACTATTACCACTCACATGAAAGAGTATTCCAAATCACTATTGATCAGAGAAATGCAAATTAAGACAACTCTGAGATATCACTACACACCTGTCAGATTGGCTAAGATGACAGGAAAAAATAATAATGAATGTTGGAGGGGATGCGGGAAAACGGGGACACTGATGCATTGTTGGTGGAATTGTGAACGAATCCAGCCATTCTGGAGAGCAATCTGGAATTATGCCCAAAAAGTTATCAAACTGAGCATACCCTTTGATCCAGCAGTGTTTCTATTGGGCTTATACCCCAAAGAGATACTAAAAAAGGGAAAGGGACCGGTATGTGCCAAAATGTTTGTAGCAGCCTTGTTTGTAGTGGCTAGAAACTGGAAAATGAATGGATGCCCATCAATTGGAGAATGGCTGGGTAAATTGTGGTATATGAATGTTATGGAATATTATTGCTCTGTAAGGAATGACCAGCAGGATGAATACAGAGAGGCTTGGAGAGACCTACATGGACTGATGCTAAGTGAGATGAGCAGAACCAGGAGATCATCATACACTTCGACAACGATATTGTATGAGGATGTATTCTGATGAATTCAACTCTCCCTGTGCAGTGGGAGAACTGTTCGGTTCTGCAAATATATATTGTATCTAAGATATACTGCTACATATTTAACATATATAGGACTGCTTGCCATCTTGGGGTGGGGGAGGAGAGAGGGAGGGGAAAAAACGAAACATAAGTGATTGCAAGGGATAATGCTGTGTAAAAATTATCCTGGCATGGATTCTGTCAATACAAAGTTATTATTAAATAAAAAAAAAAAAAAAGAAAGAAATACTGTTATCAGGGCAGCTAGGTGGCACAGTGGATAGAGCACCAGCCCTAAAGTCAGGAGAACCTGAGTTCAAATCTGTTCTCAGAAACTTAATACTTCCTAGCTGTGTGACCCTGGGCAAGTCACTTAATCCCAATTGCCTCAGGGCGGGGGTGGTGGTGGTTATTATCCTATCTTTCTGAAATTCATCTAGCTTATGTTTTAAGAACTGAGATGCTATGCCATTTGGTGCATGCATTTAATTGTGCTATCATTTTATAGTATTTGATAATTTTCCTGTTTTTCTCCCTTGTTATTATCAGTTTTTATTGTTTCTGTATCTGATATCATGATTGCAATTCCTGGATTACCAACATAACAATAAGTCTTATTCTAGTCCCTCATTTTCAATATATGTGGCTTAACAATTAAAATGTATTTCTGATATGCTGGAAATTTTAGTTTTTTTTTTTTTTTTCTTATTCATTGTCATATTCTTATGTTACTTAGAAATTGAATTCATTCACATTTTTAGAGAAGTGCTATCAAGAATTATGACCCAAATTAACAAAAAAGACCAAAATATTAATAAGATCTCAGAAAGAGAAAATTAGTTGGAAATTAAGGGAAAGCTCATCAACTGTGGAGTGATAGAGCCAACTGTGGTATGTGAGTATAATGGCCTAGTATTGTACCATGAAATCAAATCAGTTAGCATACATAAACAGCTTTACAAACTTTAAAATACTATATAAGAAATGATGAAAGGGACAGTTTGTATGAACTGATATAGAATGAAGTAAACAGAAGTAAGAAAACAATTTATATAATAATGACAGAAAACAAATATTTAAGACAAATGCTAATCAATCCAATGCCCAACCATGATTCTAGACACCCAAATGAAATATACTTCTCATTTTCCAATAGAAAAGATAACTCAAATGAAATATGCTTCTCATTTTCCAAAAGAAAAATGAGGTTACATATTGGGACATGTTTGTTGGTGGGTCTTTGTTGTTGTTATAGTTGGTGGTGGTTGTTTAATTGACAGAGCCAATAAAGAAATTTATTTTGTGTAACTATGAATTTTCATCATAGAATCTTGTTTTTCCTTTTGTTGGTGGGGTGGGAAGGAAGAGAATAGATTTTTATCAAATGAATAACATATTCTTTTTTTTTTTAAAGAATAGCATATTCAATTTTGTTTTTTATTTCTAAAATCCAATGAATATTCTTGGAATATTGATGGTGTTTTTCTTTGGAAAGCTAAGGGTACTTCTTCCGGATGCCTACAATATTTGTTTTTAATAGTGAATACTAAAAGTTTGACAACAGCATTTCTTGGTCATCTATATTTGATGTTTGTCAGTAACTTGTGGGTTCTAGTGATTTCTACTTTCATCATTTCTACATAATTTTATTGGATTATTTTAACAATGGAATATCCAGGTCTTTTTGTTCAGGGAAAACTGATAAATTAAAATTCATAAATTATATATACTCTGAATTTAAGGTCAGTGGCTTTGGCTTGTAGAGATTTAGTGTTTACTTTGAATTTTGCTGCATTTTGATATTATTTAATGATTTTTTTTCCATTATCACATTTTATTTTTTAGTTGGATATTATCATCTTCAGAGAATCTGGTTTTTTGGAAGATTCTCCAATGTTTGTCATAAAGTTTTTGTTCTGTAGATTGCCTTTTAGATTCCTTTTATGAAAGCTTTAAATTTCATCTGCATGTTCATTGATCTTTATTTTTATACTTTTTTTTGCTTATTTATACCTGTAATTGTCCTCAAAGCCCAGACAGTAATCTTGGCTGTGACTGCTGGATTTATGGCTTTTAAAGATGCTGCCTTTACATAATTCTTGTGACTTTTTGCTTATTGGATATCTTTGTTTCCATATATTCCATTCCTGACTTTAGCCTGTCCTGCCCTTCCTTCTGATGCCACCCAAAATACAAATTGGTACTCAGAAATGGATAGCATATATAAATTGAATATCAAAAGAACAGATTATAAACCTAGTAAAATCTCCATTACCATTAAAACTGGAAACTTCTATAGGGTGGAGCCAAGATGGCAGAGTGAAATCAGGAAACTGCTTGAGTTTTCCCAGTTTTCCTCAAAAGCTACATGAAACTAAGCATCTGAACAGAGCCTGGAATGATGGAGCCTACAAAGAAAAGGAATGAACCTATTCTCCTGCTCAAGATAGATTGGAAGGACTTCAAGAAAAGTGAGTCTCATTGGAGTGAAAGAGGTGGTCAACTTAGCTCAGACAATGTAGGGGAAAGCCAGCAAGAGGGACTTAATCACAGCAGATCAGCAATTGTGGACCCTGATTCCAGCTCAGTAGCAGAGCAGACCATGGGGGATCCTCCAGTCCCAACACAGAAGGCAAATTATCAGCAAAGGAACCAGGCCACAACAGGCAGAACTAGATTGGGATACCTCCTCCTGTGAATAAAACCCCAAACACAAAGGGATCCTGTGTTCAAAGCCAAAGCTCAAAGTTGCACAAGAAGCTTGGAACAGAGCCCCCTGTTCCAGGAGCAGAAAGAAAATGAGAAAGAAAGAAAGAAAGTGAGCAAGAAACAGAAAAGAACCTTAACCACAGAAAGCGACTATGGTAATAGGGAAGACTAAAACACCAACTCAGAAGACAACAAATTATCCAAATGCAAAACCTGTGAGATTTGAATTGGTCTCAGGCCCAAAGAACCTTCATGGAAGTACTCATAAAGGACTTTAAAAGTGAAATAAGAGAAATAGAAAAAAATTGGGGAAAGAAATGAGAGGTATGTAAGAAAGAGTCAACAGCTTGGAAAAGAAGGAACAAAATTGAGTTAAGAAAACAATTCCTTAAAAAACACAAATACAAGGGCAGCTAAGTGACACAGTGGATAGAGAACCAGCCCTGACCTCAGACACTTAACACTTCCTAGTTATTTGTCTACCTAAAGGTGAAGAAGAAGAAAGAAGAAGAAGAAAGAAGAAAAAGGAGGAGGAAGAGGAGGAGGAGGAAGAGGAGGAGGAGGAGGAGGAGGAGGAGGAGGAGGAGGAGGAGGAGGAGGAGGAGGAGGAGGAGAACCTGCATACCATTCTTCAAGAGAATAAGAAAAACTGCCCTGATACATTAGAATCAAAGGGCAAAATAGTCATTGAAAAAATTCATTGATCACCTCCAAAAAGAGATCCCACAAGGAAAACCCCAAGAAACATTGTTGTAAAAATTCAGGATTGTAATCTCAAGGGGAAAATACTTCAGACTGCCAGGAAAAAAAAATTTAAGTACTCAAGGCCACAGTCAGAATTACCCAATATTTTGGCAGCTTCTACCTAAAGGATCAGAGAGCTTGGAATACTATATTCTGGAAGATAAAGGACCTGGAATTACAACTAAGAATCAACTACCCAGACTGAGCATCATGTTTCAGGGGAGGTGATGGGTCTTCAATGAAATAAAGAACTTAATTTAATCACTTCTCTTGAAAAGACTAGAAAATTTGATCTTCAAATTTTTAAAAAGGATTAAGAGAAGCATAGAAAGTTAAACAGGAAAGAAAAAAAAACATTAAAGATGAAAGTGTTTATATCTCTAGATGGGTAAATAATATTTGTAGCTCTTCAGAATGGTATCTTTTATTAGTCAGTTAGACATGAACAGGGGGTATGGGTATAAATTAATTATGATATGATGATATTAAATAAAAAGACATTAAGGGGTAGAAAAAGGATTGTATGGGAGAAGTAATGGAAAGTAAAATTGGATAACTTAGATCACATGAAGAAGCACAAAAGACTTATAGTAGAGAGAAAGAAGGGAAGAAGATAAACATTATATGAAGCTTAATCACATCAGTTTGGGTTCAAAGAGGCAGTGACATTCATTCATTTGGGATATAGAAATTTATCTTATTCTATAGGAAAATAGGAAGAGAAAAACAGAAAGAAAAAGAAGGGGTTAGATAGAAGGGAGGGCAGAAACACTACAAGAAAGGAGGAAGAAAAGAGAAGAAGAGTGATAGAAGGGAAGGCAGATTGATGAGAAATAAAACACTACTATGAAGGGAAAGGGTGAAAAGAGAGAAAAAGTATAGATGGGGAGAAATAGGATGGAGAGAAATACATACCTAATAATCATAACTGTGAATGTGAATGGGATGAACTCTCCCATAAAATGGAAGCAAATAACAGTGAATTTAAAAACCAGAATCCTACAACATGTTGTTTACAAGAAACACATTTGAAACAGAGAGATACATACAGAGTAAAGATAAAATGCTGGAGCAGCATTTATTTATGCTTCAGGTAAAGCAAAAAAAAAAAAAAAAAAGAAAAGAAAAAGCAGAGGTAGCAATTTTGATCTCAGACAAAGCAAAAGTAAAAATAAATCTAATTAAAAAGGATAAGGAAGGGAGCTATATCTGGTTAAAGGGTGCCATAAACAAACAATGAAGTGGCATCAATACTAAACATATATGTATCAAGTGGTATACCATCCAAATTCTTAGAGAAGTTAATACACTTACAGGTAGAAATAGACAGTAAAACTATAGTAATGAGGGATCTCAGCCTCCCTCTCTCAGAATTAGATAAATTTTAACACAAAATAAAACAACAAGGAAATTAGGGAGGTTAATCAAATCTTAGAAAACTTAGATATGATAGACCCCTGGAGAAAACTGAATAGGAATAAAAAGGAATATATCTTCATTTCAGCAGTACATGGCATCTACACAAAAAAACCGACCAAGTATAAAAACCTCATATCAAATGCAGAAAGGCAGAAATAGAGAATGCATCCTTTTCAGATCACAATGCAGTAAAAATTACATGTAATAAAGGACCAGGGAAAGATAGACTAAAAACCAATTGGAAATTAAATAATCTAATTCTAAAGAATGAATGGGTCAATACCTACTCATCATAGAAACATAATCAGAGAAACAACAACCAATAATTTCATCCAAGAGAATGACAATAATGAGACTTATGGGATGCAGCCAAAGCAGTTCTTAGGGGAAATTTTATATCTCTAAATAATTACATGAATTAAAATAGAGAAAGACGAGATCAATAAATTGGGCATGTAATTTAAAAAAGTAAGAAAAGAACATCTTAAAAATCTACAATTAAATACCAATTTAGAAATTCTGAAAAATCAAAGAAAAGATTAATAAAATTCAAAGTAAGAAAACTGTTGAACTAATTAATAAAACTAAGTGGTTAATAGATAAACATTTGGTTAATTTGATTAGAAAAAGGTAAGAAAAAAATCAAATTATCAACATCAAAAATGATACTTACCACCAATGAAGAAGCAATTATTAGGAGCTATTTTGTAAACTGTATATCAACTAATCTGACAATCCAATTGAAATGGATGAATGAATATTCATCACAAAATACAAATTGCCCAAATTAACAGAACAGGAAATAAATTAAATAAATAATCCCATTTTATAAAAAGATAAATTGATAAACCATCAATGAACCCCCTAAGAAAAATCTCCAGGGCCAGATGGATTTATAAGTGAATTCTACTAAGCATTTAAAGAACAATTAATTATAATTTGTAAACTATTTGAAAAAATAGAAAGAATCCTGCCAAATTTCTTCTATGATGCAAATATGGTGCTAAAACCTAAACCAGGAAGAGCCAAAACAGAGAAAGAAAATTATAGACCAATGTCCTAATATTGATGGAAAATTTTTAAATAAAATATTAGCAAAGAGATTACAACAATTTAGCCACAGAATAATACACTATGACTAAGTAGGATTTATAACAGAAATGCAGGACTGGTTCAAAATAAGGAAAGCTATTAGCATAAATCAATAACAAAACTAAGAGAAATCATATCTCAATATGATAATCTCAATAGATTCAGAAAAAAATTTTTGACAAAATACAGCACCCATTCCTATTAAAAACACTGAGAAGACAGGAATAAATGAAGTTTTTTCTGAAAATGGTAAGTAGCACTTATCTAAACCATCAGCAAGCATTATTTGTAATGAAGAGAAACTAAAGCATTCCCAATAAGATGAGAGGTGAAACAAGGATACCCATTATCACCACTATTATTCAAAACTGTCTCTAGAAATAAGATAAGAAAAAAAAAACAAAACAAACAAACAACAACAACAACAACAACAAAAAAAAAAGCAGAAGAGAATAGGATGAGTGAAGACCTGTCATAAGAATGTAGCCTATGTCCTAATTGTGACTTGAGACTGCAATAACAAAGTTGAATTATAGCTAAAAGCTGCAGTTCTATTACCTTATATAAATTTCCCTCCTCTTCCTCTCTTCCCCTTCCCCTCTTAATTAGCATGTAAGTACTTAATGGGTAAAGAGTTTGCTATTTACAAGTATTCTTTTGTTTTTGGGATAGATTTCTGAGTTTGGGGCATAAGCCTGGACTTCCCCAGACAATGGGAAAAAAGGTGTGTGAGGGGGAGTTTCTGTTTAGGGTCTGTATAATTTTGTATTTTGCTATTGGCACTTTGCACTCCTTTACTGAAGATATCTTGTCTGTTAAGAATTGCCCTTTCTCAGGGAGATTATACTAAATCCTTTTTGGTTTTCTACCTTGAGAGTCTCTGATTTTAATTTGGGTTGGGTACATAACTGTCCCATACAGATGAATTAGAAGAGGTGTAATGCCAGAGAAACTGAGACAAGACAGAGATGAGGGTTTTTAATATTTTAATAGAGAATTTGGACTAACATTCAAACAGAACCCATGTCCAGCCCCCAGCCACTTGAATGGGACTTTTGTCTCAAAGCATCCAGCAACCAGCAAGTAATTCCAGAGACTTTCATAGGGCTCCAGCTATCAGGGAAACGAAAGGAAGGGGGATGGGTGGGGGAGGGAGGAAGAGGCAGAGTACTGGATGAGTGGAGATTCCAGGAAAGAACCATAACTTACTTGTGAGAGATTGGCGGGGTCAAGAAGATGGTCAGTCAGGATACAGGAAGTCTGAGACCAGGAGATACCCAAACATTTGAGATAAGCCATCTGGAGTTTTATGACTCAGTGGAATGTGAGAGTGGCCACAGTTTCAAGGCCCCAATTCTCTCAGTCCCACTGGGGCAAGGAAGAAGGGGGTGGGGGGAGGGGCACCAGGGAAACTGAGGCAGGGAAACAGAGGTAGGGAAACTGAGGTATTACAATCCAGGGAAACCAAGGCAAGGAAACTGAGGTATTTTATAGGCAATGAAGAGATTAAAACTATCACTCTCTGCAAATAATATGATGGTATACTTAAGGAATCCTGAAGAATCAACCAAAAAACTACTTGAAAGAGATAAACAGCTTTATCAAAGTTGCAAGACATAAAATAAACTCACATAAATCCTCAGCATTTCTATCTGCAACTAACAAAACCCAGCAGCAAGAGATATAAAGAGAAATTCCATTTAAAATAACTATGGACAAAATAAAATATTTGTCTTCCTGCCAAGACAATCCCAGGAAGAATGTAAACACTTTTCACACAAATAAAGTCAGAGCTAAACAATTGGGAAAATATCAATTGTTCATAGATAGACCAAACTGATATAATAAAAATGATAATTCTACATAAATTAGTTTACTTATTCAGTGCCATATCAATCAAACTACCAAAAATTATTTTATAGAGCTAAAAAAAAAAAAATAACAAAATTCATTTGGGAAAAAAAGGTCAAGAATATCAAGGGGACTAATAAAAAATGCAAAAGATGCTGACCTCTATTATAAAGCAGCAATCATCAAAATCACCTGGTATTGGCTAAGAAATAGAGTGTTAGATTAGTGGAAAAGGTTAGATACACATGACACAATAATCAATGATTATAGTAATCTATTGTTTGATAAACCAAAAGACTCCAGCTTCTTGGATAAGAACTTACTATTTGACAAAAATTGATGGGAAAACTGGAAAATAGTATGTCAGAAACTCAGCATAGACGTATATCTTACATCCCATACCAAAATAATGTCAAAATGGGTACATGATTTAGGTGCAATGGGTAATAATGTTAGAACCACAGGAAAACTGGATTTGAGAATTTAAAATGACCCAGAAATCCCAAGTCCCTTTTGCACACCTAAAAAGACCCTTGTCTCTTTCTCTCCTGTATAATAATTGTAACAGAAATCTCATAGAAGACTGCTGTCTTCATTCCCTGTCTTTGATGTATTCCCTTAACAAACAATTGCAAATATGACAGATAAGGTGTCTAACCTGTTTGCTGTCAACAAAGGGGTCTTTATAGGGTTTCTGTCAACCCTATAAAAATCCCTATGTCCTTTTGTTTGGGGCCATACGATTTGGATACTGATCCCATGTGACCAAAATCGACTTTAATAGATTTTCCATTAAAAATTAATATTTATCAACTCGTCTCTATATCTTGGAACATATATAAACAAATTAGGAGGGCAAGGGATAGTTTAACTCTCAGTTCTCTGGAAAAGGAAGAAAATTATGGCCAAAAAAAAAAGAATTAGAGAACCTTATGAAATGCAAAACTGATAACTTTGATTAACATTACATTAAAAAGGTTTTGCACAAACAAAATCAATACAGCCAAGATTAGAAGGGAAGTAAAAAGCAGTGAAGCAATTTTTATAGCTAATATTTCTGATAAAGGCCTATCTTCTAAAATATACAAAGAATTAACTCAAATATATAAAATTACAAGTCATTTCCCATTTGATAAATGGTCAAAGGATATGAACAGATAATTTTCAGGTGAAAAAATTTAAACCATCTTTAGTCATATGAAAAAATATTCTAAATGAGTATTGATTAGAGAAATGCAATTTTTTTGAGGGATGTAACCTTTAACTTTTTTTTTTATAATTATAACTTTTTATTGACAGAACTCATGCCTGGGTAATTTTTTTACAGCATTATCCCTTGCACTCACTTCTGTTCCGACTTTTCCCCTCCCTCCTTCACCCCCTCCCCCAGATGGCAAGCAGCCCTATATATGTTAAATATGTCACAGTATATCCTAGATACAATATATGTGTGCAGAACCAAACAGTTCTCTTGTTGCACTGGAAGAATTGGATTCAGAAGGTTAAAAATAACCCAGGAAGTTAAACAAAAATGCAAACAGTTTACATTCATTTCCAAGTATTCTTTCTTTGGGTGTAGCTGCTTCTGTCCAGCATTGATCAATTGAAACTGAGTTAGATCTTCTCTTTGTCGAAGGAAATCCATTTCCATCAGAATACATCCTCATACAGTATCATTGTTGAAATATATAATGATCTACTGGTTTTGCTCATTTCACTTAGCATCAGTTTGTGTAAGTCTCTCCAAGTCTCTCTGTATTCATCCTGCTGGTCATTTCTTACAGAACAATAATATTACATAACATTCATATACCACAATTTACCCAACCATTCTCCAATTGATGGGCATCCAGAAAAATACAAATTAAAACAACTCTGAATTACCACCTATTATATTGGCTAAGATAACATGAAAAGATAATGACAAATATTGAAGGGGATATAGGAAAACTGGGAAATTAATGCATTGTTGGACTGTGAAATGATCCAACCATTCTGGAGAACAATTTGAAACTATGCCCAAAGGACTATAAAACTGTGCATATCTTTTGATCCAGCAGTGTCTCTACTGGCTCTTTATTCCAAATAAATCATAAAAAATGGAAAAGGACCCACATGTACAAAAATGTTTATAACATCCCTTTTTGTGGTGACATTCAAAAATAAGTAGATGCCCATCAGTTGGGGGATAGTTGAATAAATTATAGCATTCAAAAGTAATGCAATAATTGCTCTATAAAAAATGATGAACAGACTAATTTAGAAAGATCTAGAAAGATTTCCATGAACTGATGCTGAGTGAAATAAGCAGAACCAGGAAGAGATTGTAAACAGCAACAGCAAGATTGTTCAATGATCATCTATAATAGACTTTGTTCTTCTCAACAATTCAGTAATCCAAGACAATCCCAATAAACATCTGTGTCCCAAGAGAGAATTACGGAGACTGAATGTTAATCAACACATTGCTAGGTTCACTTTTTTTTTCTTCTGTTTTTTTTTCTAATGGTTTTTCCCTTTTATTCTGATTTTTTTCCTCCCAACAGAATTCATATGGAAATATGTAATAATGAATATACACATATAACCAAAAAATGTTGTTTTATATGTAACTTGGAAAAATTACAATTTAAAATTTATTAGGTACCTACTATGTATCATGCATGGTGCTAAGCAATGGGAATAAAAAGAAAAAATTTTTTAAATTAATTCCAAAGTAGCAGTTAGATGGCACAGTGGATAGAACACCAGCCCTGAAGTTAGGAGGATTGGAGTTCAAATCCTGCCTAGACACTTAGTATTTTCTGTGTGACCTTGAGCAAGTCACTTAAACCCCAATTGCCCCACCCAAAACCAAATAAATAAATAAATGAATCCTGCTATTAAAGAACTCGGTCTAAAAGGGGAGACAACATACAAACATATACAATATTCAGGATTAGGAGAAGTTAAGCAATTGAGCAAAGGGACTGGCATTAAGGAAGACTAGAAAGGCTTCCTTTAAAAGATTTCAGCCAAAACTTGAAGGAAGCAGGGAAGCCAAGAAATAGAGATGAGGAAGGAAAGAATTTTGTTCACGGGAAATGATCAGTGAACATGCACAAAATTCAAGAATGATATACCATGTATCAGGAGGAGCAAGCCAGGATTACTGGATTGTAAAGTATGTGGACACTGTTTCTAATCTATTATTTATTATTAGGTTTGTTTAAATTTGGGATTTTATTCTCAATTAAAATAAAAAATAAAAATAAAAAATGATTCCCAAAGTAGAGCCTCCTTTCAATTTTTGTGAGATTAGGTGTAACTTTTCAACTCTATCCTGAAATGGAAGACTGGACTGCTCCTTTTTTTTCTAGGATGAAATTCTCAACCTTTATTGGGCTATAGTACAAAAATCATGGGCTTAGTACTCAAACGCAGGAATAGTAACCAACAAACTCCTAATCTTCATTCCACATTCTCAATCCCAAACTGCACAGGAAATTATAAACACCTGGGAACCACAAAGATACTGACAGCACACTTTTTAAGACATCTAAAAAGGGGTGTGGTGCAAAATTTCTGCATGTTAAGCAATTTATCTACTGGCAAAAGCATATTTGAACATTTCGCTGACCAAACTTCACTCTTTCTATAATATATTTGTATTATATTCCTCTCAGACAGCATTTTTTTTTTTAATCTAAGGTGTTCTTACTATGTAGAGCTATGTATCTGTGAGATCAACTATAATCCTCTGGGTTCAACTAAAATATTTTCAGTCCACAGAGTCAGTTGGTCTTGCAGAATAGAATCTAGAATACTGGTGTCTCAGCTGAGAGATAGCAGCCAAAAGAGCTAGAACTGTTTTGATATTGTGACAAGGCAGTCCAGCAGGCACACCTTCACTACAAAATAGGAAACCTTGACTTTTTTTTTTTGAGGAGGAATGGAATAGATTGGCCTGTCCCCAGAATATATCCACTAATTAAAATACTACCCACCCTTTAGGTCTGTATTAAATGGCAATATCCTCTAGTAAATAATTTTCCTTGAAGACTTGAGAACCTCCTGCTCCTACTCACATGGCTCCTGATTGTGTCTGAGAGACTCCTAAGTCTTAGATGCTATATAACACTTACATGAGGGAGATATAAATTCAGATTATCAGAGAATATTTCATGGAAGAAGTTCAAGAGAGGTGATTGAGGGATACAAGGGCAAACTTTTAAATGGTAGACACAAAGCTTCCCCTGAAGCTCACAGCATAGGAGAAAATCAGCCCACAGAATGGAGCCTGATTCTCAGCATCCAGAACCCTAGAGCTTCTTTTCAGTGAAAGCTTTTTATCTCTCATTGATTGATCTGAGATCTCACCTTAATTCCAGTAAAAAAACTCACATGCTTTTTCTATTTTCAACTGTTTATTAGAATAAAATTTCTCCCATTTCATATCTATTACTTTGATATAAAGGTTTACTTTTTTGTATTCACATTTAAAATTTATATTTATTCCCAAAACATCTTTCTTATTAGATTCAGCCCAATGCTGTAAGATGTTTAAAGTTTTTTCAGATCTCCATTTTGCCATTCAGTATATTAGTTTTCCTTCCCCAGCTTTTTTGGCATCTGAAAATTTGAAGAATATCTTGAAGAAAGACTATAATTTCTAATTCTCCAGAGAATATCAGGAAGTTTTTTGTTATTGTTGTTGTTGTTGTTGTTGTTTCTATATATAACCAATGTTTGATGAGAGGGATATGAGTTATTGAAAAGAAGATAAATATTATCCTCTCATTTGGAGTGACCAGAAAAATTACTTTGATTCTGAAACTCTTATCATACTGCTTGACAGAAATTGTTAATATAAATGTAATATAGACTATCACTCTCTTAAATGATCCTTGTAATGTCATAATTTTAGTAATATCCTCACATTTCTATTTTTAAGATATTTACTCTTGATTAGGTTGAGTTCAATTATACCCTAGGTCTTTCCATCCTATGATTTTGCTTGGATCTAGATCTCTGATGATGTCCTTTGCCCCTTTCTACTGGGATTCATGGCATGAAGGGCAAAACAGCCAGAATGAAGCAGTTTTCCTTGTTGAAGGCAACTGGGATTACATGACCAAGTCTTGCTACCTAGCTAATCACAGACTAACATTCTCCTCTTCTTTTATTACTATAAAAACTTTTTCATGGGTTTCTGGTTGGAAAATCCACTGGACATTCCATAATGTGGCAGATTTGCTATTCTGCATCTCAATTAAGGATGCGTTATTCTTCAACTCATGGCTTTGATTTATTTTAAGACTTGACACTCTAAACTATAGCTATTTAATATGAGGTAATTAGATAAAATCCTAATCAATGCCCAATCCTGGATTTTGTTTGCCCTTTCTTCACTGAAGCTAATGAAGGCCTAGCCCATCTCCTACTCTCTGAAAAGGTAATAATTGTAGTCTCCCTTCAAGGTAGTCATTAGGTGACAAAAAGCACAGTGGATGACACAGTAGAGATCCAAAAAGAATCTGACATTCTGGGCTGAATCAAATAAGAAAAAAATCAACAAGTGTAAATGGGAAGCCTTATACTTGGGCACAAAAAAAAAAAAAATCTACGTCAAGTATAATAAGACAGGGAAAACATGGTTAGACAATTGATGGTCTGAAAAAGATTTGAAGTGGGGAGAGGGTATTGGACTGTAAGCTGTAATGCATGAACAGTGGGCTATAGCAAACAACCAAATTAAAAAAAAAAAAAAAACACTAATGCAATCTCTGGCTGCATTCAGAGGGGTATAGCTTCCAGGAAGAGGGAGGTAAAAGTTCCATTGTACTCTGCCTTCATCAGACTTCATTTGGAGTCTTATATTTAGTAGAAGAAGAATATTGAGTAGCTGGAAGACATCCAGGGGGGAACAATCAAGAAGGTTGAAGAACCTTGAGTATTATATGAGAATAGACTGAAGAGAATAGCCATGTTTAGTCTGGAGAAGAGAAAATGAACTGTGTTACAGTATTCAAAAGGCCATCCTAAGGAAGAAGGATTCACCTTCTTTTCTTTGGCTGTAGAGGACAGAACTAAGGGTAATCAATAGAAGTTAAAAGGAGAAACCATGAATTTTATGTCAGGAAACACCTTCTGTCAAAACGTAGAAGGATTTCTTGATAAAGAGGGTTTGTGGAGATTGTGGAAAGTCTTTAGGCAAAAGCTGAACAATCAATCATGGTTTGCATAACTGTGAAGATTCTATGTAGGTCCGGGTCAGACTATCTGGCCATTGAAATCCTTAGCATTTCTCAAATTCTGTGATTCTATAAGGGCAAAATAAAAAATTTTGGTTTACTACAAAAAATTTGGTAGAACTTCACCTTAATGTTTGTCACTAGAGTGGGCTCCTGAGGAAGACAGAAGTGTAAAAGAGATCCTTCAGAGGTACTTTTTTCCTCCTAATTAAAATGATCTAAGATGATTTTAGGGTCTTCCTACTTATTGCTGATAGGTATACTAGGTATGTTTGAGATTTATATAATTATTTGGCTATCTATTCCTCCTTAAAAAGTTAAGACCCATCAAAAATGTTTTAAATGATTTATATTATTCTTTACCTGAATATTGCAAAGCACTTTACAGACAAGTAACCATGAAGGGGGTAGGGGAGGAAGGAAGGAGAAACAGAGAAGATAAATTGATCGCCCTAAAACCACAGGGTACATTCTGGACCAGAATACATAGTTCCTGACTTCCATTCAAGGACCTAAACTCTCACAACAACTCTGCCTCAGTTCAGGATTACTGTGATCATTTATTTATCATCACCTTGCAAATAGGTTGTTCCTCCCTTCCCCCCCTCCAAAAAAGTCCATCAACCAAAAACCATTTACAGGCCCACAAAACTTTCTCCAGACTTGCCCACACTTACCAATGTCCATGAGAAGATGGATCTGAGAGAAATGGTAGTCCTCCACTTGAGGAACTGGTTTGAGGTAGGTCCCTCCCTTTCTCAGAACACTTCAGTGGCTTTCCATTGCTCCACAATCAAATTGAAATTTCTGACCATGGGTTTTAAATGCATTCTTCTTTACCTCAAAGTCCTCACTTCTTGGCTTTTTTCACTGATGCCTCAGCTTACAGGAGCCACACTAACCAGGCAAATTGCCCATCAACATACACTTCTTTCTCTCTTGCTTTCAATTGCTAAGTATGTGGGGTGGAGTGAGAGGGGAAGTATGTGTCCTTCCTTTTGTTCTGTCTATGTTAGGACAGAAGGGAACTACACCCCTCATTCTTTAGTGTGTTTGGGGGGGGGGTTCCAACTTATTGTTGGGACAATAGTAATTCCTTTTCAGCCCTTGCTATAAACTTAGGTGAATCTGGAGGTGGTACTGCTGAGAAGGCTCCATCCAGACTCAGGACAACAGGTAATGGCCCAAGGCAAGGTTTCCTGAATAGTCTGTAATTTTAGGTACCAAATAGGAGGAAGCAGGAAAGAAATAAAGCTACACATAATAGAAAGCAATTTACTAGGGAAGAACAATTTTTAGTCTACTAGCAATGCTCACACATCAAGAAGTCCTAAGGATCTCTTGACCCAGTCAAGTACTGGGCCCTGAGCTCAAGCATGGACTAATGGGAAGCTCTGACTTTATACGTTGTTTCATCTAGGTCAAGTAGAATCTAGTTTTTCTCTAGGGGAAATTAATAATGATTCAGAGACCTTCAAGTAGAGTATGGTTGCTAGCCTTGGGGCCTTCCCACATGCTCAGGATAATTTGGTATCCTAACAGCAAAACTATACAATAAGAATTTTTATATATACATGAATAAAGATATACAAATCTATATAGATATAGGATAAATATAGTTAGTCAATAATATTTATCAAGTACCTACTATGTACTAGATATTATGCTAAACACTGGAAATACAAATACGAATTTCCTCAAGGAAATTACAGACTACTGGAGAAACATAACAAAGAAGTTATAAAGGAGAAACATAGTACACAATGGGAAACCTCAAAGGGAAATGGGAAGGTGTGAAGAATATACCAGGTACTGGAAACTTGATAAAGAAGAAGTCTAAAGCCAGCTGGTACTGTCCTGTTCCTTAAATGGGGATTTGGGAGATTATGATTATGGAGGGGAGGAGAGACAGGTAGAAAAGAAAGGGAGAGAAAAGGAAGGAGAGGTAAGGAGGAATAGATACAAGAAAGAGAGAGACAGATACAGTGAAACAAAGAGACAGAAAAGATAGGGACATACAGGGACAGAGAGAGAGAGACATACAGAGACAGAAAGAGAGAGAGAGAGAGAGAGAGAGAGAGAGAGAGAGAGAGAAATGACATCCAGGGCACTAACCACAGGTCTTTATAGGAGTTTTGAAGTTCCCTAGTTTTTGCTGAACCAGAGAACACAGAATAGCCTTAGTAGGTCATTAGCTGTGCCCCTGCTGCCTTATATGCCATTATAAACTACAGATTTTCCTGGGGGGAACCTCAGAGAACCAGCAGGCACTTCATGAGAAAGAAAACCAGCTCACATCCTAGAAGAACCTAGGAAAAGAAAATGGGCAGGGTAACTTTAAGATTTCCAAAGTGTTCTGAGCAATTCTGAAGGAATCCTGTTAAATTTATACTTCTCCAATATCCTTTTTGAGCTGATGTGAGTCCCTGAAAGGACACTGAAATCCACTATCTTTATTACAGTATAGTCACATTCAGAATATAAACTATACTAGAGTAGCAAATATCTTTTTGCTTTAATAGCTGCAGAATCTCATAGATTTAGTGCTTCATTCCTGATGTACCAAATAGTGGCCCTGGTACCTAGTGGTGACACCTAGCACGCCACATGCAAGATCATCACATTCATACCATTAATAAGAAGAATAAACAAGAGACAGTAGTAATGGAACATGGAATGGACAATGGAAAAAAAAACACTGGCTCTGCAGTTAAGTTCTTTTCTTTTAAAGCTTTTTATTTTCAAAATATATGCATGAATAATTTTTCAATATTAACCCTTGCAGAACCATGTGCTCCAATTTTTCCTCTCTTCCCCTCAACCCCTAGATGGCAAGTAATCCAATATATGTTAAACATGGTAAAATATATGTTAAATCCAATATATGCATGCATATTTACACAATTATCTTGTTATACAAGAAAAATCTAATGAAAAAGGGAAAAATGAGAAAGAAAATAAATGCAAGCAAACCACCACAAAAAGATTGAAAGTGCTATGTTGTGATCTACACTCAGTCTGAAGTCACGTTCAGATCATACCTCTGACAATTACCTTTCTTGGTACTGTTGTTGTTGTTATTTAGTCCTGCCTAATTCTTTGTTATTTTCATGTTAAAAACACTAGGATGTTTTGTCATTTCCTTCTCCAGCTATTGCTTTAAGGTTTTATGAAATTCTTAATGAATATCTTGATTTTTATTGAGAAATACTCTCATAATAATCTCATGAGATATGTATCCCATTTGATAGATGAGAAAAACTGAGGAAAACAGGGTTAAGTGACTTGCTCTGTCACACAACTTGTAAGTGTCTCAGGCCAGATTTGGAATTAGGTATAGCACTCTATCCACTGTACCACCTTTACCTCTCTAATCTTGAACACATCATTTAATCTCTCCTAACCTTGGATTCCTTTTCTGTAAAAGGAGAGGATTGAACTAGATAATTTCCAAGGTTCCTTCTAGCTTTAGATCAGGAACCCTGTGATGATTTTCAGAATTGATAGTAGTTGTTTCTCTTGATATAAGAATTCTGGTACTGAGAACTCTTCCCTGAAGAGATGCCAAGCATGTCTCTACCAGCCATATTGATGTTTTTGTCCCCTCCTTCACATTCATTCATGTTTTCCCCTTCTCCCCCATTTTCCCATAAGATCAGGTTCATAAGCACCCACTCTCCTTTGTAAGCCTTCCCTACATACAGTAGGCAGTGAATAAATGTGAGCTAGTGACTAGCATTAAAGGATACTATTTCAAATTTTTATTGAAATTCTGATTTGCCCTTAGTGTGACTTTATTTAGGTTTCCCCTAATTTCTTTCAGCTCCTAGCATTGTGGCCCTGGGTTAATTTGCATCAGGGCTATGTCAATGCTTCTGAATGCGGTCCGTGCGCTAGATGCTGTTGAGAACCAAATAAAATTTGCCCTTGTGATTTGTTTTCTTTCAACTTGGCAGATTTGTGACCCCTGTGTTTCTAGGAGCTGGAATTGTCAAGACTCTTTTAATACACCTCTTTGTTCGGGCAATAGCACGCCTGGTGGCTTTGAGAATAGCTTGTCGTTTGGAGAATAGCATTTGTAGACACAACTGCTGTGGAAAAGGAAAACCCAGCGCATGGGCTGTTTCTCTGGGAACAAGGCAGGCCGAAAGAGTGCCTATTGTTCTACTTTCAAAAAAATAAATATGACCTGGAGGATTTAATTTGACCATGAATATGAGACAGTGTTTGGCTAGAAATCTGCCCATGCATGTACCAATGTCATCTACGCAGGTATAATCCTTTAGGTAGCAATCAATGTTGGTTCTTTGTGTGGTTGTTGTTTTTTTAATCACCCCCCAAAGGTCTGAGACATATAAGAGCTTGGCCCCTGCCTCTAGGAAGCTCGAAGGATGGCTTTCAGTAAACACAACAATAGTCCCAGTATCTAGGAAGCTACTCCTATCCTCGTTATGTTTCATGGCACAAGAAAATGCATAGCTATTAATCCAACAGGCAATGGTGATCCCAAAGAACCCCAGGTCTCAGGTAACTTTTGTTAATGGTATTTTTGTAACTCAGTTTCTTGCCTCCTTTTGTCATAATTTACCAAAAGTTGGAGCTGACAGGGGGTACATTTGTCTGTCCCCTGCCAGGATATTATTGTTCCTCAGTTTCTGTTGTTCTCTGCCATGTTCTGTCTACTTTGGGCCTGAGGCAACAGAATCTGGCCCTTGGGTCACAAAGAATCCACTGCTGTCAATTAAACATTCCAAATCATACATAATATAATAAAAGTTGACATTAGATAGGATTTTTCTCCTTGTAAAATATTTACTTTTACCCTACATTATCAGCCTTCTTTCAAGTCCCAGATAAAAATCCCACCTTCTCCTTTCTCAATTTCAATTCTTTCAATTATAATCCAGACTTTCTTCTTGTTGATTATTTCCTATTCCTGTTTGTACATAACTCTTTGCATATTATTTCCCCCTTTGTAGTGTAAACTCCTTGAGGGCAAGGACTATCTTTTCTTTTCTTTATAACTCCTGTACTTAGCATAGTACCTGGCACACAGTGGGCACTTAATAAGCATTCATTGACTGACTGACTGACAAGGCATAAGATAGTCCCATTCCAAAGATTTGAGCAAATGTAAAAAGAAAAAAAAAATCCTGTTGTGTAGATTGACTACTTAAGGAGTAGGACTAAGTAAGAAGATAGCTCAAACCATAAGTATAGGATCTTAACTTGGACACCTGGCAAGATTCTAGAATACTGGCCCTCATTGATTTACTTTATCAAAAAATTAAATTAATTACATTCTACTATACATGACATGATTAGTTATTGACATGGGCGTCATTTCTTAATCATATATTAACTATTGGTGCACAGCAGACTATTGTTTAACCAAATATAAAAATAAGTTCCAAATTAATGAAATAATTCCAAGATTGTATTTGGTGCTTAAAAAAAAAAAAAAAAAGGAAAATTGATAAAAGATCAGACATTGACACAACTTATCATTGCATGCTTAAGAAATTTAATCTATGTAAATTATTCACAACAAGCCTCACCCTGCAAACACTGGATCTCCTTACCAAGTAGAAAATAGAACATCTGAAAGCAATAAAAATTTATAATGTGAACTTATTTTCAAAATCTTCTAGAGGAGAAATAAAACATGAAAACTTGTGCTTTCCAAAGGCATTTGAATGACTGCCCATCATCATGGAGGATATGCATCTCAGATCCCCAAAAGAAAAGAGATTACTTTAGGCAGTAAGGTGATACAGTGGAGAGAGCACCAGCCCTGATGTCAGGAGGACCTGAGTTCAAATTTGACCTCAGATACTTAATACTTCCTAAATGTATGACCCTGAGCAAATCACTCAACCCCAATTGCCTCATCAAAAAGCAAAATAAATAAGGTAATATACTAAGTGCTTTGTGACGATTATTCCATTTGATCTTTACAACACTGAGAGATAGGTAATATTATTGCTTCATTTTGCTATTGAGGAAACTGAGTCAAACAGAGGACTTCCTTGGGTAACACACCCACTAACTATCTGAGGTCATCAATTATATAGACTGAAAGAATAAAGAAAATATGCTAAGTCTGCAAGTGATGCCAGACTGGGATGGGGACCAGCATCTGGGAGGGTAGGGTTTCAATTGTAAATGCCCTAACCAAATAATGGAGTCCCTTAGAGACAAGAGAATGGTGGTGTACTTGGGAAGGAAATGCTAACTACAGAATTATTAGATAAGGAAATGCCTAACTGTGTTCAAGTATATCAGAAAACCACTTAGGTCCATCACTTTGCCTCTTGATGCCCCATTTTCTTCATCAGGAAGAGGCTAATGGTATTTGTTCTACCTACCTCCCAGGTTGGTGGGTTTTGTGTGATATCCTAAGGCATTATAAAAATGTAAGTTATTGTCATTATTTCTTATAAATGTAAATAATACTCAAGTAGATACCTACAATAGAGTTTGCCCCATCCCATCACCAATTATCAGTGAATAACATTGAGAGGTAGCCACAAAAGTTGAAGATGATCAGAACACTAGATTCACTTTTTGCTAATTAACAGATGAGACAGAACAAGGAAAGAATAAGAAATTCAGAGGCCTGAGACATCAGTTGGTATTATAAATGCTGATTCTGAAAAAAGGAATAGGAAAAAATGACAGAAACCCAAAAAAATGGTCACAGATATCAGAGAACAAGATCAAGGACTCAATAAATAGCAATAAGATTAGGAAAAGTAGACTGTTACCATGTATTACTTCAATTCTCTCTTTTTAAATTTTTAAAAATTTTCCACAGTATTTTATTTTGTGAAATACATGTAAAGACAGTTTTCAACATTCATTTTTGTAAAACTTTGTGTTCTAAATTTCCCCCTCCCTCCTTCAACTCCCCTCTGCCCAAGACAGCAAATAATCTGATATGGGTTAAATATGTACAATTCTTTTAAACATATTTCCATATTTTTATGTTGTGCATGGAAAATCAGAACAAAAGGAAAACATGAGAAAGAAAAAACAAACAAAAAAGGAAAATACTATGTTTTCAGTCTCCATAATTCTCTTTCCAAATGAAGATGGCATTTTCCATCTCAAGCTTAATGGAATTGCTTTGAATCATGTCATTGTTG
Source organism: Antechinus flavipes (assembly GCF_016432865.1). Classification (NCBI taxonomy): domain Eukaryota; kingdom Metazoa; phylum Chordata; class Mammalia; order Dasyuromorphia; family Dasyuridae; genus Antechinus; species Antechinus flavipes. Next base: position 492,232,483 of record NC_067398.1, on the reverse strand, counting down.
AGAAGAGCCAAGTCCATCACAGCTGATCATCACATAATCTTCACAAATCTCTTTCAATAAACAGTAGGCCCCCCACTGATTTCATCGCTTTGGGATTTAAAAAGGCTTACCAAAAAAAAAAACTGGAACCAAACAGGATTCTTTCAGTTCAATTCAGTAAACATTTATTAAGCCTGTAATAGGCAGAAGGCAAAGTGGTAAGCACTGAGGACACAAAAAGAGACAAAAAATAGTTCCTGTCCTTAAGAAGCTTACAATCTAAAGAAAGAGATGTTTTTCATCATTTGCTTTTTCCTGTGTGAATGATTAGGCCAAATTTAAATAGTTAAAGGTTTTTTTCCAGGTATAATCTAATCCTGATGCAATCATGTTGCCATTTGCATTTAAAGGATTTCACCAGCTATAGGGAACCTCCCTTCAATTTAGATCCTGAACTAGATCTCCTCCATGGCAATGGCAAACATGTTAGTGAACATGTGTTTCTTCACTTTATAACTCTCATCATATTAATGATCTAAAAATTATTGAACAAAGTTATCTCTGTAGATATCTAAAGACAAATAATTTTAATGTATGCTTGAGGGGCAGATTATTGGAAAAGTGCCTTTGTATAGGCAAATCTAAAGGTTATTGTTATAATCAACAATGAGTACAGTGGGATTTTCATTCTCTACATCTTTCATTTGGTTGTGTGATAGTAAAGATTAGGCAGTTAGATGACATGATGGATAGATTATGGGGATAGAAGTCCAGAAAACCTGAGTTCAAATCTGGCCTCAGACACTTATTAGCTGGGTGACACTGGGCAAGTTACTTAACCCTGTTTGCTTCAATTTCCTCATCTGTAAAATGAGCTGGAGAAGAATATGATAAACCATTCTAGTATCTTTGCTAAGAAAACCCCAAATAGAGTCACAAAGAGTCAGAAGTCTGAAACAATTAAACAACAACAACAACAACAAAAAGATGTGAACTACTGTGGAACTTTGCTTGTGAAAGCTTGCCTATTCTTATATGTAAACAAGTCTTTTTAAAATTATCTAAAGATGGAAAAGTAGGCACATGGGTTAGTGGTTGTTGATGTTTTGATCTTCTCTCAGCCACCTTTTTTTTAATTAAAGCTTTTTATTTTCAAAACATATGAATGGATAACTTTTCAACATTGACCCTTACAAAACTTTATGTTCCAATTTCCCCTCCCTTCCCCCAACCCCCTCTTCTAGATGGCAAGTAATCCAATATATGTTAAATCCAATATATGTATACATATTTATATAATTATCTTGCTGCACAAGAAAAAATGATCAAAAAGGAAACTATGAAAAAGAAAATAAAATGCAAACAAACAAAAAAAAAGTGAAAATGCTATGTTGTGGTCCACACTTAGTTGCCACAATTCTCTCTCTAGGTGTAGGTGGCTCTCTTCATCACAAGATCATTGGAACTGACCTGGGTCTTCTCATTGTTGAAAAGAGCCATGTCCATCAGAATTGATCATAGTATAATCTTGTTGTTGTGTACAATGATCTCCTGGTTCTTCTCATTTCACTTAGCATCAGTTCATGTATGTCTCCAGGCCTCTCTGAAATCATCCTGATGATCATTTCTTATAGAACAATAATATTCTATAACATTCATATACCATAACTTATTCAATTATTCAATTCTCCAATTGATGGGCATTCATTCAGGTTCCAGTTTCTTGCCAATAGAAAAAGAGCTGCCGCAAACATTTTTTTCCTGTCATCTTAGCCAATCTGACAGATGTATAGTGGTATCTCAGAGTTGTCTTAATTTGCATTTCTCTGATCAATAGTGATGTAGAGCACCTTTTCTTATGACTAGAAATGGTTTCAATTTCTTCATCTAAAAATTGCCTGTTCATATCCTTTGACCATTTATCAAATGGAGAATGTTGGCCACCTTTTTAAGGGGAATTAAAAAGGTCTAAGGGATTTGGAGGGGGCGAGGGTGTACACATGTGTATATGGATGCACTAATCCTTTTGTTACCTTCTCCTTTCTTCAGATATCCTGCAACAGATCCTTAGGATGACCTCTCAATTGTGTTCCCTCCAGCATAGATCTTTCTATAAACTGGAAATTTGGTCTAATTCACATTCCTTCCATATCTTTGTTTTTGATAGTGCCATTCCTGTCTCTTCAAAAACATATCTAATTCAAAGATGTAGGTTCAGTTATGGTAGTTTGACAATACTCCATGTTGAAAATGTTTATTATAAAAATCTGTGTAGGTTTTTTCCATTTTTCTTTCTTTTTTTAATTTGAATTCCCTTAGGATGATTTTGCCTAGGTTTCCTACTAAACTTTCTTTGAATTGTTCTTATCCTCCACTGCTTTTCTCTGTTTTATGAGGCGACTACTCATAATTTTCCATCCGCCTTTTCAGTAAGATTTTACAAATGAGTTTATATTCTCAACTGGTATTGCCTTTGGCTGCTATATCTTTCTATTTGACAAGTAAAACATTTGCTAACTAAAGTGTCTTTTAGAATTGTTTCATGTCCTTGTTATAATAGTTGATTTATATCACTTAAATTTTATGAAATTATTATATTCTTTAACTATATCCTTTCTTCCATCCCTATCCCATTTTCCCATCAGCAATAACTTGTTTAAATAGGTCAGAATAGAGTTATTTTAGTTGCATACCCCATCTCTCTCATTTTTATTTATTGTACTTCGTGTTAATTTTGATTTTTGCTCTAACAAGTCAGTGGTCTGGCTATGTTCATACCAAAGTCATTTCACTCCATATGGTAAAACCATAGAAGGACTTTCTGAAGGCTAAGAAAGAGGAAGGGAAAGGAATGGACATGGACAAATAGCTGGATCCTAATTGAGGGAAGATCACAGACTGGAATGCATTTGAGAAATTTAATAAATAATAACTAGACAGTTTATATATGTTATATCATTTGATACTTATAGCAACTTTGATAGAGAGATTGTGAGATGTAAAATAGATAATTTTTCATTACATTAAATTAAAAAGGGGTTATACAAGGAAAATTAATGTAGCTAAGATTAGAAGGAAAGCAGAATTGAAGGCAGGGGGAATTTTATTGATAGTTTCTCAGATAAATGTCTCATATTTCAAATATTCAGAGAACTTTATCAAATTTATAAGAATATGAGTCATTTCCCAATTAATAAATGGCCAAAGGATATAGAAATAAATGGACTTTTCCTTAAAATAGTCAGTAGCATCTATTTAAAACCATCAGTAAGCATTATATGTAATGGTGATAAACTAGAACTATTCCCAATAAAATCAGGAGTGAAAAAAGGTTGCCCACTATCACCATTACTATTCCATATCATGTTAGAAATGCTAGCTTCAACAATAAGTGATGAAAAAGAGATTAAAGGAATTAGAGTAAGTAATGAGGAAACCATATTATCACTCTTTATAGATGATATGATATACTTAGAGAACCCCAGAGATTCTACTAAAAAACTATTAGAAATAATCCACAACTTTAGCAAAGTTGGAGGATACAAAATATATCCACATAAATCCTCAGTATTTTTATACATTACTAACAAAATCCAACAACAAGAAATAAAGAGAAATTCCATTTAAAATAACTATCGATAGTATAAACTATTTGGGAATCTATCTGCCAAGGGAAAGTCAGGAACTATATGAGCAAAACTACAAAACACTTTCCACACAAATAAAGTCAGATCTAAACAACTGGAAAAATATTAAGTGCTCTTGGATAGGTCAAGCGAATATAATAAAGATGACAATACTACCTAAACTAATCTATTTATTTAGTGCTATACCAATCAGACTTCCAAGAAACTATTTTAATGATTTAGAAAAAATAACAACAAAATTCATCTGAAAGAAGAAAAGATGAAGAATTTCAAGAGAACTAATGAAAAAAAATTAAATGAAGGTGGCCTAGATGTATCTGATCTAAAACTATATTATAAAGCAGCAGTCACCAAAATCATTTGGTATTGGCTAAGAAATAAACTAATTGATCAGTGGAATAAGTTAGGTTCACAGGACAAAATAGTCAATAACTATAGCAATCTAGTATTTGACAAACCCAAAGATCCCAGCTTTTGGGATAAGAATGCACTATTTGACAAAAATTGCTGGGAAAATTGGAAATTAGTATGGCAAAAACTAGGCATTGACTCATACTTAACACCATACACTAAGATAAGATCAAAATGGATTCATGATCTAGGCATAAAGAATGAGATTATGAATAAATTAGAAGAACATAGGATAGTTTACCACTCGGACCTGTGGAGGAGGAAGGAATTTGTGACCAAAGAAGAACTAGAGATCATTACTGATCACAAAATAGAAAATTTTGATTTTATCAAGTTAAAAAGCTTTTGTACAAGCAAAATTAATGAAGATAATATTAGAAGGGAAGCAATAAACTGGGAAAACATGTTTACAGTTAAAGGTTATGATAAAGGCCTCATTTCCAAAATAGAGAGAATTGCTTCAAATTTATAAGAAATCAAGTCATTCTCAAATTGATAAATGTTCAAAGGATGTGAACAGACAATTTTCAGATGATGAAATTGAAACTATTTCCACCCATATGAAAAGGTGTTCCAAATCATTATTGATCAGAGAAATGCAAATTAAGACAACTCTGAGATACCACTACACACCTATCAGATTGGCTAAGAGGAAAAGATAATGACAAATGTTGCAGGGAATGTGGGGAAACTGGGACACTGATGCATTGTTGGTAGAGTTGTGAATGGATCCAATCCTTCTGGAGAACAATTTGCTACCATACTCAAAAGGTTGTCAAACTGTGCATACCCTTTGATCCAGCAATGTTACTACTGGGCTTAATTCCCAAAGAGATATTAAAGAAGCAAAAGGGATCTCTATGTGCAAAAATGTTTGTGGCAGCACTTTTTGCAGTGGCTAGAATAGATGCCCATCAATTTGGAGAATGGCTGAGTAAATTGTGGTATATGAATGTTATGGAGTATTATTGTTCTGTAAGAAATGATCAGCAGGAGGAATACAGACAGGCTTGGAGAGACTTACATGAACTGATACTAAGTAAAATGAGTAGAACCAGGAGATACACTTCACAACAATACTATATGAGATCAATTCTGATGGAAGTGGCTATCTTCAACAATAAGAGGATCCAAATCGGTTCCAATTGATCAGTAATGAACAGGACCAGCTACACTCAGAGAAAGAACACTGGGAAATGAGTATGGACCACAACATAGCATTTATATTCTTTCTGTTATTATTTGTTTGCATTTTTGTTTTTCTTCCCAGGTTGTGATGACCGCGTATTTAAAATCAGCCGGAGTCAGGAATTCAGGTTAAGGGAAAAATCATCAATCTTTATTCTTTTTGAGGTGAAGGGGGATTGCGATAGCAATATGGGCAGCTGCAACAGGAAGCCAGCCAGCAGAGATAAAGGGGGATTGCAGGTGAAAGGTGGGGGGGGGAGGGCGGCGGAGGGGTCACAATAGCAATGTGAGCAGCTGTGTCAAGATGCCAGCCAGCAGTCTCTCTTTCCACTTCCTTTTTCACTCTTCTGCCTCCACCCACCAAAATCGTCATTTCCTATACAACACATCAGGACTTGTACAAAGAGTGGGAGGGGGCCATTCTTTCTCCAGGTATATGTATTAATAGAGTATGGTCCAATTACTATTTAGCCTCACATGCTTGGGACCTCAGTGCATCAACTCGAGCCTCAGCCCATTACACCAGGTTATTTTTACCTTCTTTCTAAATCTGATTTTTCTTGTGTAGCAAGATAACTACATAAATATGTATACATATATTGTATTTAACATATACTTTAACATATTTAACATGTATGGGACTACCTGCCATCTAGGGGAGAGGGTGGAAGGAAGGAGGGGAAAAGTTGAAACAGACATTTTTGCAAGGGTCAATGCTGAAAAATTACCTATGCATATGTTTTGTCAATAAAAAGCTATAATAAAAAATAATAATAATAAATGGTCAAAGGATATGAACAGGCAGTTTTTCAGTGAAGAAATCAAAGCTTTATATAGTCATATCAAAAAACCTCTAAATCATTGGCTAGAGAATTTCAAATTAAAACTCTGAGATATCATCTCACACCTATTAGATTGGCTTAAAGGACAGAAGGGGGAAATGATAAATGTTAGAGGGAATATGGAAAAATTCAGACACTAATTCACTGTGGGCAGAATTATAAACCAATCCAACCATTTTGGAGAACAATCTGGAATAGCCCAAAGAGCTATTAAAATGTATATATCCTCTGACCCAGCAACACCACATTTAGGTTTGTTTCTGAAGATGATTGAGGGAAAGGAAAAGAATCTACATGTTCTAAAATATTTGTAGCAGCTTTCTTTGTAATGGCAAAAAACCTGGAATTTGAGAAAATATCCATCATTTGGGAAGTGGCTAAACAAATTATGGTATATGAATATAATGGAATACTACTGTGCTTTAAGAAATGATGAGCTTTCAATTTAAGAAAAATATGTAAGAACTGCATGAAATAATGAAGAGGGAAATGAACAGAACCAAGAGAATATAATATATAGTATCAATAGTATTGTTCAAGGAACAATTATGAATGACTAAGTTATTCTGAATATTATACTCAAATAAATTACAAAGGACCTATGAAAGAAGATGCCATTTACCTCTAGAAAAAGAATTAATCAATAGAAATATACATTGCATGTTTATATATATACACACATATATGTATAGATGCATGTATATATGGATATATGTGTATGTACATATGTGTGTATATGTGTGTTTCATTGTGGCTAATGATGGCCTTCTCTAGTGCAGGTAACTCTGTGAGCTAGGTGCTATATTATCCTCATTTAGCAGATGAAAAAAACTGAACCTGAGATAGATTATGCCTTGCCCAGGGTCACACAACAAAGAAGTGTCAGAGGCAGGATCTCTACTCAGTTCTGCCAATTCCAAAACACTATTTTCCAACACTTTTGAGAATGCCAAACTACATCTTTTTTTTCTTTCTTTTTTCCTATTTTTTAAAATAATTATAACTTTTTATTAACAGAACCCATGCCTGGGTAATTTTTTACAACATTATCCCTTGCACTCACTTCTGTTCCGACTTTTCCCCTCTCTTCCTCCCTCCCTCCCTCCACCCTCTCCCCCAGATGGCAAGCAGTCCTATATATGTTAAATATGTCACAGTATTTCCTAGATACAATATATGTATGCAGAACCGAACAGTTCTCTTGTTATATAGGAAGAGTTGGATTCAGAAGGTAAAAAATAACCCCGGGGAGAAAAACAAAAATGCAAACAGTTTAATTCATTTCCCAGTGTTCTTTCTTTGAGTGTAGCTGCTTCTGTCCAGCACTGATCAATTGAAACTGAGTTAGATCTTCTCTTTGTCGAAGAAATCCACTTCCATCAAAATATGTCCTCATACAATATCGTTGTCGAAGTGTTTAATGATCTCCTGATTCTGCTCATTTCACTTAGCATCAGTTCATGTAAGTCTCGCCAGTCCTCTCTGTATTCATCCTGCTGGTCATTCCTTACAGAACAATAATATTCCATAACGTTCATATACCACAATTTACTCAACCATTCTCCAATTGATGGGCATCCATTCATTTTCCAGTTTCTAGCCACTACAAATAGGGCTGCCACAAACATTTTATGCCAAACTACATCTTAAACAGAGGAGCGAATTCATCTTTTTTATCTTATATATCATATGTCTACGAATTATAAAGCATAACAATCTCCTAAGAATCAAATTTGATGGTGACCAAAATATTAATTTCAGTGGCTACAAGCATTATTACCAATAATGATTAATATGAAAAGAGAGGCAATGAAGGTAAAATCCAGGAAGTGTATAATTGGAAAAAATAGGCCAGTCATATAATAAGAATGAGGAACAGCACATAGGCAACTTGAATTTCATACCAGTAATTGTGGAATATGAAAAGTCTTAAAGAGAAGCCTCCAGATCATGGAGTCTATTTGCTATGGTAGATTTATATAATGCTGAAAAATACACAGAGTGAGAAGACCTGCTTAGGCTACAGAGAGAATATATTTCAATGAGATCACAGATTCCTATAGCTAATTGTAAATATAATGGAACCTCTTCTTTAATTTTTTAAAAACCAAATATATGTAAAAATAATTTTAATAATCTTTTTTAAAAATCTTGAATTTCATATTTTTTCATCCCCCTGCTCCCTCCCCGAGAAGGCATACAATTTGACATAGATTATACCTGGGCAATCATGCAAAATATATTTCTACATTAGCTATATTACAAAAGAAAACAGATCAAAACAAAGTTTAAAAAAGTATGTTTCAATCTGCATTCAGATTCCATCAGTTCTTTTTCTGAAAGTAGATATCATTTTTCACCAAAATCCCTTCAGAATTGTCCTATATCATTGTACTGATCAGAATAATTAATTCATTAAGTTGATCATCATACAATATTGCTGTTACAATGATCTGTTTCTGCTCTCTTTCCTTTGAGTCAATTCATATTCCATATGGTTCTCAAACTCTTTTTCTCAGTATCTTTATGGTATTTACAACTATTGAGAATATGTCCAAAGAGTTTTTGTTTATATGGGTTACATAATAGATATTTATCATAAATAGAAAAAATACTAATTTTGAATTTGTAGACCCTCTGAAAGGATTTCAGAGACCCTCCAGGATTCACTGCACCACACTTTGAGAACCACTGAATCTTTCCTAGGTTTTTCTGAAGCTTTCCTGCTCATCCAATCTTATAGAGCAATAATATTCCATCACAATCATACCACAACTTGTTCAGCTATTCCCCAACTGATTGGCTTCTTCTTAATGTCCAGTTCTTTTTCACCACACAAAGAATTGCTATAAATATTTTTTAACATATGTAGAATCCCTCCTCCTGATCTCTTTCTGTGTCTCTCTGTCTGTCTCTTATTTCTTTCTTTGAATCTCTGTCTCTCTGTCTCTTTTTCCATCTCTCTCTCTCTCTCTCTCTCTCTCTCTCTCTCTCTCTCTCTCTCTCTCTCTCTCTCTCTCTCTCTTCCTCTCTCCCTCCCTCCCTTTCTCTTTTCTCTCTCTCTCTCTTTCCCTCTGTCCATTCTCTGTCTCTTCTTTTCTCTTTCTCTCCCTACCAAGAGATTCCAACTTTTAGCAAACTAAATAATTAAATAAATGCCTTTTCATTCATTCCATTTCATTTATATCCTTTACAAGGAGTTCCATTTTCTTTATGGATTAAAATCACTCTTGACAGCACTCTCACAATATCCTGTGAGTTTTTAGGGGGTGAGGGATAGTATAGAGATAGCTACATCATAAAGATAAGACCACAGAAGCATTAACTGATACTTGCCAAATATTCTATGATGACTCCATACTAGGGATGGAACTCTTCCTGGTTCTCACTACTCTAGCCACTAGACAATGCCAATGGAACTGTGCCCATATCAGTTGGCTTATAGAGTCTCTCAGGGATAGGAGTTAGAAATTTGCATTCAAATTCTAAAGCATAAACCCTTTGAAAACAGTTACAGAGTCACCTCATGAGCCAGCCTCAGATTATTAGACCCACTTAACTTTATTTGGCAGTATTCACACCCTAAGAATGGAAGCCCTGGTGATATTTTTGACAAGCCAAGGAGTAAGATGTGCGTCTACTAACATGAAAAGAACCCTTCTGTGAAATGTATTTAACACTTAGTGTTTCATTAAATGGTCTTGGACATTCTTCCCTAATCCATCTCTTCTTTCACAGTTAAATCTCCACATATATACATACATACATACACACATATATACATACACACACACACATATATATATACACACAGGCACAGAATTTTTATACAATCAAGACCACCTTCTTAAGCTGTTACCAATTGCAAATTTTGTAATTTTAAATGAGTTTTCTGCTGTAATTTAAAAGATAACTCATTCCTATTTCCAACATTTAATGTATTTTCCCCTTTTTTCTGCAAGCAATATACGTGTGTAATTAATAAACAATTTAGTATGTTGAGGAACCTAGGAACTTGGCAAATGTTCTGGGGATATGAAATCTCAGGAAAAGCAGCACATTATAAGAAATAGTAAGTAATTACTTATGTAAGCTTTCTTTTTAAATTCTAAGAACATTAACTACTAATTACCTACTAATTACCAGTACTTCAGCAGGTGTTTGCACTTAACTGTAGGCTAAAGCCCCTGTGAAAAACAAACCCCTCACAGCCTCTCTCAAGATTAAAGTAGAATCCCACTGGACCTCATAGCATGCCATAGGTGCAGCAAAGCTGTTTATGCCAAGGCTTTAACCACTTGGTTGCTTAAGGTGAAAAAGGGAGACTTCTATCAGATTTTTTGGCCTTTTGTTTGCTTTGGTGATTTGTTGTGGATTTTTTATTATTGTTAACCCTGAAGTCTTCTAGTTAGGAGGCCTTGTCTATAAGGCAACATCAAACTATCTGAGAGGAAGCTCCAATTATGATTAAGATGCCTTCAACAGAAATTCGTCTTTCTATCACTTACTTTCTAGAGTCATTTTTGGTAAATGACTATAAGACTCTATAGGACTGATGGCCCAGAATTTTTAGTCCAACAGTATACCTTCAGATTATTATATCACAATGGGGATTATACCACAATGATGTCTAAAATCTCATCTACCTCTGGAAAACTTCACCTGGGGGTGGGGAGGAATTAAAATTTCAAGGCAGATGGGGATGTAGTGGGATAGAAGGATGGCTTTGGAGTCAGGAAAACCCAAGTTTAAATGTGGTCTTAGACACTTTCTTAGCTATGGGTTCTCTAGGCAAGTCATTTAAACTGAGATTTACTTTCCTGCTCTGTAAAATGGAGAAAATAATGCACCTACCTCCCAGCTTTGTCGTAAAGATAAAGTGAGATAGTATTTGTAAATTTCTTTGCAAACATTAAAGTGCCATACAGTCTTAATGCAGTTTTAAGCTTAAAACTTATAGCTATAAAATAGCTTCAATAGTTTAAACCTACACTAAGACTTTAGAAATACTATGTGAAAATGCAACCTATTATTATTATAAAAATCTTTTGCATGCATTATGTCATTTGGGTTTTACCACAACCCTGTAAGGGAGGCACTACCAATGTCTTTCAACCCTTTATAGGGAGTTTGAAGTAAGGTGAATTGACTTCCCAAGGTAAGTGCTGGCAAGTTGGATTTTTCCAGAGTTACACATACTGCCAGATTGCTATTCCACAGAAATCTGGAACTAACAAACTGTGAGGTCACAGAAGGAATGACCATGACCAATAATATGTATTCTGCTGTCATTACAGAGGTGGCAAATCAAAGGTGACATCTTCAAAGTTGAGTGCAACTACATCAGACTTTCAGGTACCATGTTGAGAATTCTAAAGAATCTGGGACACATATAATCAATGACACAATATAATGTTAGCATACAAAGCAATTTGGGGCATATAGAATGAAGAATACAACTCCATAATAATAGTCTTTCCATAGCAGCTTAAAGTTTTTTCATTACTGCCTCACTAATATATCATAACAGTTCCTAACATCTATTAGATGAAACTCAACTCTTGGGGTTAATTTAAAGTCCTTCTCTTCCTGTCCATTATGAATTCTCATTTTAAACCATGATTTTTCATCTCTTTGTATCTACTACACAAAATCTGACTCCCAGATTCAGACCATTTGGTCACACAGAAAGTCATTGATGAGATTAAAATTCAGATCTTCTGGGTCCTGAGCTTTTTCTAATATGCCAAGTTGTTTCCTGCATCGCAAAACTCACCCATATTTATCTATTTGATGTCCACTTTGAGCAACATGATTGGTTTCTCTGTTATTTTTGTGGCATTTCTATTTCAGGTGCAAACTATCATGTGTTATGTGTGCTATAATTCAGCAAGCACTGATTCAAAAATTCTGCCTCATTGTAGAGCATGGGCAGGGTGGAGAACAGGAGACATATGTGAAAAGTTTCTTTTCAAAAATCCAAGGGAATTAGAAAGGATAAGGCATAGATGTGCAATTTTTTAAAATTCATCTTACAATGTAATTGAAATGCCAAAAGATTGAAGAATTTGGTGTTGATGAAGAAACGGATATTAGTATGATGAAGAATAGCTCTGTCTTTGTCATCCTATAGTCCTTTATGTGTCACAGGCTGTCACTTTCTATTGCATTGCAACTGACTAATTACCTCAGTTTATTAAAACTGAATATGAATTCACATATTTTACTGTACAGGCTTCAAGTATTCCCGTTATCAAGAGCTATTACCTAATGATAGATCCCACTGTTCTGAGGTTTCTCAGGTAAGGAAATGAGAGGGCAAGACTGGCTGAAAATGAGCAGGAACTAGATAGATATATTTTAGGAACAATGTCTGCTAAGATTGGTATACAGACCTATCAGTGAATGGGATTTGGAGACAGAGAAGAAATTTAAGTCCAAGCTGTCAAGTATTTCCTTTGTGACTATGAGCAATATGCCCAGTCAACAAGAATTTATAAGATGCTTTCTATGCACCAGGCACTGATCTAAGTGCTGAGGATGCAAAGAAAGGCAAAAATCTGGTTCTACCCTCTAGGCACTGACATTCTTCTATTGGGAAAGAAACTATTCAAAGAACTATTTAGGGAAGTAACCTCCTGAGATTTTCACAGCTATAAAGGAAGTGAGGTAGATTAGATGCCCCCAGATCTGTGATCCTCTGATTCAATGATCTACAAATCCATCATAGACAAACTCCCTAATCCTCTCCAATACTTGATATCATTGAATCCATACCTTTAGTATGGATAATATATAGCCAAGAGTGATGTGAAAGGGACTGGTTTTTCATAATTATAAGCCAAAGAAACTGGAAACTGAGTAGATGCCCATCAATTGGAGAATGGCTGAATAAATTATGGTATATGAATGTTATGGAATATTATTGTTCTGTAAGAAACAACTAGCAGAATGATTTCAGAAAGGCTTGGAGAGACCTAAATGAACTGATGCTAAATGAAATAGCAGAACCAGGAGATCATTATACACAGTAACAAGAAGATTATATGATGACCAATTCTGCTGGATGTGGCTCTCTTCAACAATGAGATGATTCAAACCAGTTCCAATTGTTGAGTGATGAAGAGAGTCACCACCCAGAGAGAGAATCATGGGAACAGAGTGTGGTTCACAACATAGAATTTTCACTCTTTTTGTTATTGTTTGCTTGATTTTATTTTCTCTCTCTCTCTCTCTCTCTCTCTTTCTCTCTCTCTCTCTTTCTTACTGATTTGATTTGATGTTTCTTGTGTATCATGATAATTGTATAAATATGTATACATATATTGGGTTTAACATATATTTCTACCATGTTTAACATATATTGAATTACTTGCCATCTAGGGGAGGGCATGGAGCAAGGGGGGGGGGAATTGGAACACAAAGTTTTGCAAGAGCTAATGTTGAAGAATTGTCCATGCATGTTTTGAAAAATAAAAAGCTTTAATAAAAAAATTATAAGCCAAATTTCTAAGTTGATATGTATATCTTTGGTATATCTGAAGGGCATCCAAAGAAACCCATGATGAGCAGGAATAGGCTATATAGACATTACAAAGGAGAAGTAACCAGGAGAAATGCCATCAAGGAGCTGATAAATATATGAGCAGAAGAAAGATGAGTCAGTCATACAGTGATATCTAAGGAAAACTGAATGGAAGAGCACATGATCCATTGGCATCCATACAAAGTGAAACAAGTGAGAGAAAGGGCCCTCCCCCTCATCACAAAAGGTCGACTTCCTTTAGAGAATTTATGGAAGTTCATGGACAAGGGTCACACAGAATGAGTGGGCATTGGAGGGTGGGGAAGTGTGTGATCTCATAGTTGAAGGGAATGGCTACATCAGTGAGATCACAGACCCATCTAAGCATTCTAATGGAGAGGTACTTTCTGACCAGATTGTAATCAAAGTGAGGGACCATAAATTAATCATATTTTTAGTGTCTGAGGGCTGCCTCAACTGCAGTTGTACATTTAAATCTTAGAGAGTTGTTGTGTCTTTTTTTTTTAAATCAGTAGCCACATTGAAGTGCATTTACAAATGTGGTGGAAGGGGGTCACATTAGATGAAACCCAAGTCTGTCTCCTATCAAAGAGCAAATTTCAAGCTTCTGCAATTGTATCCATGTGATTTCAGGTTTTAAAAGCCTCATCATCAAAAATGGGCTCCTAGAATAGTGTAATTATCACTTTGATCTCCCCAATGCTGTTGCAGCCGTTGCTTTCATGCTAGAATTTCAGTTGTACTGAACAAAATAACATGCTGGGAGAAATAGAGGTGTGAGCGTGAGCAGCTTTTCAAAAGGACCATCCATGACTTTTGAACATGGGCCTTCCCACCCCCAGAGCTTTATACATGCTACCTCAGTGAGATTTTTACCAAGCAGGTGATATGGTACACCTATAATTTGCAAGACCTAGGATTCTCTGTAATTTTTTCATAGGTACCAGTGCAGATCGATAAACATGAAGAAACAATAACTGGGGAAGTTATGCAGATATTATGAGCTAGAAGAAGAATAAAACATCAGGTCACAGAGGAAAAGGCCCCTTACCCTCATCTCACACTTACAGATGCTGGAACTTAAAACTTACAGGAAAAGGAAGTGAGCTTGTTTTTTCCACAGCAAATTTTGATTGTCCATTATGCCCGGGTGCCATTGTAGACTTTCCCATGGTTACATGAATGATCTTGCACCAATCAGAATGTCCCTTCAGTCCAAATGGATGGGGAAAGCCCCTTAATTCTAAGTATACCGGAAAAACCTAAGCTAGGGAATAATTGTTTCCCCTTTTCAGGGGGCGTTTGGGGGTTAGATGAATGAATCTCTTGAACTTGGCATTCTTGGTCCCACAAACTAATGCCAACATATATCTTTGTAGTTTTCTCTCTACTATACCCTTCCCCTTCTGAAGAATTGTTCTACTCATAGTCTTGCTTACCTCTAGACCTTTATTCATGTCTTTCTTCTTGACCACACTTGCTAGAACATTCATCTGATATTTATCTCATATTATCTTGTATTGTTAGTTATTTTTTCATAGATATGTATATATATATATATATATATATATATATATATATATATATATATATATATATATACTAGAATACATGTTCTATGCTATGTATATATGGGATGATACAGCATCGATTATCTTACTGGTATAAGGATCTCCAAGATAAGAACTCTCTGCAATTTCTCTTCACTTGTGGCAACCTCTAGGGATCTTATACTCTTCTACAGTTGTCTGGGGCATTCAGGGGTTAATTGGCTTGCCCAAGGTCATAGTTAGTATTTCCAGAGGTGACATTCAAACCCAAGTCTGAGTCCAGCTTTTTTCTCTACTATGCTATGATTTCTCTCACATAATAAATGTAATAGTATAAATATATATATAATGTGATACATATTGCCCATAATATCTAAGTATACATATATAATAATCATATATTTTATGGAAAATCCCTATACTAATAAGAACATAAACATAGTTCCATTCCATACACACACACACACACACACACACACACATATATATATATATATATATATATATATATATATACACTCATGCATACATACATATATTGCTTATAATATATCATTCTATATATTATGATATATTTGGAAGACATATATTTTTGACTCCTGTGGGTTTATTGAATGTCCACATAAATTTGCCTAAATGTGATTCATGGAAAAGGGATAAGTAAATATCTCTGGAGTCTCACTCATATTTTTCTTAGGGAGACCTTGATTTCTGCCTTGAAGTAAGCAAGAGATTAGGTCTAATTTACCCTCCTCAGAAAAGAGGTATTATATTAGAATTACATCTATCTGCCCCCTAATATTTTTGATCTAGGGGGAATAAGTGTTTGGGTTCAATTCATTTTTGTCACTATTTCTTAAAGGAGAAGGAGTATCCCAAGCTTATAATCAACAACTTGATTCTTTACCAATTACTATTTGCACAAAACCTATATATGCAAGCCAATAACAAACGAAAATCAGAGAAGTTATAAAGATTAGAATATGTCAGAAAATACACAGAGTGAATGAAATGACCCTCCACATCTTAGACAGAGAGAGAGATAGAGACAGAGACAGAGAGAGAAAGAGATGAGAGAGAAGTGAGAGAGAGAGAAAGAGAAAAGAGATAGAAACACAGAGAGAGAGAGTCCTAATCTTACCCAAGGAAATTCTCCAAAGTCTAGCAAGTCTTCCAAGCAAGTTGGAAATAATGGACATGTCAAGGTTTACATATGCCACTTCCCAAAGTATTTTCTCTTCTTTAACAGTTTCTTCCTGAAGAGAATCTAAAATCATGGAATGTGGAAGCAAGAAAAAGAGCCTCTCTCTTATCTCAAACTGTTGCCCAACACCTTACACAGACACATGGTGTTGAGTGATCATTCTACCAATGAAGAAAGACTTTTGTATATGCATTAGCTTTGAATTGCATCTCATATAATATATTACTCCACAAGTAAATGGTAAACATATTTAAAAGTACAGTGTCTTGTATAGATTTGTGTTTACCTCAAAAATAATTGTTGACTGATTCAGAAAGAGCTACCGACCCAGTTCATGTACTTTATTCTTTTGTTTCTGGAAAAGCCTACTATCATATATTGATTTCTAGGGAATTACACAAAGATTACAACTAAGATTGGAGAGATGCCCAATGTCTACCCTTTAGTTATAATAACTAACCTGTCACATATCGGTCATTCATTATACGCCTCATAGGTGTAACAGGATGCCCCCAAGAAATGTCACAGAGGAATGTGTTTCTATGATTCTCAGATACTTAGGCTCATTTGCCTCCTAAGCATTCTCATTATCTATGATTCAGGTGAGACACTTCATGTTTATCAATCCCTACCCCTTACTAGTAGGCCATAACCTCTCCCTGGCCCTGACTCCTGGGTCAATATAGAAAGAAAATGGAAATTCTGGAAGAATCCAACACTATAGAGACCACAAATTATTGACTAAGAAATAACAGCCATTTGATATCCAAGAGCTATGTTCTTATGCACTCAGGGTTTGAAAAAGCCTAGATTGTTACAAGACTCTAATAAGTAACTACACTGGGAAGTTAATACAACAAATTAATATCTTATTTAAAGGGAAGATAACTGAGTCCCAGAGAGATAAATTGAGTTATCTACTGATGCATAGCTAACAAGAATAAGAGGCAAGGTTCACCTTCAAGGTTTGTCTGACATCAAATCTAGGGGCTCTTTCTTCTATGCTATACTGTTTTTGTTTCTTTGTTCATTCTAATTTAAATTTAGTTAATTTTTTAATTTACAGGATAAAACAAATATTTTCATAACAGTATAAAAAAACTGGGTCAAAGGGTATGCACAGTTTGATAACTTTTTGAACATAGTTCCAAATTGCTCTCCAGAATGTCTGGATCCATTCACAACTCCAGCAACATGGGCAAGATTTCTCTAGATGAATCTAGTAGAATGGTCCCTAAAGTCCATTGAATTTATCACTGTTCTTCTCCAATTGAGAATATGAACAATTTTCAGATGATGAAATCAAAACTATTTCTAATCATATGAGAAAGTGCTCTAAATCACTATTGATCAGATCACACCTAGAGAAGGACTGTAAGAACTGAATGTGGATCACAACATAAAATTCTCACTCTTTATGTTGTTATCCATTTGTATTTTCTTTTCTTACTCATTTTACTTTCTTTTTTTTATTTAATTTCTCTTGTGCAGCAAGAGAATTGTACAAATATATTTATACATGTTGGATTTAACATATATTTTATCATGTTTAACATATATTGAATTGTTTTCCATCTAGGGGAGGGGGTGGGGAGGAGAAGGAGAAAATCTAAAACACTAGGCTATGCAAGGGTCAATGTTGTCAAATTATCGATGCATATGTTTTGGAAATAAAAAGCTTTATAAAAAACAAAAAAGAATTTAGCAATGTTCTACATTCGTCTTACAGCACCTCAGTTCATTCTCTTCTCTACTTCCCTTCCTGCTGTGACTGCATATAGTACATTTGCTGGAACTCTGATATTATCTCCTGTTTTGATTGTGAAGAAAGAAATTGGAGAGAAAGGGACCTTTTGTTTAGTAGAAGATAAACAAGGAGGACAACTCCAATTACTTCCCTCAACCTACTCTTGTTCTCCCTCTAGAATTCTGTTCAAGACAATAGTTTTCCTCTCATCCTTGATATTCCCCATCCTTCATACTTTTAGTATCAGTTCAATTCAAAATTCTATGTAGCAAACATGCACTAAAGGACAATTTTATGCAGAGCATTTTGTACCGTACTGGAGAGGAGATGAAGTCTAGATTTTTGTTTTTTTTTTTCTGAAGGATCTTGCTATCACGAACTATGTGTTTCAAGAATCTATGACTCTATTTGGTTACTCCTTCTACTAACTGAGATATAAAGCTTTCTTTCATGTAATAGAAGCTTTCCAAGAATTACTCAACCTAAAAATTCATCAGTATACAGCCAACCTGGTGATTAATCTCTTTATATTTAATTAGACTGAACTTTGGCTTACAGACAAATTTTACACTTGTATCTTGTGATATCTGCCTGTATTATATAATTGGGTGGGGGACCCAAAAATACCCCCTACTAATATATCTCTTTCATGATGGAGAACTCTACTATTTGGTATAGAATTCTAGTTTAACTATTTTATATTTCTAATGCTATTTCTACTTCTACTATATTCTGCTATTCAATGTAGAACAGATCTTGAGTCCTGAAGACTTTTTAGTTTTACAGAATTTTCTATTAAAAGACAAACCCATGTAGGAAGGGCCATACCCTTATTGAAGACCTTATCAAGGGTTGCTTTCCAGTTTATTAAATAAAAGAACAAGGTTTTGTAGTGAATAAAACCTAGAAAAGAATATGGAAAGAGTGAGAAGAAAGAAGTGCCAGCAGAGAAAAGGATTCTAAAGAGTCAAAAGACAAAGCTCACTGACTTCACAATTTTTCTAGTCAGGTTATTACAATTTTCTATGGCATGCATGATCTTTTTTGCTTAAAATAAATAATGAACACATGGCAACAACAAGATTATATGATGATCAATTCCAATGGACATGGCTGTTTTCAACAATGAGATGATTCAAATCAGTTCCAGTTGTTCAGTGATGAAGAGAGCCATCTATACCCGGAGAAAAGACTGTGGGAACTGAATGTGGTTCACAATATAGGATTTTCACTCTTTTTGTTGTTTGCTTGCATTTTATTTTGCTTCTCTCTCTTTTTTTTTTTTTTACTGGTTTGATTTGCTTTTTCTCGTGCAGCATGATAATTGTATAACTATGTATGCATATATTAGATTTGACATATGTTTCTACCATGTTAATGGTAGTTTTCCCATGGCAGTCTTGGACTGCCATTTAGAGAAGGGCGTGGGGGAAGGGGAGGAAAATTGGAACACAAGATTTTCCAAAGGCTAATGTTGAAGAATTGTCCATGCATGTATTTTGAAAAATAAAAAGCTTTAATAAAAGATAAAATAAAATAAAATAATGAGTTTTCAGCTGATGATGCAATAAAAAGTATATGTAATAAAGGGCTGGGGGGAAAATGGACCAAAAATTAATTGGAAACTAAATAACCTAATCCTAAAGAATGAATGGGTGAAACAACAAATTATAGACACACTCCATAACTTCATTCAAGAGAATGACAATAATGAGACAATATAAATAAATAATGAGGAACAAACTATAGGATTATCAGTTTAAAGTTAAAGAGGAATTTAGAAATCATCCAGCTGGAATTTGGAGAGGACACTATCTTGGTTCCAATCCTACATTTCACTGTTAGTATCTATATGAGCCTGAGCAAGTCATTCAAACTTTCTAAGGCTCGGTTTCCACTTTTATAAGATAAGGGAGCAATGGAAATATGTGGTCATTTTCCAGATGAGGAAACTGAGTCCCAAAGCAGTTAAATGTCACACAGGAAATAATAATACCTAGCATTTATATAGTATAGTGTTTTTCCAAAGTTTTACAAAGTGCTACATATACATTATTTCATTTCATTCGTAGAACATCTCAGTGAGGTAGATACAATCATTATCCCCATTTTACAAAGGAAAAACATAGCCCAAGAAGTTAGAACACAGATTAGTGAGTATCTGAAGCAGGATTTGAATTAATTTCCTCTCTCCACTGTATCATGAAGAAGTATTTTTTTTTCTTGCTCTGCATTGGAGAGTAAAAACATCAAATTCTTAGCTGTAATAGAACAAAACTGCTCTGGAATTTGATTGTCTTCAATTTCCCAGACCCAGCTTCCTTCCCTCATTCCTTCCTGGCCAACAATGGTTAGGACAAACTTGCCCCTGGGGTCTAATTGGACCCAGTTACCCTTATGAGCTTCCTGGACATCTAGGTACATAACAAGTTCCATCTAAATGGAAGTCTGGGCTTCTTAGACTTGGTGAGTGTTGGGAGACTACATGAGTCACTGTCCCATGAGAACTAACTCACCAGATTCCAGATGAATTGAGACTGCAATCCAGAAAAGCCAATTGTCCTTGTATCCTTATTGCATATTCTTGGTGTATTGGGGTAGAGTCAACCTCCTCCTTTATTAAATGTTCATTGACTTGTGCTTGCCTCATTTCATCCCAATCTCATATTGAACTAAAAACTAACACCTGGGGCTGGCTGTAGGGCTTTGCTTATCACATTAGTTTACTGACTAACTGGCATCAAATAAAGATCCTTTCTTTATGAAGTCTGACAACAAGAGGCGTTAACCAGATCAGGAATCCTCCCTCATTATTGTACTGCCATGGGAGAACTATATTTGAGATGCCACAAGCTTATATGAAATATACAAGTTGAATATTCAAATCATAAACTAGGGAAATAACAATGGTGAAGGGGAAGAGAAAAAGGAGGAGAAAGGAGAATTTAAAAAAGCTCATTCCTAGTGGGAGTTGTAGGGCTCCATAAAATCCCTAGCAGTCTAGAGATAAGTATCACAAATGTATTGCTGCAATCACAGAGATGAACATTTTCTAGGTTAAAATAATGGTGCTTAAAGAGTGGTCCTTTATTTTTAAGAGGATAGCTAAGATTTATATAGTGCTTGGTACATTCCAGGCACTGTTCTAAGCACTGTATAATTATCTCCTTTGATCTTCACAACCTTGGGAAGTAGATATTATTATTATACCCATTTTACAGATGAGGTAACTGAAACAAGTAGAGATTAAATGATTTGCTCAAGTCATAGAACTAGTAAGTATCTGAGGCCACATTTGAACTCAGCTCTTCTTGATTCCAAGCCCAGAATCTTTCTTGGTTTGCTTTATCTTATGTGGCTCTTGGCTAAGGGCTTTTAAATAACTGTTAAATAATTTTCTGATAAATTGTAGGATTTCTTTAGTGTGACAATTGCACTGGAAAAAGTAATCTTGTCTGTCCTAGGTTTTCTGCTTCCTTTGTCCCATTTTGCACCCGAGCATGTTACACATAAACTGTCCTGTGTTGATGTTTTCTGCTAACTGTCCTTATCTAAGTACACAAACCATAAAGAGCGTGGAAAACAGATCTGTCTACTGGGTGGCCCATTTAAAGTCACATTGCATTAAATGAAGCTGGGATTAAATGGGCCACTCTTTAAGCACCATTATTTTAACCTGGAAAATGTTCACCTCTATGATTGCACCAATACATTTGTGGTACTTATCTCTAGACTGCTAGGGATTTTATGGAGCCCCCCAACCCCCACTCAGGTATGAGCTGATTACTTTTACCAATGAGAATCTCATTTGACAAGTGCTCCCTGGAAGATAACTTCTCTAACAGAGTTTTCAGTTCCTCAAATGGTGGAGACAGCAGCATGCACTGAAAGAGCTTTTGGACTACAGCCTACCTTCCTAGATTTATTTTCTACTTCTCTCCATTGCAAATCTCAACTTTCTAGCCAAAATAGCCTTCTTGCTAATGTGTGAACTCAGCATTCCATTTCCCACCTCCATATCTTTGCACTGGATCTTTCCCCAAGCCTGGAAGGTATTCTCTTACCATCCTGACTCATAAGATGCCTTAGTTTCCTTAACATGGCTCTGTTTGGATGACACCTTCTAATCATTTTAGGATCCTTCTAGTTATTCATGCTCTGCTCCCTCTTCAAACAATATTTTATTTATTTATCAATTTAAATGTTGCATTCCTTCTGTAGAGTGTAAGCTCCTTGAGAAGAAGAATTGGCTTTGTTTCATTTTTATAGCTTCACAATATGTTCTTCATAAGTGTTGGTTGAATTGAAATCCAGTCTCTTCCAAGCTATATGATCTGGGTGTTCAGGTTGGGCTTAATGAAAAGAATTCTAGTGATATTTGGAATGGGTTCAAATTCTAGTTCTGCCATGTATCATCCTTTGAGATGGCATTTCACCTTTTCTTCACATGTTAGGTGAAAGGGATGCACTGGATGTGGCCTTTTCCAAAATTCTTCCATTTTAACATTGTGTGTAATATTCCAGTGTTATTGTGCAATAACACAACTTAACCTCTCTGAGGTTCAGTTTCCTCAACTGCCAAATGGAGTTAATACACCTACACAACCCACATCACAGGGATGTTATCAGACAAGATAATTCATATGAAAGTACTATGACAAACATGAAGGAACAGAAAAATCTAAGGGAGCCTGAAAGCATAAATTGCTAACATAGTTTATCTTGAAGACCTGAATCCAGGTTCAGCATTTACTTTTCAACTAGCTCCCTTCAGCATTAACTCCCATCCCCATTTGACCGGTGACTTTTTTTCACTCATTCAAGAAACATTTAAGTGTCTACTGTGACTTATTTCCTTTGTCCTCTTTGTCATTTTTCCCCTCAGTTATCCATTTTATATTTTAAAAAATTTACTCCAATGGTGCCAAGGCACCTGCTAAGCACATGCATATGCATGAAGTGGAGCTCTGTCCCCTCAGAGACACTGATGTCATGCCTCTGGGGAAAGGGCTAAGTAACCATGACAACATGGCTCAATGTTACATCTTGCTTTTGAGAGCTCAGAGGATGGCCTGCCCCTGCTGCACAGGCAGAATGGAGGCACTCCCTCTGCAAGTCGTGTGAAGTGTCCAGGTAATGGCATCAGGCCAACAGTGACAGAGGGTCATCCATGGTATCCTTCCATCTGTTCTTCCTACCTCCACCCTGGTGATTGGAAGAGGCAGCATGTGACTGCTAAGGCTGAATACTCCCACCTGAGTCTGGGAGGTAGGGGGAAGCAATGGGCTAATCAGGAGAGTGCAAAGGAGGCTGGGAAATGCAGCTGACAGTCTAGAGAGCTTGGGTCAGAAATTTTATCTGTGCTAATCCACTTCCCATCCTAACCAGCTGCCAGTGATCCAACTGTACCTGCTCACAAAGATCTGAATGTTTTTTAAATCATTAAATAAAGCTAGCAAAACTTGGGAGGGAGCAGCAAAAGGAAGAAAAAGTAAGAACACTTGACTAAAAAGCAGCTGACATTGCTGGAGAACTAACCATATTATTATTATTTTTTTTTTTTACAAATCACCTATATGTCAATAATAATAATTCAGTCCACGCAATACTCTCAATGTGAACTTTCTGGGACATGCCTTCCTCACTACCCCATATTTTATACCATTAATTTTTTTCCCTTGAATTTGAGTATATGTTCAATGATTGCCTCACACACTGCTGAGATTTTGGAACATTTCCTTTTCCCCCTCCATCATTCACTCCCCCTCAAAACAAAATAATATAGTGAGCTCACAGCATGTGTATCTTTTACCATCCAATTTCGGTAACATTTTCATTATTAAAAAATAATAATTTAATAGATTCTCAGTATACAAATGTTGACCTATTGTTCTGGGTTATAATTTCAATAGCATTTTAAAAAGAAAGCTCTCTCTAACAGGATATATATTGAAGGCTTTAGCCCCCAGGCTGCGCCCAAACAATTCAAAGACAAAATGCTAGCTTCTTTAGCAATGACAGTAAACAAGAGAATGAATGGGCAATCGCTGCTAAAATCACAGAATGTGGCCCTCGAGTCAGCCAAGGTTGGTTGATTTTGAAACCCATAAAACTGGGAACTCCTCTCTCCATTATATCACACACTTTATTTTTCAGACTGCCTCCTCAGAGTTAACTGCCCAAATGTCACATCCCACCCCCAAGGACCAGGATACAGAAAGGATAACAGCCTAGGGATCTACAGCCTTCCAAAGACACCCCTCCCCGCAGGTACCCTTGGCCAGTAGTGATACACTGTCTCAACTGTCCTAGAGTCTCATGTAGCCACTGCTCAATCTCCAAAGGCCTGGGATGCTCTTCACACTGTCTGTGTGCCAACAGCATGCCTCTTGGCTCCATGGTCCCAAGTGCCAGGGATAGTTGAGGTATTTCTACTCCCCCACAAGAGAAAACAGTTGCAAATGAATTCACAAGCAATAACATGGTTTGCACTAGCGGGAAGGTCACAGCTGCTCCCAGGGTGAATTCCACAGCAGCCAAGCTTATCTTGTTACCCTCCACCATGGAAGAGTATCAACTCAAGAACAGTAAAATGTTACAGTGTGATTTATGATGGGAGAAGGAGGTGGGGAGTTTGTGCTTCTCTGGAAACTTTCTTTGTTTAGAACCTGAAGCTACTGTAGCAACAGCTGCTTACAAGTGGTACAAATGCAAAATTAGCCAAGCAGTAAGCAGAAGAAACATTTATCCCTTACTAGACTCTTGGGGCTGGTGGAGAGAGCTTCCCTGACACTTGAGTTGCTGATTTAGTTAAGCTATCTGAACCTATCACCCACCCACTGGACAAGTCGCCTGGCATTCTGATTTTCTAACTTCTGAAACAGATGATTCATCAGCACAGCAGGGGGCTCCCAGCCTCAGAGAAAAGGGCAGAGATGCAGCAAACAGTACAGGGTTTGAAGGGGAACGCATTTCAAGAGCTGTTTGTGCTTTTTGAAGAAAGCAGAGGTGTTTGTTGCTTTTTAAGGTAGAATCATAGAGCTTAGTCATCATCAGATTTCCCAATGCACCTCTTTGTTTTATAGATGAGGGAACTGAAATCAAAGAGAGAATTGAATTGCCAAAAATCGCATAAAAAGCAAGTGACTGGGGCTAGTTTCACACCCAGAACCTCTGACTCAAAAAACCCCAAAGCAACTTTTTGGTTATTGCTAATTAGCTTTTCCTTCTAGATGCAGCTTGAAACAGTGAACCTGGAACCAAGTTAGGCCTGAATTCCAATCTAGCTCTAGCCTCAAACATTCATTAGCTCTGTGTGATTCTGGGCAAATGAATTAATTTCTATTTGCCTCAATTTACCTATTTTTAAAATGAAGACCTCTCTTGCACTTTATTATGAGGGCAAAATGAAAAAATAAAAGTAATGCGCTTTGGAAATTATAAAGTTCTATATTAGTTGTTATTATTAAGTTTGGGCTTTCAGGATTTTATCTTATGACAGGGAACTTAAAAGTTTAGATTACTGTCTACATAGAATTCTAGGCCTAAAGTCAGGAAAACCTGAATTCAAATCCAGCCTAATATATTTTTACCTCAATTTTCTCATCTGTAAAATGAGCTGGCGAAGAAAATGGCAAGCCGCTCCAATGTCTTTGTCCAGAAATCACTATTGAAAATGACTCAACAAGTTGGAGATAGTGAGCTGGATAGGTGACCAGCCTACTGAAAGATGAGAGAAAATGAAAGTTTTGCCTACTTAAACCCCACCCGAACCCCACCAGAGTCATTCCAAAGCTCCCTGAAAGTTCCCTGAGTCAAAACTGAGGAATGCTTTGTTAAGCCATATTTAGAGATCTAGATGGGACAGTTCCTTAGTAATCTGCCCTGATCAGACCACTTGCGCTGTATCATGAGTTCTGTATGCCACATTTTTAAAGAAGGATGTTGATAATTGGAGAGAGTTCACAAGTGGGCAGCCAAGATGGTAAAGAATCTGAAGGTCGTACTATGTAAAAATCATTTGTAATGGGAAGATTGAACCTAGAAAAATGAAAACTTGGTTAGAGGTAAGAGAGGGAGTCATGGTAACTATCTTCAAGTATTTGGAGAATTGTTACTTGGAAGAGGAATTTGACTCAGTCTTTGTGATCTGAAGGAGCAAAATTATGACTAATAAATAGAAGTTGCAAAAAGGTAAATCTAGGTTTTCAGTGAAGAAAAACCCTCTTGAAAATTAGGGCTATCTACAAATGGAACAGCTTCCTTGGGGGTGGAGGTGATGACATTCCCAGCTTGTTGTTTCAGTTGTGTCTGATTTGAGGTTTTCTGGGCAAAGACATTGGAGTGGCTTGTCATGTTCTACTCCAACTCAAATTTCAGATGAGAAAACTAAGGCAAACAGAATTAAGTGACTTGCCAAGGGTCAAACAGTCAATAGGTGTCTGAGATTAGATTTGAAATAATGAAAAGGAATCCTCCTGACTTGCTCAGGCTCCCACAGTTGGGGTGTGTCTGAGACTTCCTGACTCTAGGCCCAGAGTTCTATCGATGGGACCACACAGTTGCCCACCCCTAAAACACCCTAAATTTAAAATCTTGGAAACTCAGACAACTCTACACCAACATTTAACATGAAGTAGTGAATATACAATAAAGGGAGTTATCAGTCTTGAAAATTTTCACAAAACCAAAAGAAAAAAATCTTGAAATGAAAGTGTTGCTGACATTTGTAAAAATGGACATTCAAACAAAGGCTGGTTGCAATGTCTGACAATGTGCTATAGAGCATATTTTTTCTTAGATGAGGGTTGTATTACAATAGTCCCTAAAGTTCTTTTCAACTCTGAAATTCTGTTATTCTATGTTGGGTTAAGAAAGGTATAGCAGAGTCTGGTTGAACCAGTTTGAGAGCTAATTTTAAAAGTTTCAATGTGAATATTTACTCCTTTGAAATTGGCAAACACTCCAAATCTGGAATTGATTGAATCTTTTTTTCTATTAGAAAGTGATGAGGGAAATGTAAATAATGCATTTTGTTGTTATTGTTCAGTTGTTTTTAGTCCTATTCAACTCTTTGTGACCCATTTGGGATCTTCTTGGCAAAGATACTGAGTTGGTTTGCCATTTCCTTCTCCAATTCACTTTATTGATGAGGAGATTGAGGCAGACAGGGTTAAGTAACTTGCCCAGGATCATATGGCTAGTTAAGTGTCTAAGGCCAGAACTGAACTCAAGATGAGTTTTTCTGACTCCATGCCTGGACAGAGTACCAGTCCCGGAGTCAAGAGGACTTGAGTTCAAATCCATCCTCAGACAGCCTTAAAGGCCCTCATATAACAAGTCTCTCTTGCATAAAATAAGACAGGATTCCTTGATGAATGTAATCACAAAGATATCTGTTTACCAACACTATCTATTGTCAAATAAAGAATAAAATAGGAGAATTTTTGATTCACCAAAGATCTTTCCCATTGTCAAAGAGTCTGGTAGGGTCTCAAAAATATTTATTAGCCACATAATAAATGTTAAGTGCATAATTAACTTAGGCACTTAAACTGAGAACTGGGAATTAAGTTATGCTAAGAACTAGGAATACAAATATAAGAAAAAGAAAAATGGGCCCTACTCTCAAAGAGTTTTTACATTCTAATGTAGAAAACAACATATAAAAGGAAGCTAAAAAGGAAGAAAGGAGAAGGAAGTATCCAATGTGGGAACATGATGGAAAAGTTCAAAGGAGTACAACCTGATGGGAAATAAAGAGAAGAATGACATGGGCCAGGAAGATTTGTCTACCCTAATCAGAGGGAGGGGGTTCCTCATCCACCATTGGTGTCCACCTGTCATACAACCTGTGGCTCTAAGAAGCAGTGTTTACAATGGTTACAATCCCACAAAAACATCTCAGCAGTTGGGGGATATCTATCCCAAGTGTGTGAAGACTTTCCCTGGTAGAATGTGAGGATGACTATAATTTGTTTCAATTGTTACAAAGGTGAGTGAAGCAGGTTCTATGGAGTGCTTAGAATTTGGTCAGATCTTGAAGATACCACTGCACTCTGGACCATTGTCAGTAGTCTCAACTTCTGTCTTGCCATTGAATTCTGAAAGAGAGAGCAAAACACTTTGCATGATTCCTCACTTAAATCCAATTTACCCACAAGTCAAAACATTGTCCCATGATGTCATTGGTGCTCTTAAAAATGAAGGATGAGGGTAAATCATGGTGGTGATGGTGTCTAGTAAATAGAGCACCAGCCCTGAAGTCAGGAGGACCTGAGTTCAAATCTGACCTCAGACAGTTAGCACTTCCTAGCTGTCTGAACTTGGGCAAGTCACTTAACCCCAATTGTCTCAGCAAAAGGAGGAGCAGGAGGAGCAGGAGGAGGAGGAGGAGGAGGAGAAGGAGGAAGAGAAGAAGGAGGAGGAAGAAGAGAAGGAAGAGAAAGAGGAGGAGGAGAAGGAAAAGGAGGAAGGAGAAGGAGGAAGAAGAGGAGGAAGAGAAGGAGGAGGGCGACAACAACAACAACAACAACAACAACCTTGGCAAGACATTCTTGCCAAGAAGTTAAGCTGACATCATTCATTTCAGAGAGGAAACTCATTAGAAAGAATTTATGGATATCTAGGAGAAACACCACAAAGCATTTTGAGTGAAGATTATCGATATTTTACTTACATCCCCATTGCACCTCAGTATCTCCCAAAGTCAGGGAGAGTAATTCAATAGGCAGAAGTAATTTTCAAATGAAACTATCAGGCTTCACATTGTACGATATCAGTATCAACCAAATTTTCCCATCTCTTAAGGCATGGATTCATAGGAAAAGATATCTTCTGAAATAATAGGAGCCTATTGCTGCATGGTACTTGATGAAGAGTTTAAACCCTGTAGGAACAAGTACCAAGGAAGAGCAAAGACTTTTAATGAATAAACCCAGGAGGGCACCACCCCAGCTTGTGAGTGAATATTATAAGGGACTAACATTGAATGGAATCTAATTTGCTTTTGTCACAAGGGCAAAGAAACTAATGTGAACTAAACAAGCAGAGTTGTACCGAAAAACAGTCATTTGCTCTCTCTCTGCCATGAGTAAGCCACAAGATGGCCAATTGTCACAAAGATTGACGAGAAGTATATTCAGGGAATTAGGCTACAGCAAATGGAGAGGCGTGGTGTAACTATATGGGTTTTGCTGTTAATCACAGGCCATTCCCCAGCCAAAGCATTGGTCTGAGAAATCTATTGTCCTTAGAAACATCTGCCAATAAACAACAGGGGAGAGGCATTCATATTGAGCCTTATGGCTCACTCTCAGATCTTGGAAGATAACAATGGTCTCTCTTGGGCATCTTTGTTTAAAGGTGTATAAAACTTCTGCTAACACAGAGACTAAAGATTTTATAAAGACAAAAAAGGCCAGAGTCAATAGTGAATTTTCTCATGAAGGGATCTCTGGATGGGAGTGTCCATCTCTGACCTCCTAGCATTCACTGGGTTTTATGTTTCTCAGTTGAATATGTTCTCAACATTACTGGATATTTGAAAATACAAGAATTGAAGACTATAGATATTTGGCCAAGCTATAGTTCTAAAGACCTTGACAATACAGTAGTTTCCCCACAATTATTAGCAGTGTAACAAGTCAATGCCACATTCAAATTCTCACAAATTGTTTTGGATTCCCAGCAATTCCCTTTAAATATTTTTCTTGTGACTAGATAGTGTATTAATTACATACTATTATATTACAATGATGAAAAGGGATAATTTCATTAAAATATAAATGTAGGATTAAATCATAAAACCATAATAACATCAAACATTGTCAATAACTGTGGCCCAAACTAGATTATCTGTCACCTTTCCAAAAGAAAAAAAAAATGAAGGAAGGAAGACAGAAAGAAGGGAAGGAAGGAAGCAAAGAAGGAAGGGAAGAAGCAAGCAAGGAAGGAAAAGAAAAGAAAGAAGAGTGGTAAGAAGGAAAAAGGAAGGGTAGAAGGAAGAAAGAAGTAGGGAGGGCAGGGAGGAAGGAATTCAATCTTGGATTCTGAACTTGCAATTTGCCATGAAGTTAATATGGAAATGTGAGATAGACCTTTGCATTTAGAAAGCAAGAAAACAGTTTCAAATCTAAACTCTGTGCTACTTTCTACACAGGTGACTGAGTCATGGGTAAATCATTGTGTTTCTGTAGCTCTCAATTGTCTTGTCTGCAACATGTTAGCATTAGACTAGAGAATCTTTTTTTTACCGCTAAACCCTTTTTGACTTAACTTTATATATTCATTTGTTTGGAAAAATCCCAAAGAGAACTGCCCTACTCCAATGCAGATTACAAGTCTTCTGAAACTTGGAGTCTTTTTTTTATTGTTATAGTTTTTTATTTACAGGATGTATGCATGGGTAATTTTCAGCATTGACAATTGCAAAACCTTTTGTTCCAACTTTTCCCCTCCTTCCCCCCATCCCCTCCCCCATATGGCAGGTTGACCAATACAGGTTAAGTATGTTAAAGTATATGTTAAATAAAATATATGTATACATGTCCATACAGTTATTTTGCTGTACAAAAAGAATCGGACTTTGAAATAGTGTACAATTAACCTGTGAAGGAAATCAAAAATTCAGGCAGACAAAAATAGAGGGATTGGGAATTCTATGAGGTGGTTTATACTCATTTCCCAGAGTTCTTTCACTGGGTGTTGCTGGTTCAATTCATTACTGCTCTATTGGAATTGATTTGGTTCATCTCATTGTTGAAGAGGCCACGTCCATCAGAATTGATCATCATATAGTATTGTTGTTGAAGTATATAATGATCTCCTGGTTCTGCTCATTTCACTCAGCATCAGTTCATGTAAGTCTCTCCAAGCCTCTCTGTATTCATCCTGCTGGTCATTTCTTACAGAACAATAATATTCCATAACATTCATATACCACAATTTACTCAGCCATTCTCCAACTGATGGGCATCTACTCAGTGTCCAGTTTCTTGCCACTACAAAGAGGGCTGCCACAAACATTTTTGCACATACAGCTCCCTTTCCCTTCTTTAAGATCTCTTTGGGATATAAGCTCAGTAGTAACATTGCTGGGTCAAAGGGTATGCACAGTTTGATAACTTTTTGAGCATAGTTCCAAATCACTCTCCAGAATGGCTAGATGTATTCACAATTCCACCAACAATGTATCAGTGTCCCAGTATGAGTTAGAGGCAGAATTTGAACTTTGGTCTTCTTGATTCTGAGGCTGGTTGTCTCGTGACAATACAGATTTATGGCATCACAGTTCTAAACCTGGAGAAAATCTCAGAGGCTATCTGGATTTGACTTTCTAGCTCACTTCATTTTCCATCTGAAGCTCTTCTTGGTTTCAGTTCAGGAAACAAGGTGTCCCCATACAGGTATCCTTTGGGATTTTCCCAATCTTGCTTTCCAGTTGTCTTCTGGTGTGTTGTCTTCCTCTGTTAAACATGAAAACTCTTTGAGGGGAGGGACTGTTTTTCTTTTTTGCATTCCCAGCACTTAGCACAGTATACTTAATAGATATTTACTGAATTGAATTGAATCTGGTTCTTCTCCTTCATTATAACAATGAAAATACTGAAACATTAAGAGATTTAAGAATAAGAAATTTGCCTAAATTTATACAGGTAATAAGCATCAGTAGAATTTGAACTCAAGTCTTATCTCCAGAACCAGTATTCAGTGTTCTTTTCTACTGTACCACCCTATCTTTCCCAATGTGTTTGTGTTTTATGCCAAATTTGTGCACACACACACACACACACACACACACACACACACACACACTAATGCTATTAATAAAGATGGAGATACAGTGATTTTGCTCCTAACAAAATAGTAAAATATTTCTTTTTTTTTTCCTTGTGGGGAAAAAAAATGGTAATTTTACCTAAGCATATATAGCACTGAGGAAAAATTTATTTCAATTCAACAAATAATGTGTAAAACATTTTGTTAATGTTGGAATATAATGAGGAATATATAAAAATGAATAACACATAATCCTTGCCTTTATGGAATTCACAATTATTTATAGTAGGGGGATAAGACAAATACATAAAAACTATATTACAAAAGAGCATGGTGTGTGTCATGGCAGAGGGAAGTGCCAGAGAGAGAAACCATTGGGGAATCAGAGGAAATTTCATGAAGTACCAATTAAAAACAATCCTTGAAGGTAAGAAAGCCAGTAGGTCAGGATGTGTTTCTGTGTTTGTGTTTTGTGGGGGAGAGGAAGGATTCCAGATAAAAGAAAATGAACAAAGGAAAGAAACTAAAGAGGATACATTTGGAGGAAGAAACATTTGGAGTCAGTTGGTTAATTTAGGTTTGGTTGGGGTTTTTTGCTTTGTTTTGCTTTGCTTTGCTTTTTTTATTATCTCAATGCTTAGCACCATGCCTTGCATATATTAGGTACTTAATAAATGCTTGTTGACAAAATGCAGTAGTCCAACCTTACTACAATATATAGAAGTGTAGGGGACTAGCAAAAGATAAGAAAAGGTAAATTGAGACCAAGATATGGAGGATCCCAAATGCATACCCTCACTTAACTCATCTGTAAAATAGAAATATCATTTGACCTAGCTACCTTATAGGGTTATGAAAAAAAAATATTGTGTAAATGAAAAAAGTACTCTGTAAATGAGATGATTTATAATTATTCTGAATGCCTTCCTCTGGACATACTCTAGTATGTCAATGTCTCTTTAAAAATTGCCAAAATTAGATAAGCTACTCCAGATGTCTTCAGACCAGGACAGAGTATAGTAGGACCCACCTTTGCTCTGATTACTTTCATAGATTCTCAGCAGGATCTATGCTGACATCACTACGGCACTCCCACATCATATAGAATGAAATTCCTATGTGCTCTTCTATCTTCATATTCTTCTCTTCTCTTCCTCTTCTGTCCAGGGTCCACCCAATGGGCTAGACCCAATGTACCACCTTCAGTTCCCTTATTATTATTATTTTAAGAATAACAATGTACAAAGGTCATTTACTTTGCTCTGTGACAAACCTGCTTCCTTTTCCAAATATATACACTGTCATTGAAGCTTTTCATGCTACTTTTCTGGTAGGAAATATCATTGGTAATATGCTACTGGTGGCTACACCCATTGTGTCTTTCAGTTGTTCTTTGGGTCCCCTGCAATTGGAATTCTTCCATGGTTGGTTGTGATGACCATGCTAGCACCCTGAATACTTTAGAATCAGCTGGAGTCAGGATAAGCAAAAGTCCTTAGTCTTTATTCTTGGTCTTTAGAGGTAGAAGTGAACAGGATGGAAGCAGAATCTCTGCAACCTCCTTCTTCCTAGTCTGTCCCCAAAGTGGCCCTGGCTAGTCTTACTACGCACATTGTCTCCTACAATCCTCTGTATACACCAATCATTGCGCCAGCACAGGACAGTGGGAAGGGCCATTTTCCAAGCATATGCCCATAGAGTATTGTCCAATTGGTAATTAGCCTCAAGTGCTTGGCTGTCCTGACCTTAGTGCATCGACTTGAGAGTTTCAGCCTTCTACAGTTGGTCTGTTCCTTCATCCATAACCACTTGACATTGCCAAGAAAATCATGAAATTAAAGTGGTTTGTTGTGTCAGGGAAGAACTTAGACTCACTTAAGAGCCTACAGTTTTCCAAATATAATATAATTCATTCTCCTACTCCCACTCTTTTCTGGACTCAGATCAATGTCCTTCTGCAGTATTTATCTAAGACACAGAGATCCTATAACACAATGAGCTGTGTACTTAGCTATATTTCAGAATCATAGAATACCAGAACTTAAGAATTATAAAAGACCCCAATGATCATGAAAAGAATCTCCACTGTCATATCCGTAAGGAGTCAACCAATCTCTGCCTGAAGATCTTTAAGGAGGAAAGACCCCTTCATCCAATGACTGTCCATTAGACTGTTGACATTTCTAAATGTTAGGAAGCTTTTCCTGACAAGTCTAAATTTAACCTCTTTTACCACCTGCTACCCATCTGCCTTCTGGAGTCAAACAAAAAAAGTGTAACCCTTCCTTCTTATGACAACATCCTTGAAATGAGTTCCTACTTCTTGCTGAGTCTTCACTTCTCCATATTAAATAGTCTTAGATTTTTCAACTGTTCTTCTATGAAATGGACTCAAGACCCTTCACTATACCTGTTGCTCTTCTCTTATTTTCTCCAGATTACTTGAGCAAAGTGCAGCTTTTGCTTTTTTTTCTAGTGTATATAAGCTGAAAATAGTCTCTTTCAAATGATTTTGAAAGGCTGATAGACCTAGTTGGACTTTTAATTTTACAGAAGAAGAAATTGGTATTCAGGAGGTGAAGTGAATTGGCCTGCTGTGATGTGTGAGAAGTTGGATTTCTAATCCAAATCTTCCTGATTCAAAGAACTACAGTATCTTCCTCATAGAGTTGTTATGAGGCTTAAAGGAGATAATATATGTAAAGTTCTTTGTAGACCTTAAAGACCTATATAAATGTCAACTATTTCACTTAGGAAGCTTTGTATTATACTAGGGCATAATGCAATTAGTACAATGTCAGCTGTGATTAGGAGCATTGGAGAACAATATTCTTTATAGGGAATCCTTCCTCTCTTTGAATTTGGGCAGGATCATGCTTGTGATCCCATTCAGTAAGTATATGTCTCCCAGTTTTGTAGCTCACTTGATATTATATTCATTGGTTATGTCTGTGGTCACAAAGGAGACTTAGACCCATGAAAAATACGAAGAAAATAATAAGAGATCATGGGCCACAGGACTCTAAATAAGAGACAATCTGTGCTTCCAGGGACTCAGAAATGATAAGCCTAGCACTTGTTCCAAATGCTAATAACTTCCAGTTGCCTTATCCTCCACCATCTTGGGTTGAAGCTGCAGGGCCAGTATTGAGCAATAGTTCAGTTCAATCTAGAACAATTGAGGACCAAATGAATATCATTATCCATAGCCACGCAGTGATTGAGGCAAAAAGCAATGAAACTGGATTGCCTTCCCTGCCCAATGCTACTTTGCTCAGTCATTATTGTAACTGTGGAATAGAAGCCCCAGACACTTAGTTCTATTTCCAACATTGGTGAGATATATCTGTCTCTTGTTCTCATTATCCCTATGGTTCAGAATTCTCCTTGAAATGAAAATATTTTTCCTTTGCTTGATCTCCCTATATATTCATCTCTATCTAGCTCATTCCTGTCCCTCAATATTCCATATCTTTGGCTGCCTTTCCATTCATCTTTGTGTTCTGAAATCTCTACTCTATTGTTCATAAATTTCCCTTCATCATAGATCTCTTCATGTGATAGTTTTCATCTTCATATTCTCACAAAACCTGGATCCTCCTAGAAGATTCTATTTTTTCTTCCCTTTTTGAGAACTGTGAACTCTTTTTTGTAAAGCCCCTCTGGCCAAAAAGTAATCAAATCAAGTCAACAAGCATTCTGTTAATTGCCTATCACAGTCAAACACTGTGCTAAGTGCTGGGGATAGAAAGAAGGCAGAAAATAGTTCCTGCTCTCAAGGGGCTCACAATCTAATGGAATAGGCAGCATGCAAATAACTTGTGTACAAACAAGACAAATACAAGATAAATTAGGGATCATCTCAGAGGTAAGGCGATGTGGTTAAGAACTGAAGAAGGCAGAAAGTAGGATTTTACATAAGACTTGAAGAAAGCCAATAGGTAGGGATGAGGAGAAGGTAGGGAGTGTGTTCCAGGCACATAGGGAAAGATAGTAAAAGTCCCTGGATTTGGCAATCTAGTTCTTGTGTAAGGAACAATGTCACTGGATCCCAAACTAAGTGGAGGGCAATAAGATTGAAAAAAAAAGGCTAAAAAAAGTAGAAATGGACTAACTTTTAAAGGAATCTTTACTGCATTATTAAGATCATCCTTTGGCTACTATCATTTAGCAATTTCTTCGAAATTCACTCCAAGAATATATTGCTTTGTTCAGATCCTTGTCAAAATTGTCTTCCAACCCCCAGGTCATTATCCTTCTTTTTTCAAGCAATTTCCAACCTTGCTAATAATTTTCTTCTTCACTCGAACCCCTACCTTCATACTCTACATTTTCAGTATGTATATCAATGTCAATCAATTAAACAAGCACTTGTTAAACATCTATCACCAAGCACTCAGAAAGATACGGAGGAAAAAAAGATAAAAATATGGCTATTCCTGCTCTTGAGCTTACATGTTTTTGTATATGAGTAGACACAATAATAAGATACAAAAGTAAAATAAACTGAAGACAAGCAGCCCAGGAGAGAAAAAAGTAAGTCAAGAAAGGTTTCATATCAGGGGCTGGAATTTGAGCTTTGATGGATCCTAGGTTTCTAAAAGGTCTCAATTTTTCCACACCTCCAACATTTGTCATTTCCCCCTTTAATCTGATAGATATAAAATGACATCTCAAGATAGTTTTAATTTGTATTTCTCTAATTAATAATGATTTAGAGAATTTTTATAATAATGATTTTCATAATAATACTAAAATTTTTAGTGTCTAATACATTAAATAGCAATAGGTGTAATCCATGTAAACAAAAGCTTTTTGCCGGGCCCTCAGGTATAACTTGGTAGCACAGTGGCTAGAAGGCTAAGGCTAGAGTCAGAAAGACCTGAGTTCAAATCCAACCTAAACACTTACAAATAATGAAATCCTGGGCAAGGCACTAAAACCTGTTTGCTTGAGTTTCCTTGTCTGCAAAATGGGACCCTTTTATGTCTAGCCACTTCCATTCATCTTCTTTCTACATCTTCTCATTCCAATGGCACTGAATTTTGCTGTTACTCATACAAGCATTTTCATTAATTGTCTCCCTTGCCAAGAACTCTCCCTACACTCATCTCTACATTTTCTTCCTTCATGCAAATCTCAACTAAAGCCTTCCTTTCTGCAAGACATCTTTCCAGGTTATCAACCTCAGGTGTCTTCCCTCTAACATTGTGTGTGATTTATCATGTATGTATCATATTTGTATATATCTTTTGCAATTATGTCTCTCACAAGACTAAAAGCTCCTTGAGAGCAAGGACTTGGTTTGTTTGTTCATTGGCCTTACTTTGTATTCCCATTGATTAGCACAGTAGTAAATTCTTTAAAATGCTTGTTGATTTAACTTGGCTTAACTGAGTTGGCTTCAGTTGCTACCACAGCAATTCCAATTGCTAGTCTCTAATGGCTCTTCCAGCCTTTCAGAGCTCACAGATTTGGAAATTGGTATATTCTCTCTCACTTAACTAAGATCAGCAAAAAAATTAAAAATAAACACAAATGACAATGGCACCATGTACTCAGAGATATATGCCAGGTGGTAAGGAAAAGGCCAGGTGTCTTTCTCTAAACCTAGCAATTAACTGAAGTTCTTCCTCCTTATTAAAAAGTCACCAGAAGAGAGAGTAAAAACTTGTCCACTAAAACATTTGGGATGACTTTTCATCATGATGTAGTAAGCTACCACAAAGACAATACCTGCATTGAATCTCTGAAATGAGGAGAAGGGGAGAATCTACAATCACAAATGAGAAAAAAAAATCTGATGAATTAAAGTAACATAATCACGTTATTTTCTTAGTATCTGATTTATTTAAAGCAGTATGTCTGGGGCTTAGAATCTGTTTGTTTTTGCCTTTAATCCAGTTTCTTTTTTCCCTTTTCTCTTATTTTGTCTATTTTTTTTATCTTCTATTTTTTTACTTTCATCTTTCTTCCTTTCCTTCATTTTCTTTCTCTAACTCACTTTTTCTCTTCTTTCTCCATCTCTTTGTCTCTTTTAAATTTCCTTTTCTACTTTCTTGTAGAAGAACTCCCACAACCAACATCTATTTCACTCCCCCTCTTCCAATTACCAATCGAATCTTCACCAGCTGTGTAACCTGTCTAACCCCTAGCTAAGTGTCCCTTTTCTCTATTAAAGATCATTTAACCATCATATCTAGCCTCTTGACTTCCTTCTTCACAATACCATACCTTACCATTTCTCAGAGGCAATATACTTAACATGTATAATATAGTCAACCAGTTTCCTCATCTATAAAATGTGAATAATAATAGCTCCAACTTTCCAGAGTTGTTGTGAGAATCAAGTGAGAATGTTACATACTTATTCCAATGTCTGGCATATAATAAATACCAGTTAAATATTAACTATTATTATTAGTTATTATTAACTATTATTAATATTATTAATTATATATAATATAATTATATATTTAATAATAATATTAACTATATTATATATATAATTTAATAATAATATTAACTATATTATTAATAATAATTTGACTAGACTATAGAGTTAATTAAGTGGCATAATGTATAAAAAATTTAGAAAGGTAAATTGAAACCAGGTCATGTGGTAAAACTAATTTACACAATGGTAAATATAGGAAATGTCTTTCTGTAAAACTTCATTTGTGTGGATAAAACATATACACACATATATACTTATATATATTTATATGGATGTGTGTGTATTCACATACATATATTTGCATTAGAACTCAAAATCATTACTAAATAGGTTTTTTCTGCTAAGGTATGAATCCCATTACTCATTGAACAACTTTTTTGTACTGAGGAAGGCATCAATTAGTTGTATAGGTACAAATATGACTTAGCTCCTACTCTCCCATTTCCTGCCCTTCTTTTCCACTCTCCCTTTTTGATATATTCATGAAGATCAGCTTATGCCACAAAGGATTATGATTTTATGGCATGCCTCACTTATTCCATAAACTTGCTCATCAATGACTATGTGCATTATAATAGGAACACTTACAAATATCTATTGGAGGACACAGAAATTCTGAACACTTCAGCCATTCTGTCAATGTTTGGGGGAAAGAAAAATTCCTGACCCAGCTCCAGTTGAAAAAGCAACTTGCTGAAACATCACCTCAAACAGGAGGTTCCAATTCATTGGAACTCAACTTATTACATGCTTGAGCAGCTCTTGGAACAAGAAAAAGCTGTATAAAATTTTACAGGCCAGTCTGTGAGGAAGGAAAAGTAGATATTCTTCTAACCTTTACTCTGTAGAGTCTGACAGCTGTTTGGGTTACCATCCTCCTTAGAAAGTCAGTGCTGACAAGGCAAGTGTGAAAGAAGTGCTTGCCATTGATCAAGTATTGGCAGGTCTTGGTCAAATAAATATCAACTTAATTTGAAGTAAAAGAAACTCAGGAGGCACAGAGTGAGAAACTCCCCAAATGCTAGGTTTGGATGCTGCAGGGAGGAAGGCCGTGTTTCATTGGGGTTACATTCTTTGAGACAGGAGAACATTCCACTCCCAACCCCATTTCCTGGAAGATATTGGTCATGTGAAACTACTCTTAAAACTGATATGTCTGTTTTCTATCAGTTACCTTACCAGGCAGGTGCACTGGACACAAAGTAAGCCTATTTTCTGAAAGAAGCTAATCAGAAATTTGCAGGGAGTCAAAACTCTTGCTCCTCTTAGATCTTTTGGCTGGTGTTTGTTGAGCTGCTTCCCTCTCCCAAATGGCTCAAACCAGTCTTGTGGTTAACTGTTCCTGCAAAACATCCTGCTTCTATGTCCCACCTATTTCTGGGAAAGATTGTCTACTCTTTGCCCTCACCCTTCCCAGGAAGTATAAATTGCCTTTGCCTCTCCTATACTGTGGGCAATATATACTACTTTGCACTGAACCTCAGCACTAGTATCTAATTTTCCTCCTAATAATACATTTCTACTTTCAACTCAGTTTGGAATCCTCTGCATTTTGAGCAGTGGGCTTCACCTGGTTGCAGTAGAATAAGAAGAATGAGGGGAGCAAAAGTATGTAGAGTATATATTGAAGTTATTTGTTTTCCCCATCTATATACTGGTTAATTGTTGTCCTCTGTACTTGAAAAGGATCAAAGTGACATCGTTATGTCAGGGTCAACGTATAGTATGTCTGACTGTGACTGATCAGACCAATACAAGCTTAGAAGGCTCTACCACAGGGTCAGTCACAAATAGAATACACAAACATTTGTGATGGAGTCATCTCTAAATTTGTGTATCTTAAGTTTCTTTGGAGCTACTGCAATTCTGATTCACTCATGGAGCAGAGAGCCTTTTTTGATGTGGGCATGCCATGCAAGGCAATTCTGTGCCAGGGTATCCCATGTCTTACCTCAATTCCAAAGTTCTTCAGGGAGCCCTTAAGAGTGTCCTTACAGCAATAAACTGGGGAAAATGTTTTACTTCCATGGGTTCTAATAAAGGCCTCATTTCTAAAATATATAGAGAATTGACACACATTTATAAGAATTCAAGCCATTCTCCAATTGATAAATGGTCAAAGGATATGAACAGGTGATTTTCAGATGAAGAAATTAAAACCATTTATAGTCATATGAAAAGGGCTCTAAATCACTATTGATCAGAGAAATGCAAAATAAGACAACTGTGAGGTACCACTACACACTTTCAGATTGGCTAAGATTTCAGGAAAAGATAATGGTGAATGTTATGGATGTGAGAAAACTGGGACACTAATACATTGTTGGTGGAATTGTGAATTGATTCAACCATTCTGGAGATCGTTTTGGAACTATGCTCAAAAAGTTATCAAACTCTGCATACCCTTTGATCCAGCAGTGTTTCTATTGGGAATGTATCCTAAAGAGATCATAAAGGAGGGGAAGGGATCCATGTGTGCAAAAATGTTTGTGGCAGCCCTTTTCATAGTGGAAAGAAACTGGAAATTGAGTGAATGTCCATCAGTTGGAGAATGGCTGAATTAGTTATGGTAGATGAATGTTATGGAATATTATTGTTGTATAAGAAATGATCAGCAAGATGATTTCAGAGAGGCCTAGAGAGACTCACACAAACTAATGCTAAGTGAAATGAGCAGAATCAGGAGATCATTTACACAGCAACAGCAAGATTATATGATGATCAATTCTGATGGATGTGCCTCTCATCAACAATGAGATGATTTAGGCCAATGGTCTTGAAAAAATTAGACCTAAGATTCTAGGGGTAAGATTCTAAGGGTAAATGTTGAAAATTATCCATGTATATATTTTTTGAAAATAAAAAGCTTTAATTTTTTTTAAAAAGTGTCCTTGCAATATTTCCTGACATGTAAGCATTTGTCTTGTGTGAGTTTTGTAAAATAGTCTTTTAAGCAAACATACATTTGGTAAACAAATAATGTGGTCAGCTTATCCAAATTGCTCTCTCTTTAGTAGGGTTTGAATGCTTGGCAGTTCAGCTCAAGATGATCTTCAGAATCTTCCAAAGATTATTCAAATGGAAGAAATTCAATTTCCTGGCATGGTGTTAATATACTGTACAGGTTTCAGAGGCATATAGCAATTAGGTCACACAATGTCTCTATAGACTTTCAGTTTGGTAGGCAACCTGATACTTTCCTTTTGGAGACTCCCAAAAACTGAGCTAGCTCTGAAAATTCATGAGTCAACCTCACCATTTATGTGTACAGCCCGAGAAAATGAACAGCCCAAATAAGAGAACTTATCTACAGCATTCAAAATATCTCCATTTGCTGTAACTGATGGTTTCACATATAGAAGTGCAGTATAGGGTAGTTGAGAGCCTCTGATTTTTTTGGTGTTAATCATCAGACCAAAATTATCACAAGCATCAGAAAATCAATCCATACTTCTTAGTATCTCAATCTCAGAGGCTGCAGTGAGTGCACAATCATTTGTGAATAAAAGGTTATGTACCAACTCTCCCTTCACTTTTGTCTTGGCTTTTTAGGCTAAATAATTTTCTATCAATGTGGTAACTGACCTTGATGCCATTTTCATCCTCATTGAAGACATCAGACAACATCACTGAAAACATCATTCTAAAAAGTATGGGAGAAAACAGACTGCTTCACTTGATTGATGAATGAGAAAGTGTAAGAGCATCCTTCATTTTCCAGTACCT
The DNA here is from genome assembly GCF_016432865.1 of Antechinus flavipes. Taxonomy (NCBI): domain Eukaryota; kingdom Metazoa; phylum Chordata; class Mammalia; order Dasyuromorphia; family Dasyuridae; genus Antechinus; species Antechinus flavipes. The sequence continues at coordinate 492,190,407 of NC_067398.1, read as the reverse complement.
GTGCAAGCATGCTATCATGAAACTGATGTACAATACTGATGAAACTCTCAAGGAAATCAAACCCTCAAAATTTACAGTATTAGATCAAAAATATCAGGGACTATGAGTGTTCAAGAAAAACTAGCACCTCTGGTATGAAGGCTTGCCAAGCCCTTTTCGGGGCTGCTCATTCTCTATGGTTGTCCTCTTGACATCCAACTTTTACCTATGATACCAAGAAGCTGTAGCATTCACAGTGGTTATAACCTGGTAAAATTATTTGAGCAGAGTAGCTAAATCAGGATAAGGGTCACCAACAAGCTTCAAACCCATTGGTAAATTAAAGAGACGTCTACTCCAAGCATGTAAAGACTTCCCCTGGTGGAATGGGGAGATAAGAATAATTTGTTCCAACAGCCATGAAAGTAGCTCAAGCAGGTGCTGTGAAGTGCTTTAGGACTTGGTCAGATATTGAAAATGCCATGGTTATATATTGCATTGTGGACCATTCCCAATTGTCCTGATTTTTGTCCTGTCACTGAACTTCAATGATTATGGAAGAAAATGTGAGACTGGTGGTTTTATACCATCTTATCTCACTTAAATCCAGTTCATGCATGTGTCAAGATATTACTCAATGATATCGTTAGTCTTTCTCAAAAATAAAGGACCAACAACAGCAGCATTACAACTGCCATCTTTCTGAGCCAAGAATTCCACATTTCTCTAAGCTTTGTTTGCATTTAACTTTTGATGGAGTTAAATGCGAATTTTTTATAGATGAATGAACTATCTTACTGGTAAACACTATGGAGTTCTAGTTTTTCATTTAGTAACTTTTGAATTTCGCTAACATTTTACCAAACCAATCCTGAGTTTTGTGAGTGTTCTGGCCCAGATGAGTAAATGCAGTGTTGTACACCAAATCTCTGAATGTACTACAAATCAAGACTATGTCAGAAAATCAGAGATTTTTAAATTAACACATATCATAATTCTTTAATACCCAAACATGCCTATGGTACCGGATTAAATAGCAGTTAGGAGGTTGGAGTCAAGGGGCAGCTGGGTGGTACAGTAGAGAGAGCATCAGCCCTGAAGTCAGGAGAACCTGAGTTCAAATCTGATCTCAGACACTTAACACTTCCTGGCTGTGTGACCCTGGGTGTCCCTAATTGCCTCAGGAAAAAAAAGTCACATGAGGTTGGATTCAATTCCTAATGGCATATAATGACCAATACCAAATTATCCCTGTAATATCAAATAATAATGTTTTACTGTCTCAGCATTAGAAGCTCTGAAAATCATTTGCCATTTCAACAGCCTAGAACTCTACAAAGGAAGGAAAGACAGGTATCTGTTTTCCCAATGACTGGTGATCAGAGATCCTTAAAAAATGTGATAGCAATTACCTAGCTTCTTTTCTATGCCACAGTGACAGCTCTTGTGTCCCTAACTTCTTTCAAAACATCACTCAGATACTACCTATAAAGATTTTCCTGATTAATAACACCTTTTTCCTCTTAAAATTACATCATATTTTTATTCATTTGCACAGTTGTATGCATATTGCATTCTTCCAATAGAATATAAACTCTTTGAGGTCAGGGGCTGCTTCTTTTTTTCTTTCTATTCTCAGTACCTTACAAATAATAATTTTTTAAATTATACCTTTTTATTGACATGTCATATGCATGGGTAATTTTTCAACAGTGACCCTTGCAAAAACTTATGTTCTAACTTTTCCCCTCCTTCCCTCCACTCCCTCCCCTAGATGACAGGTAGTCCCATATATGTTAAATATGTTAAAAAATATATTAAATACAATATATGTATACTTACTTATACAGTTGTCTTGCTACACAAGAAAAATCAGATTTAAAAAGAAAGTAAAAATAATACCGGAGAAGAAAAACAAAAATGTAAGCAAACAATAAAAGAAAAAGTGTAAATGTTATGTTGTGGTCCACACTCATTTCCCAATATTCTTTCTCTGGGTTTAGCTGGTTCTGTTTATTACTGATCAATTGGAACCAATTTGGATCCTCTCATTGTTGAAGATAGTCACTTCCATCAGAATTGATCCTCATATAATATTGTTGTTGAAGTATATAATGATGTCCTGGTTCTGCTCATTTCACTTAGCATCAGTTCATGTAAGCCTCTCCAAGTCTCCCTGTATTCTTCCTGCTGGTCATTTCTTACAGAACAATAATATTCCATAACATTCATATATCACAATTTACCCAGCCATTTTCCAGTTGATAGGCATCCATTCAATTTCCAGTTTCTAACTACTATAAACAGGGCTGCCACAAACATTTTTTCACATTCAGGTCCCTTTCCCTTCTTTAATATCTCTTTAGAATAAAAGCAGTAGTAACACTGTTGGTTCAAAGGGTATTCATAGTTTGACAACTTTGTGAGCATGGTTCCAAATTGCTCTCAAGAATGGTTTGATCCATTCACAGCTCCACCAACAATGTATCAGTGTCCTAGTTTTCCCACATCCCCTTCAGCATTCATCATTATCTTTTCCTGTCATTTTAGCCAATCTGAGAGGTGTATAGTGATATCTCAGAGTTGTTTCAATTTGCATTTCTTTGATCAATAATGATTTGGAGCACCTTTTCATATGGGTAGAAATAGTTTCAATTTCATCATCTGAAAATTGTATGTTCATATCCTTTGACCATTTATCAATTGGAGAATGGCTTGATTTCTTATAAATTTGAGTCAATTCTCTTATATTATGGAAATGAGGCTTTTATCAGAACCTTTAATTGTAAAGATGTTTTCCCAATTTATTGTTTTCCTTCTAATCTTGTCTGCATTAGTTTTGTTTGTAAAAAGCTTTTTAACAATATAATCAAAATTTTCTATTTTGTGATCAGTAATAATCTCTAGTTCTTTTTTGGTCACAAATTCCTTCCTCTTCCACAGGTCTGAGAGGTAAACTATCCTATGTTCTTCTAATTTATTTATAATCTTATTCTTTATGTCTAGATCATGAACCCATTTTGATCTTATCTTGGTATATGGTGTTAAGTGTGGGTCAATGCCTAGTTTCTGCCATATTAGTTTCCAATTTTCCCAGAAGTTTTTGTCAAATAGTCTTATCCCAAAAGTTGGGGTCTTTGGGTTTGTCAAACACTAGATTGCTACAGTCATTGACTATTTTGTCCTGTAAACCTAACCTATTCCACTGATCAACTAGTCTATTTCTTAGCCAGTACCAAATGGTTTTGATGACCGCTGCTCTATAGTATAGTTTTAGATCAAGTACAACTAGGCCAACTTCATTTGATTTTTTTCATTAATTCCTTGAAATTCTTGACCTTTTGTTCTTCCAGATAAATTTTGTTGTTATTTTTTTAGGTCATTAAAATAGTTTCTTGGGAGTCTGATTGATATAGCACTAAATATATAGATTAATTTAGGGAGTATTGTCATCTTTATTATATTCACTCGACCAATCCAAGAGCATTTAATATTTTTTCCAGTTGTTTAGATCTGACTTTATTTGTATGAAAAAGTGTTTTTTAGTTTTGCTCATATAGTTCCTGACTTTCCCTTGGCAGATAGATTCCAAAATATTTTATACTATCAGCAGTTATTTTAAATGGAATTTCTCTTTGTATCTCTTGCTGTTGGGTTTTATTAGTGGATACTTAGACTTACTCTGAGAAACTGAGTGTAGAGTCTCACTAGAACCATCTTTCTATAGCCCCCAACTACTTTGGAAGCTAACCCTATCCTACAAGAAATTTTTCCCTACACACAAAAGTAGGAGTTCTAGAAATCCAAAGAATCAAAGAAAATGAAGCTAAACCCCCTCTCACTAGAACAGAGACTATGCAGGTACCAAACTCTGTCACACTTGGAAAGAAAATGTTTCCAGCACAAAGATCCTTTAGTAAAGAAGTTTAAACAGTATCCCAATGTGTCTTGGACCCAGCAGCAACCATAATTATTAAGCTCATTTAGAAATTTGTATGGAATCAAAGGATTATTGCTACTAGCTCTGATGAAGCGGCTAAAGACAAATCATCATCACCTTCAGCTTTAACAAATGTCCTCCAAAACCGTGCACTTCCTAAAAAACACATGTTCCCTTTCCCCCCAGATTAAGTGAGAGTAATGTCACAAACTATAGGCAATTCCAAGATTTGAATTAGATTGAGAATGGCTTTTGAACAAAATAACTCTTTGCAAAAACCCTTGATTTCTCATACATTTTTCTAGCCAGCTGTTAGAAAGATGAATCAGAAAGAAATAGTAAGGATTCTTAAACTTTTTTGGTGTCTGGACTCTTTTGAACATCTAGAAAAGCATATGAGCCCTTCTCAGAATAATATTTCTAAATATCTAAAATAAAATTGATATAATTATACTTCTTCAGATTCAGAACCTTACTTTAAAACAATTTTTATTATCACAATCATCCAAAATCATTTTTAAAAGTTGTGTTTACTTTTAAATTTTATTTTGTCTTTGGACTACACTATACTTATTTACAGCATGATATTTCAGTAGGCTAAACCCTCTAGATCAAAGGTATTTGCATAATTATTAGGATTATTGGATTATTAACAATTATGATGATTAAAAATGAGCTGTCCAAAAATGAAATGGGTTGGCTTGGGTTGTAATGAGTTTCCCATCATTGGAGGTCTTTGAACTGAGGCTAATTAATGGCTGGTATACTGAAGACTAGATTAATACATTAGGTAAGGGTTGGAATATGTGACTTTTGATTCTAAATTTCTATAAGAATTTGTTTACTAAGTTTCCACAATACCTAAGCCTCTTTATAGCAATGTTAAAGCTGATTTCTTCTAACTCAAAAATGTCTATGAGTTCCTAGTATACTTTGCCAGTTTCTCTTAAAGAGTTTTAACATCCTGTCTTTTATAAACTTAATATCATAGATTAAGAATGGAAGGTTCATTTAATCCAACATCATCATTTTGCAGAAGAAAAAAATCATTCATTGGATGATTTTGCCTTTTCTCTTTTATTTTCTTTTCCTTTTGTTCTTTTTCAGGAAAAAAAAATGTTGGTTATTATAGTTTAATTTCATTTGGGGAGATTAGATATAATCAATATTCAGGCTAAACAAATCTGTTAATGATCACATACTTTAAAAGAGTGTGGTCACTTATTTAATTTTAGAAATTTAGTTTTTCCTAGTTGATCAAATGTATATACATATAATATATAATGATGTAAAAATTAATGTTGTGGTTGATATCTATTTAACATGCTTATTTGAGTTTTTATGGAAATATATTCTAGGGTAACAGAACAAGAATACTACTTTTATCCAAATATATTAAATTCTTGATGAATCAAAAGCTATTTAGTTTGCAAACTAGCCAATTTCCTTAGGCCTAAAACTCTTAAAAGAAAGGAAAGCTCAAGAATAGGAGGGTCTCAAAAATGAAAATGTAATGATGCTATATCAAATGGCTCCATTGAAGAAGGGAAGAAAAAAGTTTTTAAAAGACCAATATGACTGTTTAGAAAGCTCATAAAGAAGATAAGTTTGTAAAAGGACATAAACAAAAAAAGGCAGATAACCAAGGATAAATACAAAGAAAGAACTTGTGTGATCACTATCAGTTTATTCTATGGATTAGCTAGAACCCAGATCATATTCAAATACATAACACTTGTAAAAGTGCTTAGCATAGTGCCTAGCACATAGGTACTATATAAATGTTTTTTTTTTCCTTCCATTAATATATATATATATATATATATATATATATATATATATATATATATATACACATATACATATATACACACAAACATATCTACACTCACATATGCATTATATATGTACATTTAAATATAGCTATAGATAAATATAAATATAGCTATTTGCCTGAAAACTTGTAGATTCAATTGAGTTTGTAAATTAAAGGAAAGAGAACACTGTTGAGAGGGAAAAAATAGAGATAAGGGGGGAGATAGAAAAATGGAAGAGACAGAGACAGAGAGACAGAGATCTACCAAGATGAAAAGAGTAGATATGACAGAGAAAAAAATAATATCAATTAGAAACTTAGATACTTCCCAGAAATCACAGTTTAGGGATAGGGTCAGCAATAAAACCCCTAGCCTCATATGTCTACAAAGAGATAAAAAATAGGAGTAATCAATAAAGTTAAATCAAAGTCATAATGCAAAAAGGTAAATTCAGCCTCTTAAAAATCACTGATTATTTACAAAAATTATTTTTGGTAGAATAAAAATTATGACCAGAATATGTTCATAGAAAGGAAAACAATATAAACATTGTTTATGAAAATTATATGTAGAAAAAATGCATGAACCAGAAAGAAGAATGGTGGAGAGTATTTGGTTCAGGATTGGTAAAGTAGTAATGAAAGATCAAATTCAATCTCAGACACTTACTACCTGTGTGACCCTGGGCAAATCACTTAACTCTATTTGCCTCAGTTTCCTCATCTTTAAAATGAGCTAGAGAAGGAAATGGCAAACCACTACAGTATCCCTGTCAAGAAAACTCCAAATGGAGTCACAAAGAGTTGAACATGACTGAAAAATTACTGAAAGATCAAAACAATGAAAATAATGTTGTGATGGGAATATATTATTGACCACTTTACTTAAAAGAAGAAATGGATGATAAACTGATTAAAAAGACCAAAATTTTCTCATGGACACTGAGAGTATTGAAGAAAAACTTCAACTATGAAGAAATCATAAAACAGCAGTGTCAATTGAATGGAATTTAGGGAATAAAGAATCTCAACCAAGAATTTCTCTACAATATTGCCCAAAAGCAGTTATCCAGTTTTGCTGAAAGACCTTGAGAGTCTCAGCATTAAGAGAATCTGAGAAGTATTTGAGAATCATTATTATTGTTTAAGGATTAATATTAAAATATTCTTCTTGTATACTTGATTTGACACAATACCCTTATTTTCTCCTCTACTCACAAATGTTTCCCCCTTCTTTAAGCAAGTGTTTCCCTAATTATTTCTGCTACTCTGTTTTTCACTTCTTTGAAACTATAAGTACTATTGTCAAAGTGGATTTTTTAAACTGACTTAAATATATTTTCCCCTGCCTCTAAGGAATAGACTAAAAGGGAAAATTAAAGAAAAAGACAGTTGCTTGCTAAAGGCATAGTAGATGTAGCACTTGGTTTGGAGTTGGGAAGATTTCCAATCAAACTCTTTCTCTGATACTTACCCACTGTAGGATCCTGTGAAAGTGACAACATTTCTGACCTTATTTTCCTCATCTTTAAAAAGAGATTAGACTCCATTGTCTCTAAGTTTTTTCCAATTCTAAATCTATGATCCCACAAAACTCCAAGTCAGGCCAATCAACTTTTGAGCATTTCTAATCCATTCATTACTCTAATCTAACTACCATGAACACCAGTTTTTGTAATGACACTTATTTCTAAGGTTCAGGCCATAAATTCTGCTTTTGCAATATTTATTTCTCTTCCAAATCATTCAAGGTCTTACTGCTGTGGTGCTTTAGTCTCTTGGGAATCCACAGGACTCTTTGCCTCCTTGGGCACCAATTCATTTTCATTTTTTCTTTCAATATTTATTTATGATGTCTGGATTCTTTTGGCTTATCTGGAGGCCATATTTCTTTCTGTTATTAAAGTCTTTCATGCTGGTTTATCTACTCAAGGTCTTCTTAATTTGAGACCTTTTTTTTTTGTTTCCTCCTGAAAGCTTCAGTAATTTCAGTCTTTTTTTTTTCCTTTGTGTATTTCCTTATATATTCTTTATCTTATTTTCTGACTGCTTCCCTTTTCATGAGATTTCCTGGGCCTGGGCTTCAAAATTTCTTTTAGTCTCCTTCCAGGCTAGTAAGTCACATTTCACCAGCCTCGGTTTATTCTCCAAGTTACATCTGGAAGTATACCCATTTTATTTTAAAGTTAATATCCTTTATTGATGTATGAATTGGTTGTGCAGAATTGACTTTTTTCTTCTTTTATTTCTGTAACAAGTGTTAGCTCTCTGCATGAGTTCAAAGGCAAGATCCTGGGCAAAAAGTTTCATCGTTAAAAGTAGTTTGTATTTTGTAGTATAAGTAATGAGTAGACACTAGTTTTTTTCTTGGGGAGGACAGCAGCATGATCAAAAGTGAGCAGAAGGAAGATAACTCTGGCAGAGGTGTAGAAAATGGATTAGAGAATAGAGAGACTGAAGATTGATTTCGAGATTGTCCAGGCAAGAGTTCATGAACATCTGAGCTAGGATAGATTCTGACAGTTACTAAAGGATAATTTTAGGTTAATACCTGGATAAATTCAAGAAAGGATTATCGGATAGATAATTTATAAGCAAATAATTTAAAATTTGATGATCATCAGGAGGCACTACTGTTTGTTGGTTTTTTTTAAAGTCATACCAAACACACTTGATACTAGTTTTGATAGCTTAAAAACCTGAAAAAAAGAAATACATATCTCTATTTCAGTCACAGATTTTGCCCTAATCTACATTTAGTAAAAATCATGTCAGTAGTGGTAAATCTCAAAATGAATAGGAACTGATAAAAGTCCCATATCCACAAAATGTACAAAATTAATTCAAATTTTTAAGACTAAGAGCTGTTCTCTAATAGATAAATGGTCAAAAGAAATCAACAGACAGTTTTCAAAAGAAGAAATCCAAGCTGTCAACAACTACATGAAAAATGCTCTCAATCACTAATAATTTGAAAAATGAAATTTAAAACAATTTAGACATTCTATTTCACACCTTTCAGACAGGCAAGGATGACAAATGAGAAAATTAACAAATGTTGGAGGGTCTGTGGAAAAAGAGAAACCCTAGACCACTGTTGGTGGAGTTAGGAATTAGTTCAGCTATTCTGTGTTTTTGTTTGATAATATATGGCTGAGTTTCAAGGAACAGAGAAATCTCCAAAGAATCAAACTGAGAGTGATCTAAAGAGTGGAACACAAAGGCAAGGCACATGTAGATAAGTAACAGTGTATTAGCAAAAAGTCATATAAAAAGATAACATATAGGAAATAAATGATCAGACAAGAAGATGGACCAGTTACATTCAAAGACTATAGGATGAATGGTAAGTGGGTGGTTCATTCATATCCATGGAAAGGTTAAAAAAAAAAAAACCACCCAGAAGACAGTACATGAGATAGTAGGAGGATTGTTAAGTAAGATTTATGGTAAGACATGGACAAATCAAATGGAATAAGAGGGTGTGAACCAACACTGTTGGGGAGAAGACCCACATAAATGATATCATGGATACATTGAAGTATTCCAAATTTATAATCCTGCAAACATAAACACTTTAGATATATGTGTTTCATGGCTAGCTAACATTTACATAATGCTATAAGGTTTGTAGAAGAAGGATGGAAGAACTTTGGAACTGATTGCATGACATGGGAGTCGCTGATTAGGACTGTCCATCCTGGCATGCCCACATCAAAGAGGGTGCTCTGCTCTATGAGCAAACGGAATTGCAGCAGCTCAAAAGAAACATAAGACATACAAATTTAGAGAATCCACGTCAAATGTTCCCATGGACTATTTCTGCCTGACCTATGGTAAAGCATTCTGAGCTCACAATCTGATCAATCAGATCAATCTATGATCTGATCAATCACAATTGGACACCCTGTACCTTAACTCCAACATAATGATGTCATTTTGGTCTCTTTTAAAAACAAAGAACAACAATCAACTAACCATTAAACTGTTTTCATGTGTTATTTTATTTGACCATCATAACAAACATGTGAGGTAGGTGCTATTATTATTCCCATTTTATAAATTAGAAATATTAAATGACTTGCATAGGGTCATATAGCTAGTAACTATCTGAGTCAGGAGTTGAATTCAGGTTTTCCTGACACTATGTCTAACATCTTCAGCACATTTTCAGATTCGGGTATAGTCTGAAATATCTGAGAATGTTTGAAGTCACCTCTCTGCCATTTCATTTCTCTCACTTCTGTGACTATGTTTTGATTCTCTTTTATATCAGGTCAGGCCACAGCAAAATATTCTCCATAGACAGATTCAAATGACACTCAGGGAGGATATTCTTAGTTTTCATAACTATAATGGCTGATCCATTGTTATTTTTTTCCCTTTCTATTCTTGTTTTAAAGAAAAGCCAAAAAGGTAGCAAAAGCAATTCCTTTCTCTGTCCTTCAACCAAACGCCTTCATAATTCAAATTAAATTATTTTTTGTCAGGCATGGGACATCCAGGTTCTTGCATAGCATGAAGCACTCATATACAGTCCTCCTATAAGTAAAATTGGCTAGCCAAATGATGAATAGTAAACGTGAGTGCTATGAAAGCCAATGCTGAAAATGCATTCTCAAGAAGACATATTTGAACCATTAGGAACTTCTCATACTCTTGATCGAAACTTCCTGTAATTCAAAAAGGCTAAGGGAGACTCAATGAAGTCTAATTGTTTCTCAATGAGATTTGTCTTGGAATTCTGAACCAGATGAATCATTGATCATAGAATATTTAAGTCAGAAGGGACCTTAGAGATCATCTTCGCTTCAGAAATGAAAAACTGAGGTCCAAAGAAGAAAAACAAGTTAGCAAATGCCACTCGAAAGGACTGGAACTAGAATCCAGGATGAAAACACTTAGCCCCTCCGTGAAGTAATACATCACCATAAAAGCAGAAGATTTTTAGTTTTTACCACAACAGTTCATTGTGTTTATTTGGTTGACATTATGATCAATATCATGACACAGTAGATACAGCACTAGGTCTAGAGTCAGAAAGATCTGTTTTAAAATCCAGCCTCAGACACTTATTAGCTTACATGACCATTTGCCCAAGCAAATCATTTAACTTTTAAAATGAGAATAACAGCATCTAGTTCTCGGGGTTGTTGTGAGGGATAAAATAAGAAAAGACACATAAAGTGTTTCACAAACCTTAAGACATTATAAATACTAATTATCATTATCAACATAAAGCCAAAGAATCACAGAATCTCAAAACTGGAAGGAATCTTAGGCCACTTTGTCCAACCCATATGTATGGGACTGGCAATGGAATGAGACCACACACACTGTAAAATAAACAATCCCATGCAGCTGGTTTTAGCTGGTGGCGAGCTGCCTGCACATGGAATATGAAGCAAAGTCTGGACCCTTCTGTGGGCAGATATCTCAAGGAAGGAATCTTTAAGAAAAAGAGTATAGGACCTTCTATGTCTAAACCCTAAAGAATTTCTCACTTCCCGCAGAATGACTAGAATTACTAAATTCATCAGAGATGGGGGAAGGAGAGATATAATAGGGAGAAACTTTGCACAATTTTAAAATGAACTATTTGGTCTAAATACTATATTTTCAAAGACTCCCATTTGTATCAGAGCAGGCCAAACATAAAATAGCCTCTATATTTGACTAATAATTCTCATAGTGTGGGTGTGCTTCAGGGCTCTTTCCTGAGGTCACTTCTCTATCTATTCTATACTCTGTCTCCTTCTTGGTGATCTCACCAGTTCTGTAGAAGAACAACATACCAGGCAAGTGAGCAACCAAGCACATAAGAACCCACAGCCTCCAAATTTTTCATCATCCAAATTTTCCTCTCTATAATTTCTACCTATTTCTTATCATTATCATCATTTTGGGGGTTTAAACTTGTAATTTTAATTAGTGCAGAAAACTGCCGATGAACAGAAGCTCTCTCATTTTTATATTTGTATACCCAGTACTTTTCACATTACCTACCACTTAAAAACTACATTTTTATTCATTCATATATGCATCCATCCATCCAAAGCAGCAAGTACCCTACACTATCTTGCTTTGAGAATTACCTGGAACATTGAAAAATGAGGCTTAATATTAGATATTCTTAATTCTTTGGGTGAGCTCCCCATCAGCTACACCATTCTACTTCTCTTTATTATACTGCAGTCATTAAATATGCAAATACAACATGGCTATGATGAAGTTGTTTCAGCATCTCAGGTCACAGGAAAAAAGAGAAAACAATGACAAATAGACATTGTATAAGTATCTATAGCTACCAGTATATTCACCTGCACAATGAACCAAAACAAAGTACCCTATTCAAGAAGTATCTGAAAGATTCATGAATAAGTGATTGAATGTACAAATGAATGACTTAATAATGAAGGAATGAGTCAGTGAGGGCTTCCCTGGACCTGAGATTGCAGTATGCAAATAACCAAGAAAATATACATATTTGGTGTGTGTGTGTGTGTGTGTGTGTGTGTGTCTTTCTCTCTGTGTGTTTCTTTGACTCTGTTTTTGGGTCTGTTTGTGTGTGTCTCTATCTCTGTCTCTCTCTCTCTCTCTCTGTCTCTCTCTGTCTCTGTCTCTCTCTCTCTCTCTCTCTCTCTCTCTCTCTCTCTCTCTATATATATATATATATATATATATATACGTATATACGTACACATATACATATATCCTTCATAACACGTGAACAATCTTTGGAATGAACTAATATTTCAGTACATAGTTATCTCTTTTCCACTTTGGATCTCCAGAGACCAATAAATTTTTCCTATGAATTGAATTCCTCAGAGGACAGTAAAGCAATAGAAAAAAGCACTTAGGAAAGACATCTGTAATGACTGATACAGGAGTGACTCAGACAAATAGGTAAGTAGTTAAGTAGGAAGGTAGGTAGATATAATCAGAAACTCACTGGATAATGACTAGAGAGCTAGCTTTGGAAGCTGAAATTCTGAGTTCAAGTGTTGCTTTTAACACATCCTGTCTTTGTGCTCTTGGCAGGTCACTTAATCCCTCAGTGCCTTGGGCAATTTTCTAACACTATAAATGACAGAACAATTTCCTATGTATCTGTATTGGAAGAAGTTCTTCTTCCAAGTTTTGTCTGATTTTTTAAAATGGAAGCAAATGTATATCTTTACAGGAGTTAACGGTGTATATATTTTTTCCATTCTACAATGTCTTCTTGCATCACTTTTTTTTCTTGGATTCTTCTCACATTGACTATAAGTAAAAGGAAAAAATTTGGCAAAGTTGAGTCCAGTCAAGATGCATGTTAATTGCAATGTTATAATACTAATTTGTGCATTCTTACTCAACCATAGGAAACTCATTATTGCCTCATTTAACATTCTGAAAACATTTTTAGACCATTTATGGGTTTAAATGGAAATAAATATGACTGCCCACATAGAATTGCCATTTTAATCAAATTAACTTTACCAATTAGAGAAAGAAGACATCTCAAGATCAGCCATAATTGGTGCTTATGGAAGACTATAGTTCAACTTATATCACTTGGAAAGATCCCTTGGAACAAGAAATTGTGGATATTTGAGTAATGAATGTACCTATAAGAATTTAGCATTGATGATTTTTAAGCACAAAACTTTTAAATAATAATAATTTGAGGTTGGCTTATATTTTAAGTCTTGAAGAAAAAAAAAGTCAAACTATTTGAAAATCTAAATGCAGAATACTGATGGTCACATGATAAGTGAGCATTCTGCCAAGCAACATTGCCTATTAACAAGGAGAAAAAACATTTGGAATTTGTTTGTCATGACAAATTAAAAAATCTGAAACTCCTCCAGTCCAATTTTGTAGAGGCTGGCCTATCCTAGCAAACAATGGACAAGCCTGTAACACCTAGAAAGTGTAAATAAGAGCCAAATCAAAACACAATGTTGATAATGGTCAGCTTGAAGGGTTTAATAGTCTCATTAATAATGGATTCATAAACTGTGTCCATTTAAATACCAAAGTTGAGTTACTTAAGCAGAATAAATAAATATACTCTGTGGAATCAAAGACTTTTTAGGATGACTCATTACTTTCAATCCTGACATTCGGCTAATGATGATACATTACAATGCATTTATATCACATCGCATTTATATTACATTAGGAACAATCTTTATGACCTGCTGCCCATTTGGTTTCTTGATATTTTCTCCAATCTGAGATTGCTTACACAGTTTCTTTGCTTTTTTTTTTTTTAAGATATGAATGCAAAAAAAAAAAAAACCAACATAGATTTGTGTGCAAAATTAACATGTTGCCTGAGGTGGATAAAATTTAGGAGGCAAGAATTTTGAGAGTTCCTGATGAGATCTGACCACATAAGACAGATGGTGGGTGATCATCTCACCAGCAGGTCTAGTCATGTGGGTAGATAGAATATACTGGCCTAGATGATATATCTAAGGGATGTAGGGGGCCTCTCTTTATCTCTGTCTCTCCCCACCTCATAACTTACCACACTGGATTTCATCAAGCCAGAAATTCCACCATTATAGAGTTCTTTCTTTTGGGTTAAGGTTTGAATTTTATATTAAAAGTATTGTGTAGACCCATTTCTTTGGGATAAAATGCAAATAAATCTGGAGAGAGAGCACATTAAACTGTCATTAACACTTTTCCAGGGTTGGTTTATTAGAAAGTTAGCAGAAAAAGAAAGGATATGAATAAAATACCACAAAGGGAAGGATCGTGGGGACCAGTGTGTAATATATGGATTCTGGGCAACAAAAATGAGAACTCTGAAAGTAAACAGTAGGTAAGAGCTGGCCCATCCTAGCAAACAAAGGACATTCGTGTAACACTTAGAAAGTGTAAATAAGGGTCAAATCAATGCACAATGTTGATAATAACTTGGAAGGTTTTTATCAAATTTGCCAACTTGTACCAAAGATCAACCCCATCTTTGGGACATTGTTAAATAAGCCTTATCTTAGAATATTGGTATCAAATAAGACCTGCTGGAGTGATGGTTTCTAAGAGTAGTCTAGTCATTCTTAACAGCTCATTATATATTAGAAGGATCTTTCTTTACTCAATGTCAATGCCCTGTGGCATTGAAATATGTAACCTGTCATGTCTTGTGTAGAAGGTATTACTTAATAATAACTAACATTTAGATATAGTATTTTAAAGTTTGAAAAGTATATCATATATATTGTCTCTTTTGAGACTCTCAACAATTCTATGAGGAACCCCAATTTTGCAGAAGAGGAAACTGAGACTGAGAGCAGTTAAGTGGTTTACCCACGGCTTCATACCTAGTAAATATCAGAGGCAGGATGATAATTCAGGTCTTACAAATTCCAATTCTAGCCATTCTCTTCTCGGCACCATCTAGCTGTTTCTAATATTCACATGAAATTTAGAGCTCTATGGAGGGAAGTAAAATTCATGAAACTGATGAGTGAAAGAATGAAGCACAATATATCCAGAAGGAAAAGAAAATGTATCATTGGAGCTGGATATTTTTCCCATAGAGGAGGATTCTAGACATCCTGAAGAGGGAGCAGCATCCCAAGCTTCACAGAAATCTAAAGAGGATTCACAGACTCTAACAAGCGAGAGAAATTCTGGTGTTTACCCCTTCTCCCAGTTCCCTTTTTCTTGAGAAAGAGACCTTCTAAATACCTCACAATAATTTGTGAAGGCTCATTGGATATTACAAACTGGGTGCTTCATAGACACATACTGTGTCTGAATATGGTTTTTTAATCTCCTCCACAATAGCCACACTCAACATCTCTATAACAATCATAACTGTGATATGTGGGACGCAGCACTGGGCCTGGAGTTAGGAGGAATCATCTTCCTGATTTCAAATCTGGTTTCAGGTACTAACTAGCTAAAGAACCCTGAGCAAATCACTTAATCTTGTTGCCTCAGTTTCCTCATATGTAAAATGAGCAACAGAAGGAAATCACTCCAGTATTTTTGCCAAGAAAATCCTAAATGGGGTCACAAAGAGTTGGACATGATTAAACAAATGAACAACAAAAAATCAGAATGTAAGCTGTTTGTACAGAAGAAATTCAGATCTGTGAATGGGGGAAGAACTCAAACAAGTGATAGAAAGAAACACATTAGATAAAATAAATAATTTTGATTATGTAAAATTTTAAAATTTTTGTACAAACAAAGCTAATATAGTTAAAATTATAAGGGAAACTGGTACTTGGGTGGGAAATCTTTGCAAGTTTCTTTGATAAAAGACTCATATCATAGATATATAAGAAACTTATCCAAATTTATGAGAACAAGAGCTATTCCCCAGTGGATAAATGGTCAAAGCATATAACCAGGAAGTTTTCAAAGAAAGAATTGCAACTATTAATAACTATATTTTTAAAATTCCAAAAGACACCCATCTCTAGAGTCATGACATTTTCAATAACTGTCCTCCTTGCTTGAACCATTACTCCTCTCTCTGATCTCTCCTCCTCTCTGTCTCTTGGCTTCCTTTAAGTTCCAACTAAAATATCATTTTCTAATCCTTCTTAATTGTTCTCTTTTTTTCAGAGTGATTATTTTTGATAGCAGCTACCTTATAGTTTCTTCTTTTTTCCCCCTCAATCTTTTGATTTCTTGTCTCATGGAATCATTGTCTATTTGGTCTACTTTAATTTTCAGAGATTCTGTTTAATGAATAAACTTTCCACTTTCCATTCTAAACTATCTATTCTCCTTCCATTTAGCTTGTATACAGCTGACTTGTACATAGTTACTTATATGTTTTCTTCCCCATTTGCTTGTTGAGAACGGAATATCTTTGTATTTATAGTGCTTAGCACAATATCTGGCACACAGTATATGCTTAATAAATCCTTATTGACTGATTGATTGACCATATCATGGAAAGATAATAATATAATGTAATATAATCTCTCTGTTGCAAAGAAGGGAACCAAGTGGCCACGTCATTAGAATTTCTATAAGCTAGTATATCAAAATATCAAAATTGAAGCAGGATTTCTTGGACAATGTTAAGATACTGGATATTTTAATAATCTAATCTCCTAGTATGATGAGGAGTTAATAAGGAACACCAGATTCTTAGGGAGAAAAATATCACATGCATGATACTGCAGTTACCAAAAGAACAAGGCATTGAGCTATAACATTAAGAAACAAAAGACTTGACTTTTTTTTAAATTACTAGAACCATGAGTTTTGAAAACAGTATGGGTCTGAAGTTAAGGGCAGAAGTGGAAGAAGGAAAAGGAATGTTCAAATATATGGAGTAAGTATCATGAGGCTACGGTCCAGTATGATTTCCTTCAATGAAGATGAGACTCACCAGAGAGTAAATTTACCTTCCTAGCAACTCCAAGTTCATTCCCTCCAATGGAGAATCTAAATCACAAAGAAGTACTGCAAGTCTGGAAGATTATAAAGGGCTCTGGAGGAAAACTGGGAGTCAACAGAGAAGGAAGAGACTTCCATTGATTGTTTATACCCTACCATGAGTTATATATGTTATTTCTCCATTTTGTGCAGGGCTGATTTCAAGGCTATCCTATATCAGATAGGCTTCTTACCTTTGGCATCCAAATAAGAGCCAAGGAATATTTTATCAACACCTATTGAGACATGAGTCAAAATAAAGTTATATTCTGAAATTCTCCAGAGGAAATTCTAGGTAATGGCAAAATAACACAGAGAAAGAGTTAAATGAGATTATCCCCAAGAAACAAAGTGATCCATATAAATCCACAGCCTTCAGCATTGGAGCAAGGATTACATATCTTTGAACTTTTAGATAGTAAGTGAATAAAGTGAGAATACAAATATTGTTTTCATGTATCCTTTAAATTAATGGTTAAGATTATGAAATCAAATCAACAAGCATTCATTACATGTTTTCTATGCGCCAGACAAACATGTTAAACACTGAGAAAGGATGACAACTCATGTTCTCAAAGAGCTTACATTCTAATGAAGGAAGACAATATGTAAAAATTAGCTAAAAATATAGAGAGACAGAAAATTTACCTACATATGAATATGGTAGAGAAAATCCAGATAGAAGTAAAATCTTAAGATGTTAAAGATATAATTGGCCTGGGCATTTTCCTTAAGATGGAGGTTCTAGAAGGAACCATCTAATCAGAGAAAATGACCCCAAGGGTAAAGCATACTTCAACTATAAGAAAGAAAGGGATGGAGTGAACCTCCAGGATATGGAAATTACTCTGGTACGGTAGAAAAAATCAAGTAGAACCTGGAAAAGAATGAAGTCATGAGTGAGCTAAGTTTTTTTCCTTAAAATGGAAGTTCTATGAGGTTCTTTACAATGAAACTGGAAAGTTAGGAAGTGGGTTGGCAGAAAAACAATGGCTTTTGTTTTGGACATGTTGACAGATATGTGGATGGAGACTAGCAGTAATGCATTCAGGAGCAACCATCTAAGGCATCCAAGGTCCATAATGCTGTGTCCTGAAATTTTCCAGAGGGGAGAAAATCAAAGTTGGAGATATGAATCAGCCACTTTAAAGAATTATTTTAGATCCAGAAAAAATACAAATTCCAACCTAGAAGAAAGAAACTACAAAAACTAAAGGCAGAGATGAAAAGGGAGTAGAGTAAAAAAAGTTTTGTTTTTGTTTTTGTTTTTTTTAAAGAAAGCTCTGGAAGAAAGTAATGGAAGGAGAATAGATAGTTTAGAATGGAAAGTGGAAAGTTTATTCATTAAACAGAATCTCTGAAAATTAAAGTAGACCAAATAGACAATGATTCCATGAGACAAGAAATCAAAAGATTGAGGGGGAAAAAAGAAGAAACTATAAAGTAGCTGCTATCAAAAATAATCACTCTGAAAAAAAGAGAACAATTTAAAGAATCACTGGACTTCCTAAAAGTCATAATCAGTCACAAAATAATAAAAGAAGATTAAGCAATCAAAAACAAAAACTTTGATTTTTGAGGATATCTTGAAGGTACGAATATAAAGGGAAAGGAAAAAAACCTGGAAGTTAAATATATCTCCAACTGGTGAATGGCTGAACAAACTATGGTAAACAAATACCATAAAGAAATAGACTATTACTGTCCCATTAAAAAATGACCCTAGGAAGAGTTGGAGGAATTGATGTACGATGATATTAGTATCAGAAGAAGAAATAATTATATAATAACAGCATCATTGTGAAGAAAAACAAATTTGAAAGATTTAATAACGCTGATCAAAGCAATGACCAATCAAATCTCCAAAGGCTCTCTGATGAAGCATTTTGCCTACATCTTGTGAAAGAGATGATGGGTTTAGAATGCAGAAGATAAACATTTGTAGACATGATCATTATGAGGATTTTTTTAACTTGACTATGACTGTTTACAATTTTTTTCTTTTTTTCCCCTTGATCCTTGATTATAAGGAAGCAAACAATCACTTTGAAAACCACAAATGACAAATGTATTTATTTACTTTTTTTTTCTTTTTTGGGTGAGACAATTGGAATTAAGTGACTCACTCAGGGTCACACAGCTAGGAAGTATTAAGTGTCTGAGGCCAAATCTGAACTCAGATCCTTGTGACTTCAAAGCTGGTGCTCTATCCACTATACCATCTAGCTGCCCCAGTATACTTTTTTTTTTTAAAGCAACCTGTATGGAAGAGAGATTCATAGTTCCATATTCAATTCTTTTTTTATGCTTTACTTTGTTATTTGGAAATATCCTTCTTTTTTTGTTTTTGTCAAGTTCAGAGTGAAAAATTAAACAACAAAAAAAAGCAAATGATTAGTTAAATAAGCAGAGTCCAAGATTATTTGTTGGACCACAACTTGTGACACCTAAATGATGGATTCCCAGGGAAAAAAAAAAACTTTGTAAAAAATTGCTGATTAGAAGGGTTTTGTTAGAATTTTGATGAGAAGAGAACAAAGCCCAGATAAAGAGACAAACATGAGATGATGTAAAAAAAAAATTATGAGTATTCTAGAAAGAGCAATATAATGAAGAAGTGGACCAAATAATTCCTCAAGAGGAGATAACAATTTAATTTCTATTGAACTTGGCGGTTTACAAAGCACTTTTCTCACAACAAACTAGGGTCATCTATAGAGGAGTCAGGAATAGTGTCTCCTGGTCACGTATTACACACAACAATCCCAAGGGCAGCTGAACCAGATTAAAACATAATTAAGAAATATTTAACAAAAAATATGATAAAACATAGATAATAATAGCATGTGGTTTTCTGAATCAATATGTGATACACAAAATTCCTTATGTATGACTATGTGACCCCTGTTTCTATTCAAGTTTGATATCACTATTAATAGAGAGTATCATTATTTTTTGTATTTTTATATTTTCAAAGAGAATCAATGACATCAGAAAGTAATATCAACTTATGCTTGAATTGAATGTGAGGCAGAGTTGCACAAAGTCCTCAGTCCATTAAAATGCCTAATAGCAAGATAAAAGTCAGGATGATTGGTTATGGCCCCAGGTTGCAGTGGATGACCTTGCCATCTTTAATTCTGACTAATCTCTAAGCACTCTACAATGTCTACTTCATCCTCCTTTATGATCAGCAAGGGGGGAGGGGAGAGAAAATGTTCTCATTTATCCATTCTGCTGGAGGAATAATTAACATGCTTGGAGTAGACATCCCCCTAACTCACTGATTTGAGGTTTGAAGTCTGTTGGTAACCCTCAACCTATTTTAGCCCATCTGCCAAAATAGTTTTACCAAAGGGTGGCCTCTGAGAATGCTACATCTTCATGGAGCAATAGATGAGAGAATATCATTAGGCAATCACTGAGAGTAAACCAGTCCTACCTGTGAATAAAGACTAGGAAAAAAATATGCAGCAAATAAGGAGTATATGCTTGGTAAAAGTGAAAATGTGACTGTAATTCCAAACAATGCAAATAAGAAAAAAAAAAGACATCAAAAGAAATAAATGTAGTTACACGGAAAATCCTTAGATAAGTTCAGATTTTTTAATCTAATAATAACATCAGGAAAACTAATGCCCACAATAAACTGTGCTCCAACAAAATAATTAAAGTGGCATACTCAATAGACATATGAATAAAGAATATTAATAATTTTCTCAAAAGAAGAATTGCAAACTATTAACCATCATATGAAAGAATGCTTCCATTCACTAATAATAAGAAAAATCTCAAAGAAAGTAAAAAATGTAACCAGCAAGATGGCAAAGAATAAAAGTTGAGAATCATCATTTTTAAAGGTGGTATAAAAAGACAAGTAAATGTATATATTATTGGTGGAGCTATGAATTAGTACAACCCTGTTCTGAAAGGCAATTTGAGATTATGCAAATAAAGAGATGAAAATATCCATGCTCTTTCACCCAGGGATTCCATTACAATCCCAATAGACCTTGGACAGAAAACACCATCTGCATTCAGAAAAAGTAAGGAGACTAATGTAAACCAACACATGCTATGTTTGCTTCTTTTTTCTGTTGTTTATCTCTCCCATGGATTGTCCATTTTCTGATTTTTCTCTCTCAAAATTATGCATAAAGTAATGTGTGCCAAAAAGTAAATAAACTTTCTTTTTAAAAATTGGGAAAAGGATCATGAAAAAGAAGTCAGTCAGAAGTTTGGTAAAGGAAACACATGCAAAAATTTTTGGGAGAAAACAACACTTTAGAATAGCCCAAATGGTTAATGAGGCAAAAAATCCACTGAAGAGAACTCCATAAAAAGCAAAATGGAAAAAAAAATTCATTCCAGAGAAGCACTCTTCAAAAAGTAGAATTGGCTAAATAAAAAAGTAGGTACAAAAGTTCACTGAAGAAAATAATACCTTAAAAAACAGAACTGGGTAAGTGAAAGCTAGTATGAGACATCAAAAAAAAAAAATCAAAAGAATGATAAATTGAAGATACAAAGTATGTCTTTGGAAAAAAAACAACTGACCTAGAAAATAGATCTAGGAGAGATAGTTTAAAAATTATTGGAATATCTAAAAATTAGGATCCAAAAAAAAGAGACTACTCATCATATTTCAAGAAATTATCAAGGAAAATTGTACTGGAATCCTAGGTGGGTAAAATAGACATTGAAAGAATTCACCAATTATCTCCTGAAAGAGATCCCAAAATGAAAATTTACAGGAATATTATAGCCAAATTTCAGAGCTCTAAGGGCAAGGAAAAAATCTTGCAAGCAACCAGAGAAATAATTCACATGTTATGGAGCCACAGTGAGAATTTCTACATTAAAGGAGTGTTGGACTTGGAATATGATGCTCTAGAAGGCAAAGGAGGTAGGACTGCAATCGAGAATCACCTATCTACCCAAACTAAGTATAATCCTGGATAAGGGATGAGGGGTAGAGTGGGAGAGGAAGGGAAAGGGGACAGACATTTAAAGAAATAGAGGACTTTTAAACATTTTTGTTTGAAATAGAACTGAATAGAAAAGCTGACTTTCAAATAAAAATGCAAGAGAAACATAAAAAGGTGAATAGGAAACAGAAATCATATGGTATTCAATAAGGTTAAATAGTTTACATTCCTACATGGGAAGATGCTACTTGTAAATCCTAAGAACTTTATGATAATTAGGGGAGTTAGAAGCACTAAGACAGAGGGCATGGATGTGAATTGACAATGATGGAATGATATCATGAAAGTTATGGATGAATAAAAGGTATGCACTCAGAGAAGGAGAAAGAAAGAGGTAGAATGGGGTAAATTAGCTAACATAAAAGAAGTGTGAGAGAACTTTTTACAGTGAAAGAAAAGATTGGATGGGGGTTTGAGGGTTGGACAATACTTTAAGCTTACTCTTACTGTAATTTGCTCTTACCTTATAAGGAGGTAGGAAAAAAAAAGAGATAAGGTGATAAAAAGAAAGGTAGATTAGGGGAAGCTGTGATCAGAAGCAAAACACTTTTGAGCTAAGACAGAGTAAAAAGTGAGAGAGAAGGATAAACCGGAAAAAAAATGTAAAATGGAGGTGAATACATAGTAATCATATTTATGAAAAAAAAATTTATATCACATTTCTCTGATAAAGACCTTATTTCTCAAATATGTAGACACTGAGTCAGATTTGTAAGAATACAAGTCATTCTCCAATTGATAAATGGTCATAGGATAGGGTAGTTTTAAGATAAAGAACTCAAAGCTATCTATAGTCATACCAAAAAGAAATGCTCTGAATCACTATGGATTAGAAAAATGCAGATAAAAACAACTCTGAAGTGCCACTGCATATCTATCAGATTGGCTAATATGACAAAAAAGAAAAATGACAAATGTTAGAAGGAATGTGGGAAAATTGGGATATTAAAGCATTGTTGATGGAGTTATAAACTGATCCAATCATTCTGGAGATCTATTTCAAACTATGCCCAAAGGGATATAAAACTATATATACCCTTTGACCTAGCAATACTACTACAGGATCTGTATCCAAAAGAGATTTTTAAAAAGACAAAGGACCTAAATATAAAAAAAAATTTATAACAGCTTTTTTGTGTTGGCAAAGAATTGGAAATTGAAGGTATGTACATCAATATGGGAATGTCTGCATCAGTGGTATATGATTATCATGGAATGCTACCGTAGTATAAGAAAGGGCAAGCCAGAATTCATTTTAGAAAAACTTGGAAATACACAAACTGATGTTAAGTGAAGTGAGCAGAATGAGCATATAGTAACAGAAATATTCTATGAGCCATTCTCAGCAATACAATGATCTGAAGGACTCATTATGAAAAATGTTATCTACCTCCAGAGAAAGAATTGGTGGAGTCTGAATGTAGATCATAGAATTTTTTTTTACTTCCTTTACTTTTCTTGGTATTTCTTTGTCTCTATTTTCTTCCATAAAAAAGGTAACATGAAAATATTTTTTGCATGAACTGCACATATATAACATATCAAATTGCTTGCCATCTCAATGAAGAGTAAGGGGAGGAAAAGAGGGAAAGAATTTGAAACTCAAAAGTTTATTATGATGACTGTTAAAAATTGTTTTTACATGTAATTGGAAAAAAAAATTTTAAATAATAAAAATACTAATGATTACCAATAGAACTTTTATAACAATGTTTCATGCAAAAGAAAAAATACCCAGCCTAGTAAGATCCTTAGTAAAAGATTTAACAAACAACATAAGGCTTCTCAATTCCTGTTTTTATTTACCTTTTTTTTTTTTAGCAAAAAAATGAGATCCACAATTGTTATGGGCCAGAACTCTGAAACAAAGGATTCTTACAAGGTACTAAGTCAGTGGAATTGATAGAGACAATAGTTATCTAATTTAGCATGGTTCAGTATGATTCATTTAATCCTACAAGGAGATGTTATGGGCCAGAACTTGAAACAAGGTAATCTAGTTTAGCATTGATTTAATCCTACAACAAATAAATGATTTCCTAGTGATATAATGATTGGTTTGTGCTCAGTGTAGAGCATATAAGCTAGAAGCCTCAGCCAGGGAGATTCAGAGACAAGTAGACAGAAGACTGGAGTACAAGCTCTTGGACTCAAAGAGATTCATCCCATCTCAACCACCTTGGTGGTAGGCTCTCTTTCTTCACTTCCCCACTGAAAGGAAGGCCTCCAGAAAACTAGCTGAGCCCCAAGTGAAGGAAATAGGACGGTGAAAGAGATAACAAAGCATTTGGACTTTAACACCTGTCTGCACTTGTGGTGATTTCTAAACTGAAACGAAAGCTGCCTCCAGAGACCCCAAGAAAACCTCAACAGAGAACATTACATATTAGAGAGAATATTACACATAATGTAAGCAGAAGACATAGCTAAGAGGCCTGGACTTGGAGTAATTTCTCTTTCAGGCATCAAGACAGACTTGAATTCACATTCAGCCTCAGACACTTTTTATCTGTGTCATTCTGAGCAGATCACTTAATTTCTATCTGCCTTGGTTTCCTCATAAGTAAAATGGGAATAAATAAGAACATATGTTTTCCAGGATAGTCATGAGGATTAAATGAGCCTATGTTTGTAAAACACTGCAAACCTTAAAATGCTAAGTAAATGCTAGCCATTATTAAGAACACACAATAGTAGACATTTATACAACGCTTTAAATTTTTACTAGGAAAGCATATATGTTTTTGGATCCTTACAATAACCTTATAAGATAGGTATTTTTTCAGTATTACATTGGGTTCATGGTTTTGTTGATGTCAATGCTTCCTCCACAGGTACTAATGACAGTTTATCAATGCCTTCTCTTCTTATTTTAAGAATGTTCATGTCTTCTCATAAATCTTCCAAAGGGTTTCTACTCAACAGACTTTCTATTAGAACAGAGGTTTTTAATCTTTTATATATCATGAATCTCTCTGACAATCTGGTGAAATCCATGTAACCCCTTCTCAGAATGTCTTTAAAAGTATAAACAAAATACAGGGAATTGTAGGTGGTTTCTAGAGCCCTCAAATTGGGGTGCCAAAATTTACATGCCGACTAGCTCTCTGGAGAATCTAGGCCTTGGTCTTAATGGAGAGGTGAAGAAGGCAGAAGACCCATGAGGATGGTCAAGCATGGAGTCTGTTTATTTCCATCCTCTCAGCCCCTAAATACTTTAGTATAATTACATCATTACAGCACACTTTACAAGTGCTAACTATAAGTACCCTGCTATTGATATATAAATGCCTCTTTACTGTAAGTTTCCCTTGCTTCAAGTAGAACACAGGTGGTCACATCCTCCTTGACTTCTCAGGAAGGGTGAAAGCCCTTAAGGGAGATGGGGAGCCAAACCAGACATTGTCAGCAGGCTCCCTCTGGACTGAAGGGTCTTATACCTTACCCAGAGTTCCCCCATTATCTGTGGCCCTCTACAAGATTTAACAAAAAAGCCTAATTATATTGAAATGTAATATCAAACTATTTATAAGGAAGAAATTTATACAGTGGTAATATCTTTCTATGGGTCTAACAACTTCAGTAACCTCAGAGTCATTATGAACATAAGCAATATTTTGAGATATTCATCATAACTATAAGATAATATAAAAAATCTGATTTCTCTTGGGACTGCTATATGTATTATTGATATTATTACAGTTTGTTGCCTATATTCATAATTGAAAGACATGCTCAATTTCAATTAGAAGTTAGTAAAAGTATAAAAATTTTTTTCTATCCAAATTCAGAGCCTCATAAAATCTATCTCTTTGCCCTCTTATGAATTGACCCCAATTTAAGAACCTCTGCTCTAGATTGTTTCAGTTGTCTGGATACCAATGAAATGCAGGGACTGACTCAATCTGTAAAATAATGCCTTTCTATCATAGGTTTCTGAGTGAGCCGAATTGTACTTGGGAAATTAAGCAATGTTTTAAATGGCCCCAAGCATGTCCTGAAAGAGGGGTTCATCTTTTAAATACCCTTTTTCTAATGATTCTGTATGGCTCCAAAGTATAGAATATCCTAGACTCCAAAAACATAAAGTTTCAGGTTAATTGCAATTGTCAAAGGGCAATGTAAATGGGTATATCAGTAGACTTCAGTGTATTACCAACAAAAACTGATCAGGAGAAAGAATGTAAAAATCATAGATGCCACAGGTATGAGTGCTGCCAATTTCCAGATAAGGAAATGGAGGTTCAGAGAGGTTCATTACTTCACAGCTAATGTCACAAGCAGAACTTAAATCTCAGTCTCTGGAACCTAAGCCCAGCATTCTTTACCATACTACCTGCCATCTAACCCCTGCCCCCCCTAAAAAAAAAAAAAAAAAAAAAGGAATGGCAGCTCAAAATAGAATGGCATGTAGAACAGAGAAAAGAGCACTGAATTTGTAGTCAGAGGAACCAGAGTAGAATCCTAGTTCTGCTAGTTCCTACTGTGATCTTGCATTGATGTCACTTAATTCCTTTGGGCTTTATGTAAAACAAGCAAGGGGCAAATAGATGGTACAGTGGATGGAGAACTGAACCTGGAGACTCATCTTCCTGAGGTCAAATCTGGCCTCAGACACTTAGTAGCTGAGTGAGCTACTCACTCAGATGAGTTAATGAGTAAATTCTGCCAAACACTTACAAAATAATTAATTCCAACACTATATAAACTATTTGGGAAAATAGGTGAAGGAGGATTACCAAACTCTTTTTGTCATACAAATATAATGCTGAAACCTAAACTAGAAGGAGCTAAAACAGAAAAAGAAAATTTTGCACATGGGTCTCCATTAAAGATAACCCGGCTATTACATAATAGGCAATGGATTTTTGAAGAAAAGGTTACTAAGGTTCCTCTTAAAGGACCAACTATCTTTATAGACGCATCCAAAAAAAAAAAAATTTTGTGCTGTATACTCTCATGATTTAACCATAAAAAGAGTAGTCAGAACTCTTTTCAGTCCACTCAGCAGAAGGAATTATATGCAATCATGCTAGCTCTTACTTATTATCCAGGAGATATAAATATAATATTTGATTCAGCCTATTCAGGTTGTGTGGTACAAAGAATTGCCATAGCCCAAATAAAATTTGCAGCTTCCAATATTTATCAGCTCTTTAAGGAACTTCAAGAGCAAGTGAGAAAGCATCTAGGTAAGATTTATATCTTGCATGTCCACTCACATAGTGGATTTCCAGATTCTATTTTTGATGGAAATTCAAAGGCAAATGGCCTTTTAGCTATGTTAGCCAGTATTCCTTTATTTCAGAAGCCCAGGAATCTCATTCTAAATACATCAGGCTGCTCGAGCTTTACATTTACAATTTGGGATAACAAAAGAGGAAGCAAGGAGCATAGTAAAAAGCTTTCAGCTTGCCTTCCTTTCCACGCTCCTACGCTTCCTCTAGGCAAGAACCCTCGTGGTTTGAGACCCAATGAAATTTGACAAATGAATATGACCCATTATAAATCTTTTGGTTGTCTGTCTTTTATTTACGTTGTGGTAGAGACCTTTTCAGGATTCACTTTTGCAATACCAGCAGCAAAATAAACAGCCCAAGTGGTCACTGAATTTCTCATTCAAGCATTTGCAGTTATGGGTGTGCCACAAGCAATAAAAACAGATAATGGACCTGCATATACTTCTAAACATTTTGCACACTTTTGTACACAGTATAAAATTTTACACACCACTGGCATACCTTTTAATCCTCAAGATCAGGCAATAGTAGAGAGAAGAAACAGAGACATTAAAACACTCCTCCAAAAACAAAAGAAAGGGGGAGCCACGGGTAACCCTAAGAACTTCTAAATTTAATTCTGTATACCATTAACTTTTTTATTTTTGATAAAGATGCACTGGCTCTGGCAGACAGGTTTTATAACCCACCAGAAGGGCAGTGTCCAGTGCGAGCAGCTCTACTATCTTTAGATAATTGCCAGGTGATGTGGAGAGATCCACAAAGTGGTGAATGGAAGGGACCAGATAGGTTAACTGCTTGGGGAAGAGGGTTTGCTTGTATTTCTACAGATGGAGAAGGAATCAGATGGGTGCCAATGAGCTGTATTCACCTTGTCCATCAGAGAGAGACAGAAAAAGAGAAAAATTTGGAAACAAAGGAGAAGATCTAAGAACAAAATCTGCAGGAAATCATTGGAGTTCCTAACACAAGATGAGACTGTTGCAGGACTTGAAAACCAGCAGGAATAATTGGATTCCTTGAGATGAAAAATTGTTGATAAAGACTATTGCAGGACTTTAAAACTTGCAGGAATTATTGGATTTCTGGCACATGAACTAATGGACAATGGATTCCTTTTGGACTATATCTAGGACTTATGGACATGTATAATTCCTCATGTTGATTCATGTTATTTGTTATATCACTAGTAGCCTGTGTTATGTTACTATGTGCTTATGTAATTTATGTAATTATATGTAATACCTCCCATATCGATGGATTTATGTACCTGTTTCAAGTGAGCCCCTTCAGAAACCCACTAATCTGATTTGATTTCCCATTTCCTTTAGTGTTTTCATCTCCCTTCTTGAGCAGTCAAGGAGGGCATGGTCACCTTCTTTTATGGTGTTTTCACTCCTTTTTTGGGGAGTCATGGAAGGCATGATCACCTTCTTTTGGGGGGTTCTCACCTCCTTGAGAAGTCAGGGAGGTTATGACCACCTCATGTTCTAAATCAAAAGAAAGCAGGAGATGTTATGGGCTAAGTCACTGGAATTGACAGAGACAATGCTTATGTACTTAGTTCACACCTTTAGAGTTCACACCTTTAAGAGAGTTCACACATTAGTTCACACATTAGAGTTCATATCTTTAAGAGAGCATATATAAGGAGGAGCTCCCACAAGCCCATTAGAGACTTCAGGAGATTTACAAGTCAAAAGCCCACAAGCCTACTCTCTGGGAGGCAGAGTCAGAGTCATTCCAACTTCCACCTTTGTGCTGGCTGGAGGCTTTGGATTCAGAGGAAGCTAGAGGCTGAAGCTGAAAGAAACAAAGGATTAGCAACAGGAGCTCTTGGAACCAAGGAGAGAGCTAAGAGAGCTAAGCCTCTAAGAAAGCTAACCAGGCTATTTTGGAAGAGACAGTAAAGGACTGGATTTTAACAGCTGGCTGCATTTGAGGTGATTATTATTCTGAACTGAAACTAAGGCTGCTCCCAGAAGCTCCCCAGGAAACCTGCTCCCAGAGAATGATTATATTTTTAGAGAAGAACACTACATAGACCAATTTCCCTAATGAATTTCGATGCAAAAATTTTAAACAAAATATTAGCAAAAAGATTACAGCAATATATCCAAGAATTATATATTATGGCCAGGTGTGATTTATATAGGAATGCAAAGTAAGTTCATTATTTGGAAAACTGTCAACATAATTGACCATATCAACACCAAAATCAATAGAAATCATATGATCATCTCAGTAGATGCTAAAAAAAAAAAAAAAAAAAAGCTTTTGACAAAATACACCACCCATTCCTATCAAAAGCAATAGAAAACATAAGAGTAAAGGGAGTGTTCCTTAAGATAAACCATCAGCAATCATTATCTTTAATAGAGATAAACTAGAAGCCTTCCCAATAAGATCCAGCTGAAGCAAGGATGCCCATTATCACTACTATTATTCAATATATTGAAACATTAGACTAGAAATAGAAATGTTAACTATAACAATAAGTGAAGAAAAAGAAATTGAAGGAATTAGAATAAGCAATGAAGAAACAAAATTATCAGATGATATGATGGTAATACTTAGAGAACCCTGGACCATCAATAACAACAAAAATTACTTGAAATAATTAACAACTTTAGCAAAGAAACCTGATCCCTGAGAATATTACATTTTAGAGAAGAATACTGCAAAAACGCACATAAACCATCAGTATGTCTGTAAATATCCAAAAAAAGTCTGACAGCAAGAGAAATTTCATTTAAGATAACTCTAAACAACAGAAAATCAAGACAATATGAACACAATTACAAAACACTTCTCTTTTTTTTTTTTGTCGATACAAAAGTGCTATATTATGTGATTTATTTGAGCTACTGTTGTTGCCATGTTGCTTATTATTTCTTTTACTCTTTAGAGGAAGGCTGCCTATTTGGGTTTTTTTTTTGTTTGTTTGTTTGTTTGCTTGCTTTGTTTTGTTTTTATTATAGCTTTTTATTGACAAAACATATGCATGGGTAATTTTTCAACATTGACCCTTGCAAAAACTTCTGTTCCAACTTCTCCCTTCCTTCCCTCCACTCTCTCCCCTGGATGTCAGGTAGTCCCATACATGTTAAATATGTTAAAGTATATGTTAAATACAATTTTTGTATACATATTTATACATTGCCTTGCTGCACAGGAAAAATCAGATTTAGAAAGAAGATAAAAATAACCTGGGAAGAAAAGCAAAAATGCAAGCAAACAATAACAGAAAGAGTATAAATGCTATGCTGTGGTCCACACTCATTTCCCAGTGTTCTTTCTCTGGGTGTAGCTGGTTCTGTCCATTACTTTTAATTGGAACTGATTTGGATCCTCTCATTTTTGAAGATAGCCACTTCCATCAAAATTGATCCTCATATAGTATTGTTGTTGAAGTGTATAATGATCTCCTGGTTCTGCTCTTTCACTTAGCATCAGTTTATGTAAGACTCTCCAAGTCTCTCTGTACTCATCCTGCTGGTCATTTCTTACAAAACAATAATATTCCATAACATTCATATACCACAATTTACCCAGTCATTCTCCAATTGATGGGCATCCATTCAATTTCCAGTTTCTATCGACTACAAAAAGGGCTGCCACAAACATTTTTTGCACATACAGGTCCTTTTGCCTTCTTTAATATCTCTTTGGGATATAAGCCCAAGTAGTAACACTGCTGGATCATAGGGTAATAGCAGTTTGACAACTTTACAAAACACTTTTCACACATATAAAGATCAATCTAAACAACTGGAAAATTATCAATTGTTCATAGGTAGGCTGAGCTAATATAATAGAAATGACAATTCTGCCTAAACTAATTTACTTATTGTGTATTATACCAATCAAATTACCAAAAATTTTCTGATAGAGCTAGAAAAATAATAACAGAATTCATCTGAAAGAGCAAAAGATCAAAAATAACAAAGGAATTACTGCGGAAAAAATACAAAATAAGGTGACCTCATGATATCTATATTATATAGCAGTAATCCTCAAAAACTATCTAGTACTGAATAGAATTCTTAGCAAATCATTAAGAAATTATCCTATAAAATTATTTTAAATAGATATTGAATTGTGTTACAAATGAGAGGACTTTTTGAAAGGTTTTCAGCTGACTGAACAAATGTCCCAAAAGGAATTTAATTAATGGTCCTACAGCAACAAAAAAGAAAGACTCTAGTTTAGTTAGTTTCACTTTAGCCCTGTCCTATTCAATGTATTTATCAAATGACACATAAAGTCATTGATAACACTTCAGATTTTCAAATGTCACAAAGATGAAATGTTTAGTTAATATCCTGCATAATAAATAAAGTTAGCATTCATGGGAAAAAAATTTGAAAAGCTAGTGCCCAAACCAATAATATTCATTTTAAGAGGAGCCAATATAAAGCTCTACATTTAGGATCAAAAATCAATTGTATGTGTATACAGTGGGGAATTTCTGTCTTATTAGTAATCTATATGAAAAAGATGTGTGAATCTGAATTTTCTATCCACTTAATATTACCCAATAATTCAATGCAGCTCCTAAAATAGCTATTGTTTTCTTCATAAAAACTAGCTTTGATATAGTGTTTTAATATTTACAAAACACTTTTTATATCTTATCTCCTTTGGTCAAACCAACAATCCTATGAGGTAGGTATTATTATTCCAGTTTTACAAATGAGAAAATTGAGATTGAGAGATTTTAAGCCACTCACCCAGATTGCAAGAGTCTGAGGCTATATTTGAATAGAAATGTAACATCTAAGTCATAAAAAATAGTAGTTCTTCTGTACTTTGTTTCAGTCATTCAACTTATGGGGCTCTGTATGTAGTTCAAAGCATCATGTTTTGAAGAGAATATGGAGAAGTCAATGACTGGCAAAAGGAGGGCAACTAGGAATAGAGAAGATCAGAAAATTATATCATATGAAAAACAATTGAAGGAATTATGCATGTTCAACCTGAGAGAACTGAGGAAAGCATCAATCTAAGATCAAATAATTGAAGTAATTTCAGATGAAAGAATAAAACTTGTTTTTCTTACTTTAGGGCCAGACTGGACACCAATGGGTAGAAGTTATCAAGATGTAGAGTTGTGAATGAACTTCTTGCCTTTTGGACTTTTCTACATTGAGAAAATCATCAATGTAGACGTTATTCAAACAAAGGCTGATGACCATCTGTCAAGGAGGCTTTAGAAGGAATTTTGATATTGTATGAAATATTGGGTTAAATAAACTCATAAGCACCTCATAATATTAAGATTCTATGATTCTGGGAGGGCAGCTAAGTGGCGCAGAGGATAGAGCACCAGCCCTGAAGTCAGGAGAACCTGAGTTCAAATCTGGCCTCAGACACTTACCACCTCCTAGCTGTGTGACCCAATTGTCTCAGGAAAAAAAAAAAAAAGGTTTCTATGATTCTAATAATCCTCTTCATTGTGGAATCATTAGGCTAGAAAGCATAAGAGATCAACTATATGAATGAATTCTCATTTATGTTGACTTTATCCACCCAATATATGAACTGCAAATTAAGTGTAGATGCATCTATATATTAATTTATTATGATTTTCAATTATTAAAAATATTTAATGATCATATTGTTGGACTTTCACTCAAGAATATTGGGTCCCATTTTGGCTCAACTATTTATTTTATTTGACATTGAGCAAATCATTTAACAAATTAGTACCTGAGTTTCATAATTGTTGAGCTAAAAACAACAAAGTTGAGGTTCTTCATCAAATAATTTTCTTAAGTAAAATCATTTTCTTTCAACCTTCCACATCTCAATTATAATTATCTGACCACATATGAAATTTCAATTTTTATTACAGTTCCTGTATTAAAGAATGAGAAAATTTAGGCTTATATTGATTCATGAGAATTATTCAATACTGAAAAGCCCAAATCTTCCAATTTTTTCCAACCAGCAAAAAAGTAAATCAAACTGTGAATAAATTGAAAAACTGTAGAATGAATATAAAAATGCGGATTTTCAAGATTTGTTTCCATGAAAGAAAAAATCTATACTAAATTGTAACTGACATTTTGGCTATACTTTAAAATTAGCAATACTTTACATGCTCTATCTCATGTTTCATGAGAATAGGTATTACAGGAAATTTTATTGTCATTTTACAAAGAAGAAACTGAAATTCAGAAATATTAAATGGGGGTTACTCTCAATGGCCTCTGGTTCTAATTATCTGATCCTATATTCCTATTTAACCAACTTGACTATATGAGATTCTTAAGCAGTATAGCCATGATTTAGAAAGAGATAGTTGGCCTGGGCATTAAACTATTTTACTTGAGAACTTTATATATATTATACAACATGTCTATGCAATGCAAGCTTTCTAGTCATGATATGTGATCTAAATTGTTATGGGATTTTGAATCTTTCTATGTAGCTTACCTATATGTCATGTTAAAGTTGGTTAAATCTCTTCCTTTCATTTGCAGAATACATTGATATAAAATAAATACTTTACTAAAGCATTTTATTGGGCAAATTTTACTGTTCAAGATTAATACTGTCAACTTTTTATATTTTGTTCCTTCCCCCAAACAGGTGTTTGCCAGGAGGAAGACAAAGGCACAATCTCATAAATATCCTCCTACATCTTGGTTGGTACTCCCTGATTGACCAACCTATTCAGTATTTCAAACTCCTCTAGCTCCTAAGGTATAAATGCATGCATCCTGTGATTTATTGCCACATTATCTGGACAACAGATGTTCTGTTGAAAAATGGTTATCAGAATGTAAATGGAGTGACAACTAAGAAGACACATTTGAATTCCAATAAGCAAATTTATTTTTACCTGTATTTTTCCAATGGATGAGAAAGCAAAGGACTATTTTCACCAGCTTGACCAAAGTTGGGTATCATCTAAGAAAACAGCACTTAATCTTTCCCATACAGCTCTGTGTACTCAATAAATATTAAGCAACAATAATAAAAACCACCTTGGCCATGACCAGCAAACATTCCAGCTATTCTCTCAGCCTCTCTTCTACAAGAACTGTCTAACCTGCTAATGATATGATGTTTGCAAGGAAAAAACATGAAAACCGAATAGAAAGTTCATTTCTACACCTAGTAAACTAGAGAACTATTGTTTTCATTATCCATACTAAAAAGTTCAAGTTTTCCTTCCTAAGCTGACAAGAAATTAAAATCACTTCTCTGTGGACTCAATCCAGAATGTTATTGTCAGCAAATCTTCTGTAAAGACTATATCTCAAATGAATGTAGTCCAAGAATTCTAATTCATTCTTTATCTTTATGTAGACTGAGAAACCTGGTCAGAGACCAGGCTGTGACATGCTGTGGGAGGAAGTGCCTCAAAAGTTATCAGACTATTCAGTCTTTCTTGCCAGCCCAGTCATCCTTGTTTATATAAAAAGGAAAAACATGATGCAATGGGGAAGAAAAAAAAATTATTTTCTCACCCAGTATCACAAAGAATCCTTTTCATTTGAGCAAGTAGAACTTTGGGGATATTTGCCTAACCTGGTAGATATAATGAAACCCAAGAAATAAAATGAAGAAAAGGGGATGGGGTAGAACAGGACGAGGAAGCCTCTGAGTTTAGAGAAGTGTTTGCAAAAAAGAAATTGTGATTGTTACATTTTGATACAGGCTAGCTGAGAGGGAAAGTTTCATGGGCATTATCTCACTGATAAGACAGACTCCTAAGTGCTACATTTAGTATTCAGCTTTAAAACAATAATAATAAAAGCTAAATAATAAAATAACTAACAAAAGCTAAAATTTAAATTTTTAAGGGTTTAAATTTTACAAAATGCTTTGTCTGTATTATCCCACTTGGTCCTCACAACCTTTATAAGGCAGATGCTAACATTATTCTATATTGCAGATAAAGAAATGGAAAATGAGAGTGGATAAGTAAATTAATTACTCAGGATCACAGCTAATATATCAAAGGTAAATTTTGAAAAAATAAGGTGCTCCTAACTTCAATCCCAATGTCTGTCATCCACTATTACAGGCTGCACCACGTAAGTTGAGAACAAATTTTGCCCTCTGTTGAAAGTTCATAGGAGAATCAGCAACAATCCACTTGGTACTTGGCATCATTATTTTAGTTTCTGAGAAGAATCTCAACGTGTAATCGCTATGACACGGGGTTCAGTCACCATATAGGGTATGACTGTCCCCTCCCAGAATTCCTCAATGTGACTCTTTTCCCCAGTCATTCTGATGTGCAACCAAAGTTAAGTGTTTTGTTTGAGGGTTCAATGTACTGGGGATAGTAAATATTCTTAATGACTCACTTTGTTGTGAGATCTCTCATCTCTATTGTCTACACAAAGCACTTTTCAGTGGAAGGAAAAGATTATTTTAGTGGCAATCTTCTTTTTGAAAATTACAGTTATTAACAAACTGAAAAAAAAGAGAGGTAATCAAAATGTGTTTCCTTTCTGATAAGGTTAACTGTGGCGAGGCATAAAGTAGATATAAAAAGTAACCACTTACACTAAGATGAAGTGAGCTGGGGGAAAGCCCACAGAACACAGTAACTTCTGCAGCAATCTCTTCTAGCTGTCAAGAGAATGGTCACATGGAACAGTTAAGTTTATTATGTTCATTATTTCCACTCAGCACTATGTCGGGCACATAGTAGGAGTTTAACTACTGTTTCTTGACAGACTGACTAGTGACTGATGGAATGTTTAAGTTCTTTTAGAGTCTTGCCCACCAATCTGACCAGCTTTCTCTATTTGGCATGTTTATTGTAAAAAGTAAATTACATATTTTAGTAATTGACTTTGTTCATTTCTTGTTCAAGACATAAGGACTTAGCACATGTAAATGACATAGATTGAATATTTTTATAAGCAGGTGCATTTCTTGGAGGAAATATGTTAATTCGTTATTTGATAAACACACATTGACACAGGAAAAATGTCTTGTTTTTACAAATAAACTCAGTCATAATTCAATATTTCTTAAGATTTGTTGTTTTTCTTCCTCCGAGGAGGTCTTTGGCAACTGACTAAATTTCACATTTCCACTTTTAAATTTTTTTTTCTACAACGAATATTTTGTCTGATAAGAGTCAGAGTATGATAGTAGATAGGAGAACACTGTATTTAGAATCCAGAAGACATAAGTTCAAATCCTGCTTCAGATACTTACTTGGATGACCAGTCATAAATCACTTAATCTTTTTAATTTCATCTATTTACAACAAGGAATTAGACTCAGTAGCTTCTAAAGTCTTTGCCAAACTATGTCTCTTTGATTTCATGATTCCAAGACCCTTCTAGTGGCTTTGGGATATTCTTTTTCCCTTATGGTAAGTTATCCATCCTCCTCTTTCCTTTCCCTCCCAGTTGTTTAATCTGGTTAGTGAATCAAAAAGATCTCAGATCTACTTAAACGGAATATCTTTAAGCAGTTTAGGTGATAAAATCAAATGTTAGGAGTTGGGTTTAGCATCTCTTTCCTCTTAGCTGATAGTAGGGCTTATTTTGGAATAGTTTTCCCCAAAACATCATTCTCCCTGCTCTTTGCTGTCCCTGTGTTGTATTATTATGATGATGATTGTGCATATTAAGTAACAATCTCATTCCATTCCACAGAACTGCAACTTATTTCTACATTGTCTAACAACATTCCTCTTCCTTCATGATTCTGATCCAGATTTCAGCTATTTAATTCCCTGTATAAATCACTTCCACTTCTTTGGGAATACTTCAAATTTATTATCTAGTGGATACATTATATTTTTACTCATTTTTCTATTCCATAGATTCTTGAATCACCTCCTAATGACCATACTGTTAAGGATGAGAGTATTTCATCATTAATATTTCGATATCCACATTATTTTCCTGATATTCAACTTCAATTATCTTTACCTTATTGCCAATTTATTATTCCTAATGACATCCTCTCAACTTGAACACCATTTTTTTCTTCCTCAGATTGGATTGGCAGGTGGCTACCCACAAAATGAAAATTCTCTTTTCTATAATGCTTCAAGGTTTACAAAGCACCTTTCTCTAAATTAATTTGTATGTTAGATATTATAAAAGTCATTATTCCCATTTTTCAGATTAGGAAACTGGGGTTCAAAGAGGTTAAGAAATTGACCCATATTTATAATTCAAATAAGAATCAGAGTCAAGATTTGAACCCTGCTCCTGTGGCTCCAAGGCCAAGAACTTTTTCCCCCTGGAAGTACCTTAACATAAATTACTATCTGTTTTCTAAGAATAATATATAACATGAGTTTTCTAATAATGCCAGATTGAAAAAGCATCCAGAAAGTAGTGTTCAGGATAACCAGGCAAAAACTTCAGAATCACCACATGGCTAAGGAGTAGGATGGATATAAAAAATTCAGACTGAGGTGTATAGCTATAGAACATCTCTGGAGGTGATGTCTTAATATTAGCATTACAAAAATGTCTCAGGTTCCCCAACCTTAAATACATAATTTGTGAATAATATTATAGGTTTGCAGCTGGCAGTGAAGTGTGATATATTGTTAATGCTTTTTGCAAATGTTAGCGGGAATATCTATCAAGGCTCTATTGTCTCCGTTGGCATTCATATAGCATAGCCCCCAAACACTTCAATCTCTCTAAACTGGAGATGTTACTGATCTTCATGTCATTTGAATTTTTATTGCAACTAAAGAATAAAAGCCATTATTAGGGTCAATTCAAATCTACAGAGTTTGCAATTTTCCGATTTTTCTCTATGGATTTGCCTGTACTCTCAAGAATATAAGCTTTCATTTTGAGAAAAGTGAACTTTATATAGCTTTTCAGAAGAGGAAGGCAGCCTGGGCAACATTTAAATAAGGTGCCTCAAAGCCAAGAATATCAGGTTCCAATTAACATTTTGAATCCAAAATCTGTCTCTACTGTACTTAGGTTGAAGACACCGGGGCTGTACCAAAGGGCTGCATTATAAAGTGATTCTCAGATTTTCTCCCATCACAGGGAAACTGGTAGCAGGCTTCTCTCACCAACCTCTGGCATTGCTGCGGCAGCAACAATCTCTTCCTCTGAGCTTGTCACAGGCAGGAGAGTTCTCAAATTGTGGAGGAGGAGCTATGATTTATAATGTGCTACAAATTGCTCTCAGCACCAGAATACAAATTCAAATATGATAGTTGATACCAATCTGCAATGTATTTTGGAGTAATCCCGATTGCTTATGAAAATCCCATGATGGTTTGGGGAGACATTTTGTCTACCAAATAGTCACTCTGACTGCATAGAGAATTTAGACAGGATTTTTAAAATACAGGAGGGATTTCAGGATAAATTAGATTTTTTTTTAAACACTGAGTATAGAAGATATTGGCTTTCTTCTTTTAAACACCAGGACCCCAAAAGAATTTGGACAAAGGGTCTCTCCCAGGCAGCCTTGTCATCCATGAAGGCTTTTGGGAGTTTCAATAAAGGACACATCTGAAAACTTTGTGTGTGTTAGGCAAATTGGTTTCAGTACCAGGCAGCATAAAACCATGGGCTGTATCTTGATACTTAACAAGGACTCTGATGGGAAACCAAAGTTCAGTCCAGGGGCTACCTCCTCTATTTCTGGTGATGCCAGTTATTAACACACCCTCTCTCTTGAAATTATTTTGTATTATCCTGCATATTTTTAAACACCCTTATCTGTATACATGTTGGGTTCCTCTGGATTCTTCTAGTGTTGTGCCACAATTTCCTTTTATTGTCCTGCCTCAGTTTCCCTAATTGTTCTGCCTCAGTTTCCCTGAACTGTTCTGCCTCAGTTCCTTTTAGTGTTCTGCCTAAAGCTCCCTGGTTGCAACACCTTCCCCTCCTGTTCATTAGGACTGAAATAATTAGGGCTGTGGCCCACTCTGGCATTCCAAAAGATAAAACTCCAGATGTCCTATCTCAGATACCTAATTGGTATTGTCTACCTTTATCTCTTCAGACATCCTGGCTCTAGTTTGACTATCTTCTTTACTCCCAATTTGTAAGAATTTATGATCCTCACCTCCTACCCTGTCAAACCAACATTGATGATCTCTTCCCACTCTCAGTGCTTGGATTCTAACCCTGTCTCAGTCTACCCTGGTGGCTTAGAGCCATATATATATATTTCATGGGAAACTCACATTTCCTGCTAGATGCTTTTGAGACATCAGCACTGGGGGCAACATGTCCCCAGCACAATCTCTTCTTCTCAAATAAAATATTAAAAATGCTCTAATCTCTATCT
This sequence comes from Antechinus flavipes, assembly GCF_016432865.1. Classification (NCBI taxonomy): domain Eukaryota; kingdom Metazoa; phylum Chordata; class Mammalia; order Dasyuromorphia; family Dasyuridae; genus Antechinus; species Antechinus flavipes. The sequence goes on along the minus strand of NC_067398.1, from coordinate 492,150,771 downwards.
TGCCTCAATTTCTCTGGCATTACACTAGTAGAGTATAAGCTTTCTCAAGGCAAGAGCTGTTTCATTAGTGTTTCGGTAAACTATCACCTAATATAATGTCTTACCTGGAGTAGGAATTTAATAACTGTGTAATGAGTTGAATGGAAAACAAGTCTAGGGTAATAGTATATCTGAACTGGCATATTCTATGTTTTGTTTACATCTTTGCAATCTGAATAGAAATTCATCATCAACAAACTACTGGCTTCAGGCAAGGATCTAAGTATAGGATAAAGATCTGGAAATAATCAGGTACAAACTGCTGTGTAGCTGTGTGTGCTTTCAGCAGAATCCAGAAGTAAATCTATTTGTCAGGGTTTGAACACTTGTGTCAGCCATTTTAACTGAGATATTTCTATTAAGAAGGAGTTGGTGATTGAGGAACAAAGAAACAGGTTTATTTTTGTGATGTATCTGGTGAATACAACTTGAAGAGCCAGCAGATTCTATCATTACTATTATTTATTATGGAAATTTATTACTTATTATAATAATTATCTCATCTAATCTGTACAACTTTGCAAGATAAATGCTATCATTATTTTACAAAAAAAAAAAAAAAAAAAAAAAAAGACCGAAGCAAATAGAGGTTAAGTAACATAGCCCTGGTCACCCATCTAGTGTCTGAGTTTCAATTTGAACTCATCCTCCCTAGAGCCAAGCCCTGTAGTCTATCTACTCTACCACCTAACTACCTCTATATGTCTATGTAGGGAGAACAGTTTCTAAAATACAAATCATAGATTGCCTATGAACACAATACTAGTAAAATAGAAATGAGATGAAGATGTTATGACTAATCTCCAAAGATTTGAAGGTCTACACTATCACATGGAGTAGGGAAAGAAATTTATTTCACTTGACTCTAGAAAATAAAATAAGAACAATTGAAATTGTAGAGGTGAGCACTTATTCAGTGTCCAATAGCATGGAATGGACTGTCTGAGGAAGAACTGGATTCCCCATTACTAGAGGACTTTAAACAAAATTTGGAAGATAATTTGCTAGGGATATTACAGAGAGGATGCTGATTCAGATAGTGGTAGAATAAGATGATTGCTGAAGTGCCTTCTAATTCTAGATCTGGGAGATTATAATGACCATAAAATAGCCTTCCTGCCCTGCTGAAAGAAGAAGCTTGAGGAAGCTCCGAATTCTTGATTCTTTCTGTCAAAGTAATATTAGCAGTAATAGTCAAAAGCCTCTTTCCAGCAATGGAGATTTTGAATATCAACTAGCCTCCAATTCCCTAAGAGGCTTCCCTGCCCTCCATCTCCCACTAACATAAATCAAATACCAGTCCCCAGCTCTAGTTCTTTGACTCCCATCCCCCAATGCCTGGTCCTGCTAAACTCAAATAAAAACTCCATTAAAAACATACACACACACACTCTCCAGATTTTGCTGATTTTTCTATTCTATTCAGAACCTCACAGTGCTTGCCCACTTCTGCCACAGACTTCAATGGACCTGACCTGTTTCTACCATTTGCCCTAACTGTTCTTAATATGGTAAGTATGTGCACTCAATAAAACTGATTTGCTTTTCTAGCTAGTTGCATGGTTTGTATTTCCTTATACTGGGCTTTGGCATTCTGAATTGTTCTAAACCTGAATTGAGGCAGAGATCATGATTTTTACTGTCCCAAGTTCTCACTTTCTATGGGATCAATACTAAGACATGATAACTGTAGATATCTATAGTTTAGTCAGGTAAGAGACATGATATTAAAAAGGCACAAGTCACAGAATCCAATCAATAGGCTTATTATTATCAGTTGGTTTCATGTCCACAGACTGTACTCTTGTCCCCTGCCAATTGTATTGCAAATGAGAGCAATTGGTCACAAAGGCAACCAGATGAAGCCATAAATCTACTACTCCCAATTTAGGCAGAATTAAAAAGTAGCTGAAGTTTGTCTGAAATAGTCTTATTCTCTCTGCTCCAAAATTCTGCCCCCAAGGACTCTATCCACTAAGTGCCTAGCCTTGCCCTATGTTCCCTTAGTATCACTATGTTCCCCCACTCCCAACAAAATTCCCCTTCCTTCTTGTGTAACAATATCCTATATGGCATTGGTGGGGGGTGGGATGGAGAGGAGGGAATGTTTAATTAACCAGCCCACTTAAAGGTATGAAGAATGATGGAAGGCTGACAGGTTTAACTCTCAGAAATGTTTGCATTTTAAATAAGAAATATGTTAATCCAATTCAATTCAAGCACATTTTAAAGTCCCTACTATGAGCAAGGCACTGTGCTAGGTGCTGAGATTATAAAAGAAAATTTTTTTCCTGCTGAATCCCTGCTGAGGAGTTTACATACTAAGAAGAGCAATATGGCTTGTCTGAAAATTAATAGGATTTGAGGTCAGATGTCATAGAAGTAAAAAGGAGATGTAAACAATATTTTATAAAAATTGGAAGTATTCATTTATTCCAAAGAAATGAGGTACTAATAAAAGAATCTCAAGGAAGTTGGGGAGGGGAGGGGGAAAGGAGAGGAGAGACAACTTCAAAACTTCAAAACATATCATATAAATAACTTCCTCTCCAAATGCTGCTCAAAACAAAAGTTCATAGCCCTACTAAGGATGTACTTAGATCTGAGTGGTGACACCCAGAACTGTCAGCCAAATACCCCTTTACCTTTAAAAAGCCAAGCATCTATATAAAAATGTAATCCATTTCATTCTATGTAATGTTCAATCTATTTCTCATGTTACGATCTTTTTTATGGTATTTGCTGTGAAAGGGGAAAGTAGGAAGTAGGAAGAATAGGAAAGGACAATCAGCGAAAAGGGAAACTAAGTTTTTCCTTTAATAATATTTTATTTTTCCAAATACATGCAAAGATAGTTTTCAATATTCACTTTTGCAAAACCTTGTGTTTCAAATTTTTCTCTCTCCCCCTCAAAGGAAACAATCCAATATAGATTAAACATGTATAATTTTTTAAAACATATTTCCATATTCATCCTACTGTGCAAGAAAAATCAGATCAAAAGAGAAAAAAACACAAAAAAGAAAAAAAAAAGCAAACAAACAACAACAAAAGTGAAAATACTGTTTTGATCCATATTCAGTCTCCATAATTCTCTCTCTGGATGTGATTAGCAGTTTCCATTACACATATATTGGAACTGCTTTGAATCACCTATTTGTTGAAAAGAGCCAAGTCCACCACAGTTGATCATCACATATATTGTTGTTGCTGTGTACACTTTTCTCTTGGTTTTGCTCACATTGCTTAGTATCAGTTCACATAAGTCTTTCCAGGATTTTCTGATATTAACCTGCTCATCATTTCTTATAAAACAATAATATCCCATCATTTCATATACCATATTTATTCATATACCATATATACCATGGTCATATTCTATACCATATTTATTCAGCCATTCTCCAACTGATGGGCATCCACTCAATTTCTAGTTCCTTGCAACCACAAAAAGATTTTGTACAAAGATTTTTGTACATATGGGTCCTTTTCCCAAAAAGAGAAACTATTGGGGGGAAGGGGAACAGAAGAGAGAGAATGTAAGAAAATAAAAGAAAAAAATGAGAGAATGAGAGAAAATGAGAAAGTGAAATAGAGAATGAAAGTGAAAGAATAGGTAAATTAAAGGATGAGAGTAAGGGAATAAAGAAAGAAAATGAGTGAAAGAGAATGAAAGAGAAAGCCCAGTAACGAGTAGAAGGAAAAAGCAAAAACCAAAGAGGCAAAGAAATGATAGAAGCTGGAAATGAACAAGAAATAGAAGCTAAAGGGTGAAAGCCAGCTAGTGCAATTTTCATTCTCCTGCACACTGTGGATATAGCTTGATCAGTCTCTCTCCCCCAGGAGACTCAAGCTGTTGTTTAAAGGAGTCAAGGTGAGGGCAACATTGATCCCAATGTCATTACCTCTGCTCTCATTGTTACCAACAACTGGATCTCTATTAGCAAGGTAACAAGAAAGTGATTTATTTACCTGTGTGGACTTAAGGGCAGACTTTTGTATCACATGCAATGTTGTCCAAAACATACAGTTACTTTGCTAAAAATAGGGTTTCATTTTGCAATAATAATTACCTCATCATCTCCCTAGATCTATTCCTTCTTCCTAACATCTCTAATTTTATTAATGATTCCATCATTTTGTGAATCATTTAAATATAAATCATTTATGCTTTTGTTGTTGTTTTGTGCCCAACTCTTCATGACTCAGTTTATGGATGATTCGCCATTTCCTTCTCCAGCTCATTTTATAGATAAGGAAACTGAAGTAAAAAGCATTAAGTGACTTGCCCAGGGTCACAGTGCTTGTAAATGTTGAGGTCATATTTGTACTAGGGTACTCCTGACTCCAGGTCACCTATCTGCCCGCAAAACATCAGAGTCATATCTAATTTCTTCCTCTCCCTCACCTCTCCCCCAAAAAATGTATTTAGACATTGTCTCATCAATCCTTTCTTTGCAATATCTCTTTCCATAGTTTCCTCCTTTCTATTCTCACTATCTTTGTTAAGGCCTTCACTACAGATTACTCAGAAAAATATACTGTTAATTGCTCTTATTGCCTGCCTCTCTCCTCCTTCAAATCCACCATCTATCACCAGATTAAGTCAGAAATTTGAACATACTATGTCCCTCTCCAAAGGTCTTCAAGGGCCTGCTGAATAATCAAAATAAGTCAAAGTTTTGTACAAGCTAGCCACCATCCTGCCTTTTTGGTTTATCTTTTCATCTAGGAAAAAACCTTCACTAACTCAGCAGAACTATTATTCTTCAAACTCACCCAATATTTTCCAACATTGCTCTGCCTAGGAGACTCCCTCCTCCAGCTCTGTGTCTTCAGGAACTAGATCAATTATGACCTCTTCCTCAGAGCTGTCCAAAGTCACATGCTATCAGAAATAGTTCCTCCTTTTTCAATCCTATAGTTCAATTAATAATCAATCAATCAATAATAAAATCAATAATCAATAATCATTTATGAAGTGCCTACTATGTTTCAGGAACTGTCCTAAGTGTTGTGAATACAAAAAGAGACATTTAATCTTTTACCTGGTTTTTTAGTTACTATAATTTTTTTTTATTTCTCTTACTACGTATAAGGCTATACAAGAATTATTTCTTGCTTGCTTTCCTTCACAGCACTTTTAACATAGAACTTCATAAATATCTACTGAACTTTTGAATAAGAGGCAGTGTTACTTAATAGGTAGATTATTAGACTTAGAACATCAAACTAGTCTAGTCAACCTAGATTCAGATTCTACCTCAATCTCTTATGAGCAGTGGGACAAAGGACAAATCCCAAACTTCTTGGAGCTTCCATTTTCTCTTCTATAAAATAGTGATAAAAATGTCTGTAACACCTACCTCACAGGATTGTCATGAGATTTAAATGATATAATACATGTAAAGTGCTTTGAAAATTTTAAAGTGCTATTTAAATGTCACATATTGTTTGAATTATTATTTTTTAAATCTATGAAATACTGACAGATCACTTATAATATTGTTTTGTGGAATTCATTGTCTTTTGATATTATCATTTTAACATTAACCATATCTTCAATTTTAAAGCCTTTTTTCTAGGAAAAGTTCACCTTATTATGAGACTTTATTCAGCTTCAATGATAGGTAGAAAAATATGTTTGGACTGAAATTGATCAACACATCATTTGTGTTCTTTACAATGCCAACACTGCCACCTCCAAGGGAAAGGCATTGCTGAACAGGAAGGGCAGGGACATATAACATACCACTGTTTTTCAGTAGTCTGGCTGAGAAAATGACTGCCCAACAATGGAATGTATTTTTTTGAATGTCAATCAAGCCATGTTGCCATCAATAAATTATTTCTATTCATCAACATTAAAAAATATTTATATAACCAAATTTTCTGTCAGCTAGACAATAGCCTGATGAAGTTTTATTCCTTTTCAATAAGGGTGAGTCAGTTTGGGGGCCTTTGTTGTATCTAGAGGCAAGATTTTTCTCTTGGGTTATCATAATACCATTGGTGTCAATCAAAGAACCACATATGTAAGACCAAGAGAATATCAGATGAGATCCATCACTCAGATGAATTTTGGCCTGTACTTGCAAATGATTTTCCTCAGCTGTATCATCAATCACAAATTCATCTGCATGGAGAGGATACTTCATTATTGTTCTATGGGATGCCAATTAAATAGGACATGACAAACAGCTATCAACTTGACAACCTATACATGGTAGTCAGCAATTACCACAATCCACAGCCATGTGAATAATATGTGCCTTGGCTTTCCTCTCACATGAAAAATGTGCGAGCTAAAATATTCCCTTGATAAAAGATTCTTCTGAATTTCTTGTTCCCTTCCAAGGAAAAGTTAGCTTGCAACAGAGTCAACATTTCACATTAAATCATTTATGGGCTAGGGTAACTGTTCAATGCATCTTTATAAGAAGATTTATTGTTTATTGTCAGGGAGGAGTGCCCAGATTTTTTTTTTCAATCATGTGGAAATTCCCAGTGGAGAAGAATGCAGATCGGAAATTTATCTCTTATTTATAGTCCTGGAGACTTTTCTGGGAGCACTAACAGGTTAACTGATTTGTCTCTGACTAAATGCTTAATAAGTGTCCAAGCAAAACTTGAACCCAATGTTATTAACTCCAAGGTCATCTCTATCTGTTCTTTCTTTCATCACAGCCATATTTTTGCCATCTCAACTATCATTCCTGCATTCTCCTCACCTAGCCTTTAGATACCATTCCCTGGAGAAATTAAGCCATTCAACCCTAGAACTCAAGTCCCCTAGACATGATATCCCAATTGATAAGAGTCCCCCAGATAAGACTTATCAGGCTCAGACTAGGATTCCCTTCCCCCATCTTCTTGTTGTCTGTCCTTCCCATCCCCACCCACTTTCAGCTTCTTGCTCTGGGAACAGTAATCAAATCAACACTACCTTTGTTTCTGGACATGTTTTTGTTTTTTTGTGTGTGTTTTTTGTTTTGGGGTTTTTTTTGTTTTGTTTTGTTTTTGATTTTGTTTTAATAAAAGCTTTTTTATTTTCAAAATACATGCAAAGGTAGTTTTCAACATTCACTCTTACAAAACCTTATGCTCCAAACTTTTCTCCCTCCCTTCCCTCCCCTAGACAGCAAGTAATCTAATATATGTTAAACATGTACAATTCTTCTCTACATATTTCCATATTTATCATGCTGTACAAGAAAAATTAGATCAAAAAGAGGGAAAACAAGAAAGAAAACAAAAAGCAAGCAAACAACAACAACAAAAAAAAAAAAAGGTAAAAACACTATATTGTGATCCACATTCAGTCCCAACAATCCTCTTTCTGAATGAAGATGGCGCTCTCAATCACATCTATTGGAATTGGCCTGAATCATTGTTGAAAAGAGCTACATCCATCAGAACTGATCATCACATAATCTTATTGTTGCTGTGTACAATGTTCTATTGGTTCTACTCATTTCACTTAACATCAGTTCATGTAAGTCCCTCCAAGTATATCTGAAATCATCCTGTTGCTCATTTCTTATAGAACAACAATATTATACACTATAACTTATTCAGTCATTCCCCAACTGATGGACACCCACTCAGTTTCCATTTCCTTGCCACTACAGAAAGGGCTGCTACAAATATTTTTGAACTGTCCTTTTCCCTTTTTTAATGATCTCTTTGAATTATAGGTCCAGTAGAGACACTGCTGGATCAAAGAGTATGCACAGTTTGATAAGCCTTTGGGCATAGCTTCAAATTGTTCTCCAGAATGGTTGGATCAGTTCACAACTCCACCAACAATGTCCCAGTTTTTCCTATCCCCTCCAACATTTATCATTATCTTTCCTTGTCATCTTAGTTCAATCTGAGAGGTGTGTAGTGGCACTTCAGAGTTGTCTTAATTTGCATTTCTCTAATCAATAATGATTTAGAATATTTTTTTCATATGACTAGAAAGGGTTTTAATTTCTTTATCTGAATATTGTCTGTTCATATCCTTTGACCATTTATCAATTGGAGAATGGTTTGTATTTATAAATTTGAGTCAATTCTTTATATGTTTTAGAAATGATGCCTTTATCAGAACTCTTGGATAGTAAGTTTTTTTTCTGTTTTCTGCTTCCCTTCTAATCTTGTCTGCATTGGGGGGTTTTGTTTGTACAAAAACTTTAATTTAATATAATCAAAATTATTCATTTTGCATTTCATACTGTAATCTAGTTCTTCTTTGGCCACAAATTCCTTCCTTCACCATAGGTTTCAAAGGTGGGCTATACTTTGTTCTTCTAATTTGCTTATAATATCATTCTTTATGTCTAAATCATGAACCCATTTAGACCTTATCTTGGTATAGTGAATTAGATGATAATCAATGCCTAGTTTCTGCTATACTATTCTCCAATTTTCCCAACAATTTTTGTCAAATAGTGAGTATTTATCCCAGAAGGTGGGGTCTCTGGGTTTATCAAACACTAGATTACTATAGTCATTGACTATTGGATCTTGTGAACCAACTTATTCCACTGATCGGTTACTCTATTTCTTAGCCAGTACCAAAAGGTTTTGATGACTGCTGCTTTATAATTTAGTTTTAGATCTGGTACAACTAGGCCAACTTCATTTGCTTTTTTTTCCCCATTAGTTCCATTATGTAATTATTTTTTACCAGCTCTGTAGTTTCTTGACAATTTGATTGGTATGGCATTAAATAAGTAGATTAATTTAGGTAGAATTGCATTTTTAATTATATTAAATCAGCACTTGATATTCTTTAATTGTTTAGACATGACTTTATTTGTGTAGAAAGTTTTTTTATAACTGTCTTCATATAGTTTCTGACTTTTTCTTAGCAGGTAGACTCCCAAATATTTTATATTATCTACAGTTATTTTAAATGGAATTTCTTTGTATCTCTTATTGCTGGACTTTGTTGGTAATATAGAAATGCTATTTCTATGTGGATTTATATAGATTTATTTTGTGTTCTGCAACTTTAATAAAATTGTGAATTGTTTTATTAGTTCTAGGATTCTCTAAATATACAATCATATCATCTGTGAAGAGTGATAATTTGATCTTCTTACTACCTATTCTAATTCCTTTAATTTCTTTTCTCTTCTCTTATTGTTTAAGCAAACATTTCTATTACAATATGGAATAGAAATGGTGATAGTGGGTAACCTTGTTTCACCCCTGATTTTATTGGAAATGCTTCTTGTTTATTCCCCATACATATGATGCTTGCTGATGATTTGAGATAGATGCTATTGATCATTTTAAGGAAAACTACATTTATTCCTATGTTCTCTAGTGTTTTTAATAGAAATGGGGATTTTGTTAAATGCTTTTCTGCATCTATTGAGATAATCATATAATTTCTTTTGGTTTGGTTATTGATGTAGTTAATCATGTTAATAGTCCTAACATTGAATCAGCTCTGTATGTCTGATATAAATCCTACTTGGTCATGGTGTATTATCCTCGTGATAATTTGCTGTAATATCTTTACTAATATTTTATTTAAGATTTTGGCATTAATATTCTTTAACGCAATTGGTCTATAATTTTCTTTCTCTGTTTTAACCCTATCTAGTTTAGATATCACCATCATATTTGTGTCATAAAAGGAATTTGGTAGAACTCCTTTCCCTAATTTTCCAAATAGTTTGCATAGTATTGGAATTGATTGTTCTTTAAATGTTTGATAGAATTCACTTGTAAATCCCTCTGGCCCTGGAGATTTTTTCTTAGGGAGTTGATTAATAGCTTGTTCAATTTTTTTTTTCTAATATGGGACTACTTAAGTCACTTATTTCTTCCTCTGTTGATTTGAGCAATCTATATTTTTGTAATTCTTCATCTATTTCACTTCGATTATCAGATTTATTGACATCTAGTTGAGCAAAAAAGCTCTTAATCACTGTTGCAATTTCCTCTTCATTGGTGGAAAGTTTATCCTTTTCATTTTTGATACAGGAATGTGATTTTCTTCTTTCTTTTTTCTAATCAAATTAACTAAAGGTTTAATTATTTTGTTTAACTATTTTTTCATAAAACCAAGTCAGTTTCATTAGTTCAATAGTTGATTTTTAAAAAAAAATTTAATAGCTTTTTATTTACAAGTTATATGCATGGTAATTTTATAGCATTGACAATTGCCAAATCTTTTGTTTCAATTTTTCCCCTCCTTCCTCCTACCCCTCCCTTCAATGGCAGGATGACCAATACATGTTAAGTATTAGAATATAAATTAAATACAAAATAAGCATACATGTCCAAACCATTATTTTGCTGTACAAAAAGAATCAGACTCCAAAATATTGTACAGTTAGCCTTTGAAGGAATTCAAAAATGCAAGCCGGCAAAAATATAGAAATTGGGAATTCAATGTAATGGTTCTTAGTCATCTCCCAGAGTTCTTTCACTGGGTGTAGCTGGTTCAGTTCATTACTGCTCCATTAGGAATGATTTGGTTCATCTTATTGCTGAAGATGGCCAGGTCCATCAGAATTAATCATCATATAGTATTGTTATTGAAGTATATAATGATCTTCTGTTCCTGCCCATTTCACTCAGCATCAGTTCATGTAAGTCTCTCCAGGCTTTTCTGAAATCATCCTGTTGGTCATTTCTTACCGAACAATAATATTCTATATTATTCATATACTACAATTTATTCAGCCATTCTCCAATTGATGGGTCTACTCAGTTTCCAGTTTCTGGCCACTACAAACAGGGCTGCCACAAACATTCTTGCACATAGAGGTCCCTTTCCCTTCTTTAAGATCTCTTTGGGATATAAGCCCAGCAGTAATACTGCTAGATCAAAGGGTATGCACAGTTTGATAACTTTTTGAGCATAGTTCCAAATTGCTCTCCAGAATGGCTGGATGTATTCACAATTCCACCAACAATGTATTAGTGTCCCTGTTTTCCCACATCCCCTCCAACATTCCACATTATTTCTCCCTGTCATTCTAGCCAGTCTGACAGGTATGTAGTGGTTCTCTTAATTTGCATTTCTCTGATTATCAATAGTTGATTTTTAACTTTGAATTTTATTAAGCTCCCCTTTTATTTTCAGAATTTCAAGTTTAATTAATTGGAGATTATAAATTTGTTCTTTTTCTAGCTATTTTAGTTGCATGCCCAATTCATTGATATTCTCTCTCTCTATTTTATGCAAGTAAATATCTAGAGATATAAAACTTTCCCTAAGAACTGTTTTGGCTGCATCCCAAAAATTTTGGTATGTTGTCTCATTATTGTCATTCTTTTGGATGAAATTATCTGTTGTGTCTATGATTTGTTCTAAATTCTTTAGGATTAATTATTTAGTTTCCAATTCATTTTTGGTCTATTTTCTCCTGGCCCTTTATTACCTGTGATTCTTATTGCATTATTATCAGAAAAAGGTGCATTTACTATTTCTGCCTTTCTGCATTTGAGTTTGAGCTTTTCATGCCCCAGTATAAGGCCAATTTTTGTGTAGGTTCCATGAACCACCAAGAAAAAAAGTATATTCCTTTCTGTCTCCGTTCTGTCTCTGTTTTTTCCTAAAGGTCTATCTTACCTAACTTTTCTAAAATTCTACTTACCTTTTTAACTTCTTATTTATTTTGTGGTTTGATTTCTCTAGTTTCATGAGAGCAAGGTTAAGATCTCCCACTAATATAGCTTGCTATTTATTTCTTCTGGCAGTTCTCTTAACTCCTCCTCTAGGAACTTGGATGCTAAACTATTTGATACAAAATGATTAGTATTGATATTAGTTTATTATCTATGGTATCCTTTAGTAAGATGTAGTTTCCTTCCTTATCTCTTTTAATTAGATCTATTTTTGCTTTTGCATTATCTGAGATCAGGATTGCTACCCCTGCTTTTTTTTACTTCAGCTGAAACAAAATATATTCTACTCCAGCTTTTTACCTTTACTTTGTATGTATCACTCTGCTTTGAATGTGCTTCTTGTAAACAACATGTTGTGGGATTCTGCTTTTACTCCAGTCTGCTATCCACTTCCATTTTATGGGACAGTTCATCCCATTCATATTCACAGTTAAAATTACTGTATATTTCCAGCCACTTTATTTTCCCCAAGTTATACTTCCCTTTTTCTTTCCTCCTCTTCAGTGTTTTGCTTGACCATCCCCTCCCTCAATCTACCCTCCACTTTTATGGCCCCTCTCCCTTTCTTATCCTTTCCCCTTCTACTTCTGTTCTTTCTATCACCTCTTCCTTTCCTTTGCCCTTTCTTCTCCCACTTCTCTATAGAAGGAGATAAGTTTCTATATTAAACTATGTCTGATATTCTCTTTGAGCCACATCCAATGAGGTTAAGGTTCACACAATGCTCATTCCTCTCCATTCTTTCCCACAATTGTAATAGATCTTTTTTGCCTCTTCATGTGATGCAATTTACTCCATTTTATCTCCCCTTCCCTCTTCTTCTAGTACAATCCCTTTTCCACTCCCAGTTTCTTTTTATATTATCACAGTAAAGACAAATTATCTCTATACCTTCTAAGTATACCTAACAAAGATACAGTTTTCAAAAGTTAAACATATCATCTTCTCATATAGGGATATAAACACTTTAACCTTTAAAAAACATAATTTTTTTCTTCCCTTTTTACCTTTTTGTGCTTTTCTTGAGTTCTGTCTTTTCATCAGCTCTGGTCTTTTCATCAAATTTTTTTTTTAAATCCCTTATTTTACTGAATGTATATCTTTTTCCTGAAAATAATGCTTAATTTTGTTGGATAGTTGATTCTTGGTTGCAGTCAAAGTTCCTTTGACCTCCAAAATATCATATTCCAGGCCCTTCAAATCCTTTAATGTGAAAGTTGCTAGATCGTAGGTGATCCTGATTCTGGTTCCTTGATATTTGAATGGTTTCTTTCTGCCTGATTAAAGTATTTTCTCCTTGATCTGATATTACTGGAATTTAGCTACAATATTACATGGAGTTTTCATTTTGGGGTCTCTTTCAGGAGGTGATTGGTGGATTCTTTCAATGGTTTTACCCCCTGGTTCCAGGGCATCAGAGCAGTTATCCTTAATGATTTCTTGAAAGATGTTGTCTAGGCTCTTTTGTTCATCGTGGTTTTCAGGAAGTCCAATAATTTTTAGACTTTTTCCCTTAGAGCTATTTTCCAGGTCAGTTGTTTTTCCAATGAGTTATTTTACATTTTCTTCTATTTTTCATTTTTTGTGTTTTGACTGATTTTTGGTGTCTCATTGAGTCATTCACTTCCATTTGTTCAGTTCTAATTTTTAGTGAATTATTTTCTTCAGTTACTTTTTTTTTAATCTCCTTTTGCATTTGGCCAATTGAACTTTCAAATGAAGTTGATTGGATTATTTTTTCCATTTCACATATTCTGTTTTTCAAGGAATTGTTTTCTTTTTCCATTTTTCCAAAACTACTTTTAAAGGAGTAATTTTTTTTCAATTTCTGTGTTTCCTTTCCTAGAGGTTTCTTTTCTCCATTTTTCTTTTAATTCTCCTTTAAGATCCTTTCTGTATTCTGTATTTGTGAGATGGAGACCAATTTTTATGATCTTTTGAGGCTTCATCTAGAGATGTTTTATCTTTAGTGTCCTCAGGGTTTGAGGTCTGTTCTTCCTTGTCTCCAAAAAAAATTGTCATCTACAATCAGAGCTCTTTTTTGCTTTTTTTGCTCATTTTTAAAGGTTGAAATCTGCTCTTAGGTCAAAGAGGAGATTGTCCCAAGCTTCTTCTATAGGAGATAGTACCTTCATGCTGCCCTGGGTCTGAGGTTGCCAGCTTCCTTTTCATGCTGGGTGAGCTTGTCCAAGTCCCACTTATTATGCTGGGGTTCAAGGGCTCACTATTGGCTTTCTGTAGTGGTGTTGGAGGTCCCACAGCTGATCTACTGATCCACTGGTTTCATAAACAGGACAGAATAGTAAACAGTACTGTATTTTGGCTACAAAACTTCCACTAGATTCCCCCATCATGTGGAAGCCTCTCTGCCCTGAGTCTCTCTGCATTGCACTGAGCTGGTTTGCTATAGTTGCTAGGCTGCAAACACTCCATCCTCCTTTTCTTTTCCCTCCCCCACACAATTGAGACAGACCTTTCCTGAAGTTCTTCCAAAACATCTTCTGTTGGAAATTCATTGCACTCCAAATATTTGTGAGTTCTGTCACCCAAAACCCATTCAGAGGCTTGATCTAGTGTTGATCTCAGGGAAGGCAGGAAGAGTGGTTGGCTCCACCCCACCAGGAGGTATTCTTAATCACTATTCTTGGAATTTTCCAGGCCTTCCCTGGCCACCTCTTCTATATAGATGTTGCTTCCTTCCATTAATTTCCATTAAAGGAGTTCCTAACCTGAGATCTGTGATCTTGTGAGTATGTATTTTTTTTGACATTGTGATAACCATATTACAATATGATTGGTTTCATTTGTAATCCTATGTCTTTTATTTTAATTAACTTAAAAAATTATTCTGAATAAGGATTCAAAGGTTTCAAGTGCCAAAGGGATCCAGGACACAGAAGGAATTAAGAAACCCTGCTCTGTTAGAACACAAACCCTTGAGGGATTACCTCAGTTGTCTATTGGAATCCCCAAAATTTAGCCCAATACCTGGCAATTAAAAAAACTTTTTTATTCATTCATTCATTCATTATATCATGTGTAAATGTAGCCTGATAATAATGGAAATAATTTTCATTGTTCAAAGTATGATTTTAGGTTGTTCTCTTCCAGACAGTGGCATAATGGATAGAAAGCTAAGAAGACTTTATTTCAAGTCCTAATCTTTAAATACACTGGACAAGAATCCTGAGCTGATCATTTAATCTCTAAGTTTATGGCCAGTTCTCTATGACTATAAATTGAAGGGAAAATGTCTTTCCTGGGTTTCCTTATGCAGGAATTCCCTATCCCATTGAAGTCACAAACATGTCCCTATCTGTCAAAACTATTTCAAATCTTTAAATCTATGTCATTTTTTAGGCCCAAGACTCCAAAAAAATAAAAGATTAGCCAATTTTAAGTACTTAAAATTCTCAGTCATCATTGACTTGCTTTTAGTATTTATGGAAAAATATTTAGCAACTAATATACACCGGGACTGGGGTGTTCCATCAGACTGAGAGGTATTTTGAAGATCTTCTGGGAAAGTGAAGCATAGTGGCATTTAATTGACTGCCTTTGATTGACTAAGGTGATTTGATTTCAACTAATAACTCACAAGTGCTGTTAGGAAAATTGGATGGTATTTATAATTCTAATTTGTTGTACTCGGTGATTCTAGGAAACATCATTGCAGTAAATATATTGAAATGTCAGGGTTATCACTTTCCACACAAAGTTTATTTTATTTTTTCTCTCCACTGAACAAATGCCAGTAGCTTATCCTGCTGAGCCTGAGCTTATGTGAACTAGTGATCCAGGCTGCCTTTGGCTGTACAGAGTGGCCATTTGGCCCACCCTTGCTTACACTGCATAGCCTACCCTGGGATGGCCTCCAACTTCAGTTTAGTCAGAGACGTTTCAACACCATTGGTGACATTGTGTCATCCCATAGCAGCAGGCAGCTTCCTAAGAAGCTGGCTCATCGAGCCCTTCCAAAAGGGAAACTTGAATGCCACATTGGCAGCTCTGTGTGTACCATCCGCTCTCTCCCCACGGTCTAGGAAACTTTTTGAAAATGCTAGGAGCAATGGTTTGGAATCTCCCTCCAGAAGTAGTCCTTAGGGAGAGACTGTTTCTAAAAGTTCAGAGATACTCTTGTTCCCTTTTCTGAAGGCACCTGAATACCCAAGCAAAAGATGGATATTATTTATTCCCTTCTCCCAGATCACAGAAGACCTCTCTTCAGAGCCATAAATGAAATTGTGACTCCCACACCAAGCTTCAGAGCCAACCATTTCCAAAAGACAACTATCACAATTCTATAGGCTAGGAAAATAGTGCAAACATCCCTTAAAACTAGCTTCACAGGGTAGCACAATCAATTCCAAGAATTCTAAGCCCATTGCTGTTTTTGTTTTATTTTGCTTTCCTTTGTTCTTATGGTTCTGAATTACTCGATATTTTGTCCAGGTGATATCATGATTTTAATACTTTTTTAAAGTATTTTAGCAACTGTTCTTCATCATGATCCTATAAAATAGCATGACTTCATTAAGCCCCTACTTTTTTCCAGTCATTGGGCTAGGAACAAAAATGAAATAGTCTAAGCCCCTCTAATGAGCTTATATTATAATGAGGGAGACAACAAGCACATAAGCACATATATATCAAATTAGTAGTGTGCTAGCAAATATTTAACATCCAGATCTCTAAAAATAAAGTTTTTAAAGTTTTTACACAACATACTTTACATTTTCTCCATCACTCTCTTAAGTCAAGAACAACCAAAAAATAAATCAAGACCTGATTGGCCCATTTCCAAGATACTCAGCTCTCAAGAGCCCATCCAAACAAGCATACTCATGTACCAAATACAAAATAGCTCTGGAGGGAAAGACACTATTCACTTAGAAAGAGGAAAGACAACATGCAAGACTTATGTTTGCACTGAGTCTTGAAGGAAATCAAAGATTCTTAGAGACAAAAGTAAGGAATGAATGATTCCAGGCATCATGGATATAGAAAATGGAACTTCTTTTTGTGAAGATCAATAACAAGCTGGTCTGGATGCCTTGCAAAAGGCATGGTGAAGAATAATATGCAATAAGGTTAAAAAGGAAGATTGAAGTCAATTCGTGTTCCAATCCAATGACAACATGATTTGGAGAAGTTTTTTCAATTGAGTGTGAAACTATAACTGGGAGATACTTTTGAAAAACACAATCAGATTCTTAGTCATTCTCACTTTGATGGCCTTTGATAGATTTAGCCATTCTTTGATGGTTTTATTTGGCTGAGAGACAATGGTGTTGGGAGAGAAGTATTGACACTTTTTTTCCCACCAAGGCTGACATGTGGCAGGTGAATATAAGCTTGGGTTCTTTACCTGTCTCTATGTTCTTTTGTTTTAGGTGAAGAAATTGGAAAGTGCCATATTGTGAGTTTTGAAGGTTCAAAAGAGCCACCCTTCCAAAGTCCAAGTCCATTCTGGATCTGCAGCTAACTCAACATCAATGTCCCAAGGAGCAAAGGATGATCTTCAAGACCCAGCTCAGCAATATCTGAGATGAGGACTCAACTGGCAGTCATATCACATCTTAGCAAGGACTTGATATGGGTAGTGTTATATGAAATCTATGCTAAGAATGAGACAACTTTCTCAAGAAATAGAGTTTGTATGGAGGTGGGGGAAGTTTTGAGGGGAAATATTTATACTTTTGTTTTTGCTTATATTTTTAAAATAGATATCCCTTTGTAAAAGTTAATACTAAGTGAATAAAGGGAACTATCACCTAATAATGGAAGACAAACAACCAATGGGACTTAAACTGATAATATTGGGAAAAGATACCCTTGAACCTGTCAGAGTACCTATAGAATTCAGAAGAGGAGACATAGCCACCTGGATTTTGGAGTATAAGCCAAAGCCTACTCACCATAGATAATTTTCTCTGTCTTTTTTTTTCTTTTATTGTTCTTTTTTTTTTTTTTTAATAAATGATGGTTCATAATGAAGAAGACTAGAAAAAAGGAAGAGAAACAATAGTATTTATATAACACCAAGGAACTGATTTAATAAGAAATACAGGTGATATAAAAATAAAAGATATTAATTAAAAATTTTTGAAGAGGAAAGAAATTCTCTAAATTTTATCACTGGAGAAATTGAGGCACTTAGAAATTAACCAATTTAGGCCAAAAGGAATCAGCAAACACATTCACAGACTAAAGACGATTGCATCCCTAAAACATAGCTACATTTGTCATTTATTCTTCTCCCATTCTAGTCATTTCTTACATTTCCATTCCCTTAGTTGAGGCCTTCACTACTTCTCATCTGAAAGATGAAATAGCCTCCTAACAATGTCTACTTCAAATTCTCACTTTCTTCAATCTGTCCTTCACACATCATCCAAATTGATATTCTAAAAGACACAGGTTTGACCATGGACCTCTTCTATTCAAAAAGTTTCATTGGTTCACTATTTTTTTTTTGTTTGTTTTTCCTGAGGCAATTGGAGTTAAGTGACTTGCCCAAGGTCACACAGCTAGGATGTGTTCAGTGTCTGAGGCCACATTTGAACTCAGGTCCTCCTGATTTCAGGGCAGGTGGTCTATCCACAGCACTACCTAGCTGTCTCTTCATTGGTTCACTATTGCCCCTAGAAGAAAATGAAAACTCTTTTGTTTGGCATTTAAAACTCTAACATATCTCTAGACTGATATATCACTTCTCATACTTACATGATAGTTATAACAATACTCTGAACTTGTTCTTCCAGAGAAATGCCAGTAACCTTTCTCACTTCAGGCTCTAGATGTATCTTTGAGGAATTGGGAAGTCTCTTTTCTAATCTTATAGGGTCAGGTCCCCATTCTGATGTGCTTCCTGTATTTACTACTAAAAATTGCACTCTGGTTCCATTTACTCAATTAGATTTCTAAGAGATATTTAAATGATATAGCGAGTACAGAAATACAAACTTTCTCCACGCCACTTCCAGCATTTGGGAAGCATCCACATATCAGTGGATATCAGTCGCTGGGGATAATGAGATCATATAGTTCAGAACCAAATGTCAAATTGTCACTGAGTGAGCAGGCATCTCAGCTACTGCTAATCTCAGACCCAAAGATTTTTCTTTGGTAGTCTCAGTGTCAGACTGTTTGATTGCAGCTCCAGCAAGAACTCTTTTCATAAACTTCTTGGTGTTCCTTTCTCTTGACCTTTCAGAACTCATAAGATGATAGCCTTCTCTAATCTTCTCTATCTAAAAGGAAGAATAATAAATACATTAGTGACAGAAGCAAAAGCAGGGTCAGGCACTTGTGTGCCATTGAGGAGGTTGAAAACTGAATTCTCTTTGCCCACTGAAGGCTTAACCCTTGCATCCTCATTTGAACATGCCAGGAAAAATAAAGCCAGACCAAAAAAAAGATCCAAAAAGACCCAAACCTTTTCAGTGAACTGGGGTTCCAACTCCATAACCAATCAAAGAGATTCCTCTTCATCATGTGATTAACAGATCAGAACCAGTTATAGAATAGGTTCACATGCTCCAAAGCCCCTTGTGTGGATTGTTTCATCTAAGAATTCTGAGAATTCTCATAAAGACTGGGCTCGTTGGCCTGTTCCCCAGCCAAATTGGCCTACTTCCATTTTATATGTAACACTCTATTTCCCACCTCAAGGTCTCCTGTAGGAGACCTTTCCTAATCTACACAGTTTAGTACTCTCTCTGTCCCAGCATTTCATTGTATTATATTTCTATAAACTTTCTCTTGACTTATCTTTGTACAAGTATGTAGTGTTCCCTCTGAGAATATAAGCCCCTTCAGAAAAAAAGACTTTCATTGTTATTTTTGTATTCCCCAATGCCTAGTGTAATGTTTTGCATATAGTAGGCTCTTTATAAATGTTTTTTGAATTAAGTCATGCCTCAGTTTTCTGTGTCTAAGAAATAAGGACCTGCTTGGCTGAGGACTATTGAATCTCTATTGAAAAATAGATATTTGTTATCTTTCAATAAATGAGTCCATTTTATATTCAGTAATAAAAACTGTGGCATTGGACACAAACTTTTAAGTGCAAGCTTTCAGTATATCCTCTGTGTACATAACCCAAGTAGAAAAAAAAGACCACCTGTGGATGTATTCCTTTGGTTCTAGCCTGGGATGGGCAAGAGCCAGCCATTTGTTCTCTTGGGCATGTTCCAGTCCTTGATACTGTGAAACAGATCAATAGTTCACATAGGTAGTGAATTCACTTCACCTCTCCAGCTCAAATTAGGAAGACATTCACTGTAAATAGTCAATATTACTGTTAGCTTTATTCTACCCTTTATGGAAAAAACAAAAACAAACAAAAGCCACCATATTTTTCACTTATGAAAAATAAAGATACCTTCCTGTGAACCAGACGTTTCTATTACTAAGCCCATAAGTGTCTAGCACAGGCTTGATGGCAGGTAAATGACTTGCCCAGAATCACAGAGTTAATATATTTGAACTCCAGTCTTCCTCACTCTAGGTCCAGTACTCTCTCTATTCTGCCACTTACCACCATTCCATACTCTAATTCATGTGGTCATATGATGAAAATAGGTGTGTATGCTCACTAATATTACAGCACAAATATACAAATTCATCACTATAAGGTTTATCTATTTGCCAAGCTTGGATCAACCACCTACTTTGCATAAGTTTTGATGCTAATTATAGATGCTACCAAAACAAAATAACAACAAATTCCTGTTTTCAAGGATTTTATATTGGCTTTCCTATTTTGAAAGTTGTTTTCCTTTTGAAGAGCCTAATCTAACATAGAAGCTAAGGCGGTGAAGCTTCCTGTCTTTTCCTAGCCATCATGGTTTGCCCGAGGCCATCCCCGGGGGTTAGCTGCCTTCTCCATAAGGAAAATAGACTTTCCATTTTCACCTTCATTAGCACTACCTTAGCCTTGGCTTTCTGAGAAAAGTTGCTCATTGTAGTAGTTATAGCCTCAAAGCCTAAAGGGTTACTCAGAAAAGGAGACGTAAAAGAAGAAATGCCCATTACCCAATCTGAATCAGGTTTAGGGCAGGTCATTTATATTCCTATCCTAAAAGCAGTAATAAGGGTAAAAAGAATCACCACATGCATTAACAGAATGATTTAAACAGGATTCAGAATATTAACTTATTACTATTAGTATAGTTAGCTGGGAGGATAATATTCAAGCCTCATTGGGATATAAAACCATTTTTGCAAGGCTGCTAATTAACTGTGTTACATTTCACCTCCATTGGCATTGTCTGATCAAATAGCTGAGCTTGTTCTTTCCAGTGGCCTCTCAACAGTACTAACTCTTCCCTTGGTGTCAGCCCCCTCCTGCCACTGCTTCAGCACCCTCTCTCTTCCTGCTGCTCAGGTACCAAGGAAGGCAAAGCTGCCTGCTTCAGTCCTGGCAGATCCTTCACTGTTCAAGGTTTCAGTCTTTCAAGGTTGATCCTGACGGGGAAGGGAACATATAAGAGAGGCAGAGAGCCAAAAACCCAGGGATGAGCCAAGATAATTGGTTCCCTACTTAAGTTGAAATGGTGATTCTTGATACCATTATATCTCGGCAGAATGTGGCAGTCCTTCATCCGTCACAAAAGTTACATCATGTATGCTGGAGAGCTACATTTGAAAAAAGCTATCAGCAGAGAAAACCTTTCCTTCTACCAACCATGGCACCCTATATCATCACCTCTTCTACTTCAGCATCTATCTCAGTGGATGAGTCATACATGGCAAGAGGTTGGTCACCCAAAACTCCCATAAATTGACTGGAAGCAGGCAAAACATGTCTATGCATGCCTCTAAAAGCCAAAAATGCAGGGAGGAAAGATTTCTTGAATTCTATTATGAATTTACCTATTTAGACAAGTTCATCTTAAAAATCTATACATAACCATTGAATCATTGCCTTTTGTATTTATATATGCCATGATTAATGCAAAGTCTAATCTGAGATTCTCAGGTTTTTTTGCACTGTAATCCACATGTAATCTGTCTGCTTTTTAATTCTTCTTGGTGAGCCATAGCTCAGAGCCAGCTTAGAGGCTTTTGATCCAAATGGATCACTCTGCTTCCAATTTGCCCATATCTACTTGAGATATATACTGATTTCCAGTGCCCACGAACCATGTTGTTTTGTTTGAAATTCTCTGTCAAATATTTACAGCATTGTCTCTCTTCATCCTTTCAAATGGTTAGTTCACAAAACAAGGGCTTCTTGGACACCTGGCTATCATCAGCCTTCCCCATGTATCTTAACTCTATGGCTCTCTTGTTAATTGAGATTAAAAATTAAATGATGACAAAATTTATCAAAAAGCTGAGAAACAAGTATAACAGGAACACTACCATGCTCCAGACCCAGTAAAGTTATAGACCAATTGGTCCAACCCTATGTGAAATATTGGATCCAATTCTTCACACTACATCTTAAGCAAGGCCTTGGGTAAATTAGAGAACCTTCCAAGAAGGAGAACCAAAGATTTTTATTAGGAGCAATTGAAGTCAATGGGATTGTTTTATTGGAAGAAGAGAAGGTTGAAGAGGCAAATGATAGGGACCTTCCAATATTTGATTGATAGTCTAATTAAACAAAGACATAATACAAAGAGTACTGAATTTGACATCTAAAGACTTGGGTTCAAATTCCAACTTTTCCACTTGCTATCTATATGATCTTAGACAAGCCATTTAACTTCTCTGGGCCTAGTATATTGAATTGCATAATAAGGTAGTTGGATTATGAGATTGTTTTAGCTCTAAATATTAAGAACTAAAATTTAGGATTAAATCCATTATTTTTGGCCCAGAGGAAGAGTTTAGAACAAGAGTTACAAATAACAGGGAGGTATACTGAGTAGTTTTTTTTTTTTTAATTCTAATAATTACAGCTATTTGAAAATGAAATGACTATTTTGTGAGATGGTGTTCTTCCTGTCACTGGAGGTATTCAAGCTAAAGCAGGTTAAAGAGGCATTATTATAGAGACTAGCTAACTAACTACCAAGGAAGGAAGGAAACATGCATTTATTAAGGACCTGTTATGCATCAAGAAATATACTATATTCTTTTTACAAATATCTCATTTGATTCTTACAACTAAGAAGTAAATGCTATTCTTATCACCATTTTATAGTTGAGGAAATTGTTGCCAAGTGTCACACAGCTAAAAACTGTCTGAGGCCAGAGCTCAGGTCTTCCCACCTCCACTGCTCTGTCCAAAGTGCTACCTACCCATCTCTATGCTTGAACAACTAACTTCTAAGTATTCCCTCCACTCTGAGAATGATCCTTTTTTCCACTTTTATGTACTTAGTGAATCCGTTGGAAACAAGGTGCTGTTGAAGTGCAAAGGAGACCCCGAAAGGTTTGGGTTGCAGACCAGTGTCATGAAGTGTCTCAAAAGAATTTGCAGGTTTGAAGCCATCTCCAAGGCAAGGGGCAAAGTTTATTGTAATTGTAATGCCAATTGAAGCGGACTAAGTCCCAAAAAGAATTTAGCAAAGTATCAGCAGCAAGAAGATAAATTTGGAGGACAAAGTTAAAGAGACCAGGAGCTTTGTGTTATTTATTTGCTAGTTTTATGGCTTACTGGAAGCTTTGAGAGGTGGTCTGTTTACTATTGTTTCAGGAACTTTGTTATCACTGATTATTTATCTGAAAGGCAGAAATATATTCCTTAGGCCAGGATACTTTGGGATTATTGATAAACAGATTGTTAGAAAAATAGTATTCCTAATTTCAAGGATCCCCAGGATTACTGCTGTATTCCTAAAGTCAGGGAATCCCAGAGATATTGCGACATTTCCCATAGAAGCTGCACCCTATCAGTAGGAAGCTTTCATTTGCATAATTTATCTCAGATAAGGGTCTTTTGAATCTTGTCTGAAAGATGTGGTTTCCCTAATGATGTTTCATAATCTCAATCATTTTCCAACTAATCATCAGTCTATAGAACTTTGATGACTGTGACCATTTGTCCATAGCTCCCTGATTGTCCTCTGAGAATAGTTATACAGGACAGTCATTATTCATACAATTAATTTCAAAGTGCCCATAATTCTATAGTCTGGGGGTTGAAAAACTAGTGCATTTTAGACTTCTGCCTAAAATTTGGGTAAGTTGCTACTAATGGAGATGTAGTAATTGACATATGACTTCATAGTCTGAACAAAAAAGACTATATCACATAACTATATATATATAGTTATATATATATATGTATTTTTATATACATATATATACTATATATAGTCTATAACTAGGCTATAATAAAAAGCTACAATCATGGCTATAAGTAACACATGATAGGGATATATGATTCCACTAAATTATGCTTTTTCTATTAAAAATTTTCTTTTACTAGAAGCACAAAATATGCCAGTAGCTAATCTATAATAACTCTCTGTGTAATGGTGAAATTTAAGGTACAACAAGATACCTTTTTCACCATTCTTAACAATTCTTAATTATACTAATGAATTGTATGCTTCCCTCAAACCTTAGAGGGAAATAACCTGCTAAAACACCATGAATCTTCTCTTTAAAAGTTTATCTCAATGTAAACACAGAAATGGCACTGTCAGAGCCTCCAGATAGCTTGCTATCTAAAGCCCTTATTAGTATCTACTTTAAGCATTGATAATTCTCTATCAGAAGAGAAATAACTGATTTGTGCTTATACTCTTTTTCTATTCCATCTGTCTCAGTCTTTCTCTGTCTCTATCTCTATCCCTCTCACTTTCTCTTTACCAGTATCTCTCTTGGACAAAGCATGAAGACCAGAAAGATTACTATTACTACTATGCATAGATAGTCTTATTGTTTGGATGTTAATTGACTCAGATTAAAATATAAATAGCAGTCATTTCTGCTTTGGTCAGAAACCTTGAGGGTTTTCCCCTCCCAGATCCATTCATTTATTTACTTATTATTTAGATTTTTTTGGACTAAATGAAAGAGGAGGTTCTTTGTCTTAATTGCTACCTAGCCTTAATCATTGAATGGATGTTGCCTCGGTAAGATGGAAATCTGTTGAAGATCTTAGCTTAAAAAGGTCAAGGTTTCCCATTGCACCCAAAACCATCTCCATCATCTTGATCTGGCCACTGAACCCAAATGCCTCTGAAGGAAAAAGTGAGACAGTTAACCTTGCACAGTCCTCCTTCATTCAAATCCAATTCACTTGCATGTCATAGCATCACCTTCCTGGGGTTATGTTCCTCTTCAAGAATAACAACAACCTCCATGAGTCTTACTATGTATTTGCACATCCTCATTGTGAATCATTTTTCCAAAAGGGGTTTTCACTAGTATCTAGATTTCCTAACTTATTGTAAATTTCCCCTTCCCCTGTGACAAAATGAAATGGACTTAATTGGTTCCTTTAATTGACTTCTTCAGATCCCCTGAAGTTTTAGAGTTTGGCTCCTGATATAGATCTCTAACATAGAAGATTTTTTTTTTCCATTAAAAGGACTTTGAGATATTAAAATCACAATTCATATAACAATCTATTTTTAAAAAATTTTTCATCATAGCATAAAGTTTTTAAATAGCTATAATATTGATGTAATATGATTTTGTGATTCCCTAATTTTAAGGGGGGGAGGGGGCTTCTGTTCTGACAATAAATCAGTGTTTCTAGGTTTTCTGCCTCAGCAAACTCCCAAATCTGTCTGATTCTGACCACTCCTTGGTCAGATAGCATCTGGCCTCAGGAAACTCCCATAGATCAAACATCTGAGAATAAGACCACTCCTCAATTCATTGCTGAAGGGCAATCTTATCAGTAATTATCTGGTCAAGAGAACCAAATTCCTGAGACCACTCCTTCCTACCTATGAGCCATAGAATTAGCATATCTATTATTAAAAGCTGGATAAAGGTATCTCCTTGCTTCTGTTTCTATGCTGAATTCCCTTACAATTTAGCCCACTTTGTAATGGCGTTAATATTGCAAATATAGCTTTGCCCTTTGACTAAGGAGATGGGTTAAAGCCTGCAAATTCTTTTGAGACACTTCACAACATCAGTCTGGGGTCCTGATCTTTTGGATCCCCCTTTCCCGATCTCAACAACACCATTTCATCATAACTGTCTCAAGAATTTTCCATTGAAAATGATTGTGTATGAAAAAAGCAAATCTGGGGGAATATTCTGACACACAATAAGCCAATTTTCCTGTTTTGCTTTCACTTGGAAACATTTGGATTTATTGTGCAACTCTCTTTTACTCCTTTGGTGACAGGGAATGCTTCCAACATGGTGCCATCAAATCTAACCTAATTGGCCATATCCTCATGCTGTTTTCCCCTAGCCTTACAACCTTGATAAATTACTAGGTCCACCCATGCTTTTCAGGCAAAGTGTACTAAAACAAGAACCAGATTTAACAATCTCTACCCAAAAAGCCTCAGTATGTCATAATTTATGATAAACTATATCAAGAACATCCACTTTGGTATAGAGAAATCAGTCCCACCAAAATGGAGATGTATAAGAAAACACTAGCCAATCTATTGCCTTCATTAAGACAAATAGAATTAAATCTTTGATCACTTGAAGAACTCTAAAAATAGCATATATACAATAAATGGCTATCCAATTTAAACTTGTTGTTTGATTTAAAATCATTGGTAGCCCCCACTCTATCAGATTAAATAATTAGTGCTTGTCAAATGTCAATTATTAAATAACAACCATTTTTCTCTTCAGGGAGAGCAAAAGTTTCAAAGGCAGTGCTTTTCTTTTCAAAACAAAAATAAATGAGACATGTCTTCTCCTATTGTCCATCTCAAAATTGTTCATATCTCCATTTTGACTCAAATTGGATAGTATACTTCTGTTATATGTTAAGTAATTATCATCTAATTGAATGGAATTTGATTTTAGGCAACTCTTTTCAGCCCACACATACTAATGAATCAATGAACTCTAGACCTCAATCAATGCAATCCTCTAATTCTGCAACATCTCTCTACACATACTAAATTTCATTAAAATCTATTTGAAATTACAGAAGTTATGTCTCTTTGAAATTCTCTATAGAGTGACACAAATTTTAATGTAGTAAAGTTTCCCACAAAACAAATATCCTGGAAGTACATCAAATTCACTCAAAAGCAACCATCTCTTTCCAAAGTCATTGTGTCACAAACAGAGAGATGGGAAATACCAAAGGGTCAAGTTGAAAGAGAGACTATTCTTCATCTGGTCAATTATCCAGTGGTTTCAATCAATCAATCCATCATCGGGTATTTATTAAGCACAACTAAACAATGATACAAGTGTCAGACATAATGTTAAAGTGTAGAGATACAAAGAAAAGAAAAGAAAAGAAAAGAAAAGAAAAGAAAAGAAAAGAAAAGAAAAGAAAAGAAAAAAAAAAAAAAAACAGACCCTGCTCTCATCAAACTTACATTCAAATGGGGGAGAGATAATATACATAAATCAGAACATACAAGATAATTGCAGAGTAGATGAAAGGTAACTGGATAGGGGTTAGCAAGAGCAACTGGAGGGACCAGAAAAAAGAAAGATTTCCTGAAGGAATTGACACTATTTTTGTTCAATAGATAAAAAATATTTTTATCTACATTTTTGGAGCTGTGTTCTCCATTTTGCTTGTGTAAATACAGCTAGTTTATTTAATGAGTTAAATAGTAGCCATAGTTATATATTAAACATAGCTCTTTCACAATTTAGAGTGTTTTAATTTATTTTGCCAGTGGAAACAAGCAATAGCCAGGCCAACACATCATGCCCTACCATTTGGGGAAATGTGCCACAGGGCCTTACATTTCCACCAGATTATTCACAAGGGACACCAGTTTAACATCTCCTCTACATGACTGCACTTCCAATTACAAAAGCTAGCTCTCTCTTGCTCTCTCTCATTCTCTTTCTCTCTCTCTCTCTCTCTCTCTCTCTCTCTCTCTCTCTCTCTCTCTCTCTCTGTCTTTCTGTCTCTCTCTTTCTGTCTCTCTCTCTCTCTCTCTCTCTCTCTCTCTTTTCTCTTTCTGTCTCTCTCTCTCTCTCTCTCTCTCTCTCTCTCTCTTTCTCTCTCTCTCTCTTTTTCTCTGTGTGTGTGTGTGTGTGTGTGTGTGTGTGTGTGTGTGTCTTGCTGGTTCAGCACAAAGAACAAACCCAAGATTTTGAATGGTTGTAGAGGCAGCATCATACAGTGATTGATACAGCTGGATAGTCCAAATCCAGAAATTCTCTTCTCCACAATATCATAAAAGTTAGAACATCTGATCACAAAGAATACAAAGCACATCATAATAGGGTCATTAAGATTAACCTTAAAGTACATTCCCAAAGATCATGACAACATTGTGGATACTAAGTGCTATCTTAAAACTCACTCCTATCTAAGTGCTAGTATGAGGCAAGGGTGCATTCTGGCAATTGTTGTTTGGTCCATAATTGAAAGGTTCATTAAAAATTTATCGGAAGTGATGCTGGAAACACCATAGAGGATGAAAGGTATACTAAATCCCTAGTGATTGTCAAGGAGACCACATCATTAAGTGACAAGTATTCAGGGTCAAGAAGGGGGGAGTAGATTTTATTGATAAGAAAGCCAAGATAGAGGGCTTTCTTTGCATGAATGCTAAGCCCTGAACTCTCTGATTTTGAAACCTGTCAGAGAGCTGTGATGAACCATTAGTGTTCACACTTGTATCCCATCTATGAAATGTACCTACAGATCCACACCTCATGAATATTTGATCTGGCAACAAACTTGAAGAAAATCACCAGTCTCTGAATAATTTAATGGTTTTGCCAAAGCATTAAAATAATTTTTCCTACAATAAAATAAAAAGCATTTGGGAGGAGAGAAGGGAAAGAACCCAAAGAAGCAAAAATCAAATCAAACCCTAATGATCACTGTCTCAGTCTCAATACTCCTGGTTTCCTTTGCAAAGTGAGCAGCAAACTTGGTTGATGACAGCAGTGACACACATCAATACTGTCATTCGCACCTGCCAAAGTGCTAGTCTTCCTGCATTTTCACTTGAATTACTCTGACTACAAGTTATTATTTCTTAGGGCATAATGAGGAATTTGGCTGAAGATCCTGAAAGAGATTAATTCTTTAAGACACAAAAAGCCTTGAAGACCTAAAAGGTCAAGGCTAGAGTCATAGTGAAAGGAGAAAATATCAATTCTCTGGAATTTGGGGAGAAAATAACAAATTCTTAAATGCAAAACTGGGCAGCAACCCAGGAGACATGAGAACAAATTTGGAGTCAGTTGAGCAAGATATAGCTTATAACAGAATAGACCGGATTCTTTTTTAAATTTTTATTTTATTTTATTTTTTAAAATTATAGCTTTTTATTTACAAGATATATGCATGGGTAATTTTTCAGCATTGACCCTTGCAAAACTTTCTATTCCAGTTTTCCCCTCCTTTCCCCCACCTCCTCCCCCAGATGGCAGGTAGATCAATATATGTTAAATATGTTAAAGTATATGTTAAATACAATATATGTATACATATCCATATAGTTAATTTGCTGCACAAGAAGAATTGGAATTGGAAACAGTGTACAATTAACCTGAGAAGGAAATCAAAAATGCAAGTGGACAAAAATAAAGGGATTGGAAATGCTATGTAGTGGTTCACACTCATTTCCCAGAGTTCTTTCACTGGGTGTAGCTGATTCTCTTCATTATTGAACAAATGGATCTGATTTGGTTCATCTCATTGCTGAAGATAGCCAGGTCCATCAGAACTGATCATCATATAGTATTGTTATTGAAGTATATAATGATCTCCTGATCCTGCTCATTTCACTTAGCATCAGTTCATGTAAGTCTCGCCAGTCCTCTCTGTATTCATCCTGCTGGTCATTTCTTACAGAACAATAATATTACATAACATTCATGTACCACAATTTATTCAGCCATTCTCCAATTGATGGGCATCCATTCATTTCCAGCTTCTAGCTACTACAAACAGGGCTGCCACAAACATTTTGGCACATACAGGTCCCTTTCCCTTCTTTAGTATCTCTTTGGGGTATAAGCCCAGTAGAAACACTGCTGGATCAAAGGGTATGCACAGTTTGATAACTTTTTGAGCATAGTTCCAAATTGCTCTCCAGAATGGCTGGATGTGTTCACAATTCCACTAACAATGTATTAGTATGGACCAGGTTCTTAAGAGAAATAAGCCACTGAAAGATAGGGGGGAGAGAGATTCTTTTGGACATTGTATGTATACAAATGGGAATCATTACTAACTGAGTGATGAACTATGTTAACTGTTACCATTCCACAATAGATTGGCAGATTAGCAAGGAGGGAAGAGTGAGATTAGGGGTCCATAAAACTGCCCAGAAACCTTAACCCAGAAATGGTGGGAGCAAGAAAGAGAGTCATAAATAACTGCATTTGGATAATTTAGAAAGCAATTATAAAAATGATAATAACAAAAGTAAAATTTTAAAGTATGTCACACATGTTCAGAAAGTTTTGAGGCAGAAGTCAGAGAAGACCACTATAGTTCATCTTTTTTTTTTAACCTTTTAAAATAATATTTTTTCCCAATTACAGGTAAAAAAAATTCTTAGCATTCAGGGGTTTTCAGGTTTTGAGCTCCAAATTCTATCCTTTTCTCCCTCCTCTTTCCCCTTCCTGAGTCAGTAAGTTATACATGTGCAAACATGTAAACATCTTTCTATATTGGTCATTTTCTGAAAGAAAACTAATACCAGAATAGAAATCAAAAATGGTAAGAAAGTAAAAGAAAATAGCATGCTTACATTTATATTCAGGCTCCATTAGTTCTTTCTGAAAAGACAGACAGCATTTTTCATTATGAGTCCTTTGGAATTTTCTTGGATCATTGTATTCCTGAGAAGAGTTAAGTCATCCACAATTCTTTCTGTTACTGTGTACAGTGTTCTCCTGGGTTCTGCTCCCTTCACTCTGCATCAGATCATGTAACTCTTTATATTGTTTTTCTTTTTATTCTGTATATAGTATGATTGTACATAGCCATTTGCTTATGTCTCCTCCCTGAATTTTGAGATCCTCAAAGGCAGAGACTGTCTTTTACCCTTTTTGTATCCCCATCACTTAGCCCAATGCCTAACACATAGTAGATGCTTAATAAAGACTAATTACTTGACTGACTGGTTTTAAATATTGTTAACAGTGGCTCAACAATAACATCTGTCAGGATGTAGAATCTTAAGAGAGACCATGGTGTCATCTTGTCCAAGTCCTTCATCACAGAAATAAGCAAGTTGAGACCTAGGGAGATTAAGCAATTTACCCAATAAAGATTATACAAGATAGAATATCAGAGACCAGATTTGGAGCTAGGGTTCTTAACCTGAGATCTGTGAACAAGATTTGTCCTGTGTTTTGATGATCATATTTCAATATAATTGGGTTACTTTATACACTTAATAATTCTATGTATTAATTGTATGTAGTTTAAAACATTATTTGGGGAAAGGACACACACACACACACACACACACACACACACACACACATACACACACCTTCTGGAAAAAAAAGTGTGTATTCTTTCCATTGTACCACGTTTAGAACCCTAGGATGTAGTTAGACTGGGTCAGCCAGATGGTATCTTTCTTATCATAAGTAATAATTCCTCATTAGCCATTTTTTGTCTTTTAGTACAAAAATCTTTGTCAAAATATGAGATATCTTCCAAAATCTCTGAAGTCTGCTCCCCCAAAATCTTTAGGCTTAGAGTAAGATGAAGTCACTTCCCTGGTGGTTCCCATTAGTTTTGCCCCAGTAATGAAAATCAGATTCAGAAAAAAAAATTTCTCTTTACTATTTCCTCTAGTATTATTAAAACAAATCAAGGAAAAATCAACTATTCAACTTGAGGGAATGGGAGTGGAGACAGAGAGGGAAATAGAGACACAGAGAAAAAAATGATAACAATGATGACATGGAAGGCGAGCAGGAAAGAAGGCAGGAAAGAAGGAAGGAAGGAAGGAAGGAAGGAAGGAAGGAAGGAAGGAAGGAAGGAAGGAAGGAAGGAAGGAAAGAAGGAAGGAAGGAAGGAAGGAAGGAAGGAAGGAAGGAAGGAAGGAAGGAAGGAAGGAAGGAAGGAAGGAAGGAAGGAAAGAAGGAAGGAAGGGGAAGAAAAGGAGAAGAAAAAGATATCTGAATAATTTAACTCCCTCTCAGTATTGCATTAGGTCTCTGTGCCATGCTTTTGTCTATTTCCTAAATACTTGATCTATTTCCTGTATTCAGCATTTCTTAAACTTTTCTGACTTGTGATCTTTTTACCCAAGAAATTTTTATGGGATTCCAGGTTTATAGGAATATAAAATAGATATACAAATCAAACAAATCCAACATTTAAATCATAACTTTGTAATCCCCAAATTTAATTATAAGACTGAGTATATGGGTTCCAAACCATAATTTAAGAAACTAGGGTATATAGTATACTCAGGAGGTGTGCTACAACCAGCAATAATAGGTTCAGTGTGAGCATTTATAATTCAGAAATTAGCAAACCCTATAAAATCAAGGCTTGATTTATTGTTTTGTTCATTGTCTAAATTTAGAAAGCAAGTATAAAAATGATAATAATAAAGGTAAAATTTACAAGTGTCTCACACATTTTCAGAAAGCCATTTGTTAAATATTACCAACACTATGCTTCAACAATATCACTTCTGTTTCTGCTTTCATTGATCTTTACCCAAAGGCTTTATCTCCACAATACTTACCTGTATGAGTTTCCTAAATTTTCTAAAATGAATTTCCCTTCTCGTTATACAGTATTATTCACCCTTCTCACTTTTTTTATCCTGTTAATTTTTTTAAAAATAAGTTATACTCTCTCAAAGTTATACATTCCTATAATGGGTCTGATCTCACTAAGTTTCAGTGGTATCTTTGAGGTCGAATACTATCCCCCAATTAGAACCTCTAGTTTATTTTGCTTGGTACTTATATATTATACATTTGTATAATATGTTTAAGTTCTTTCTTCTTAAATTTTTGTTTTTCATCAATTTCAGAGTCTTTACCTAGCCTCTATTGTAGCTATTTTCTGTTTTCTAGTCAGTAGATATTCACAGGCAGTGTTTTCCTTCCACCTTTTTTTTAAATATTCATCTTTTTATTGAAGCTTTTTATTTTCAAAATATATGCAAAGATAATTTTTCATCATTGACTCTTGCAAAACCTTGTATTCCAATTTCCCCCTTTTCTCTACTCCCTCTCCAATATATATTAAATGTGGTAAAAATATATGTAAATCCAATATAGGCCTGCATATTTATACAATTATCTTGCTGCACAAGAAGAATCAGATCAAAAAGAAAAAAAAAATGAGAAAGAAAATAAAATTCAAACAAACAACAACAAAAGAAGTGAAAATGCTATATTGAGATCCACATTCAGTTCCCTGGATGTAGATGGTTCTCTGGGTGTAGATGGTTCTCATCATCACAAGATTATTGACACTGGCCTGAATCATCTCATTATTAAGAAGAGTCATATCCATCATAATTGATCATCATATAATCTTGCCATTGCTTCTTTTTTTAAAATTTAAGATATTAAGATGAAAATTCCCACTGTACTCCTCAGCTCTTCCATTCTTATCCAAGATATTGTAATCTTTACAAATGTTTTCTGGGTTCCTTTTGCTGGCAATGCTCACATGGATCATCAGAAATGGGAAATAATCAAGTATTGGGAAGTTCTCTGTCAAGCGTGGGATACATGTTGTGAGAATGAGGAAGATCTTTGGACAAATAGCTGCATCTTCTCCCTTCAGTAGGGAGTCATGGATCACCACTATTCATCTATTTTATTTTGCTCTCTCACTTAGCAGCATTTAGGGAACCAGATCGTTCCTTTGAGACAAAGCAAATTCTTTCCCAGAGAGTTTAGCTCCGTCCTCTTCAGAATGGCTTTATATTTTATTTCTCAGCTTTAAATGTTAAGTGGTCCTTCTTTCTTTTTTCCTCTATAGCATATTCTACCAATCTTCAGCTTCCTGAGATAGGCCATGATGCATCTCTAACTCCTCAGATCTTTTTTCTCCTTTGTTTCAATTTAAAATCTTTCTTCATTTTTTTGAAGGAACACTTTTCTCTTCCCAATATTTTGGAGAATAGAGTTGCATTTCAGAGGGGATTCAATGTCAAGTTGGAAAAAGTTTTCCAAAAAAGTTCCACCAGTATCCATGCTTGGTGCAGTGCTGCTTATTATTTTTATTGTTGAATTGGATGAGGACAGACATGACATTCTCTCCAAATTTGCACATGACATAAAGCTGAAAGCAATATTTAACATTGAATAATACAATCAAACTTTTGCTTCTAGTATGAAAACCAGCCTGTACTTGGAATGAAGCTAGAAGTCACTAGAGTACAGCAGAAATACAAAAATCACATAATCAATTTGAATCCTGCAAAATCCATCATGATCACCAAATTGACTGGGGGTGATGTCCTTAATCTTTGTCTTTCTTGCTTAGCAATTCCCCTATGCATACAATTTTGTTTGGTTTGGTTTGGTTTGGTTTGGTTTGGTTTGTTTGTTTGTTTTGATATACTGAGTTTTTGATTTCCTATAACATTTGGTTAATACTTGGGTAGCAACTGAATCCAATTTGTTTATCTTTCTCTTCTTATCATGTCTTATCAACTTATTTTACTTACCCTATCCTACCAATTATTTTTTTCTTCTTTAGTCTTCTTCAGCTCAGGTTTTCCATGCCTCTCTTCTTTCAGTGAGAAAAAATGAATAGAGTTTTGAACATAGTGCCGGGAAGATCTGAATTCAAATCCTGCCTCACATGCTTCCTAACTGTATGTCTCTGAGCAAGTCATTTAACTTCTCTTGAGTCTCAATTTTCTCATCTGTAAAACAAATATAATTATATACCTGACAAGGTTATCAAGACAAATCAAGATATTGTCTTTCTCCTGGTTTTTCATGAGACTACTATCTTCTGATTCTCTTCCCATCAGTTAGATTTTTCCTAAGTCTCCTTTGCCAACATTCAAATCACTTGCACCAACTATGGGTATCCCCCAAGACTCTAACCTGAGTCCTCTTCTCTTCCATTTTTATATATTATGCTTAGCTATTTAATCAACTCTCAAAGATTCAATTATCATCTCCATACTTAACAGTTCTCTGATATACTTTTCCAGCTTTAATCTCTTTGCTAATCTTCAGTCTTGCATCTCTGGCTGCCTTTTAGATGTCTTGAACTGGATGGTCATGGGCATCTTAAGCTCAACATGTCCAAAATTCAACTTAATATCCTTTGCCTCAAATACTGCCTTCATTCTAACTTTTCTATTATTGCAAAGAGCACCATTATCTTCTCAGTCATCCACATTTGCTGTTTAGATGTCATCCTTTCTTCCTCACTCACCCACCCAATCCCCTATCCAATTTATTCCCAAATCTTGTCATTTCTACCTTCTTAACATCTATAATATTCTTCTCTAAATTGTAATGTTCTCTGGGAGCAGGTTTTCTTGGGCTTCTGGAGACAGCCTTAGTTTCAGTTCAGCGTAATAATCACCTCAAATGCAGCCAGGAGTTAAAATCCAAATGCTTTATTGTGTCCTTCAAAGTCTTGAGCTTCAGCCCCTAGCTCCCTCCGAATGTCTCCAGTCAGCACAAAAGTGGAATATGGAATGAATCTGTCTCCACCTCCGAGAGTGGGCTTGGGTCTTAGTGGGCTTGTCCTTTAGTGGGCTCCTCCTTATATATGCTCTTTTAAAGGTGTGAATCTTGTGGAACTCTAATAAGTACTAAGTTCATTAGTGAACTAGAGGACTGTTAAGTACCATGTTAAATTAGATAATTATTGTCTCTATCAATTCTACTGACTTAGTACCTTGTAAGAATTCTAACAAACATCTATTCTCCCTTTCAACAATTGCCACTCTCCAGTGCAGATTTTTAGCACCTTATGCTTGGTCTGCTCTAATAGCCTGATGGTTAGTTGCTGCCTCAAATTTCTCTCCATTCCAGTGTATCCTCCACTCAGCTATCAAAGTATTTCTTCCTAAAACATAGCTCTGACCACATCACTCCTTCTATTCAACAATCTCTAGTAACTCCCTTGAAGATCAAAAAACAAAAAACAAAAGCAAAATCCCTTTTTGGCAATCAAAGCATTTCATAATCTGACCCCCTTCCTTTTCTATGTCTTACTTCCTTTCACAAACTTCATGATCCAATGACACTGATCCTCTATCTTCCTAATTCTGTACACTTTCACAGACTGTCTCCAGTGTCTGAAAATTTCTCCCTCCTCTGTCTCTTTTCTTGCCTGGTTTTCTTCAAGTCCCAGCTAAAATCCTACTTTCTGTCATAAAGCTTTTCTATTCCCCCTTAATGCTAGTACTTTCCTTCTGAGATTATTTCTAATTTATCTTGTACAGACATACCTCATTTTATCGCGCTTCACTTTATTGAACTTCACAGATATTGCTTTTTTTTTTAACAGATTGAAGGTTTATGACAATTCTGAATTGAGCAAGTCTATCAGCACTATTCTTCCAACAGTATGTACTCACATCATATCTTTGTGTCACATTTTGTTAATTCTCACAATATTTCAAACTTTTTTATTATTATTATATCTGTTACAGTAATCTGTGATCAGTGATCTTTTCTGTCACTATTTTGTTTTGGGATGACAGAAACTGTACTCCTAGAAGATGGTGAACTTAATCAATAAATGTTATGTACGTTCTGACAATGCTACTAATCTGTAATTCCCCCATCTCTCTCCTTCTCCTTGGGTATCCCTGTTTCCTGAGACACAACTATATTGAAGAATGTTACATAAACTTACTTGATGAAGCAACAGCAGGGTTTGAGAGGACTGACTACAGGTTTGAAAGAAGTTCTGTTATGGGTAAAATGCTAACAAACCACTACAGAAAAACCTTCATGAAAGGAAAAGTCAATCAATAAAGAAAACTTCATCATTCTCTTATTTAAGAAATTACCACTATTACCTCAGCCTTCAGCAACCATCACCCTAATCAGTCAGCAGCCATCAACATCAAAGTAAGACCCTACACCAGCAAAAAGTATACAATTTGCTGAAGGCTTGGGTGATGATTAGCATTTTTAGCAATATGGTGTTTTTTATGTATACATATTTGTACAATTATCTTTCTGCACAAGAAAAGTCAAATCAAAAAGGAAAAAAATGAGAAAGAAAAGAAAATGCAAGCAAACAATAACAAAAAGAGTGAAAATGCTATGTTGTGATTCACACTCAATTCCCACAATACTCTCTATGTTTGGACAGCTTTATTTATCACAAGATCATTCACTGGAACTGGCCTCAATCATCTCTATGTCAAAAAGAGTTGCATCCATCAGAATTGATCATACAGATTGCACAGTATTGTAAAGTTAGCATAGATGGGGTTTTTGCAATGCAGACCTTTACATAAAGTTGAGTATGTGAGAATTGTTTGCATAACTTGCTTTTATCTTTTACAAGTTGTCTCCTTCAATACTTTTGAGAGCAAAATTTTTTTTGTTTATTTGTTTGTTAGTTTATTGATTAATTGGGAAAGGGAGAAATTATTTTTGTCTTTCTTTGTAATCCCAGATATCAGCATTGGTAACTGCAAGTAGCATGTACTTAATTTTGCTTGTTGATTTGACTTGGAAGGCCCCGAATTAGGTTAGTGATTGTGTGAATAGAGGGAGAGTTGTAAAAAATAAAAGAAGCTACAAAGTTATATTGTCTATGAAAGTGAAGATCTGGCAATGGATTGGATATGTGGGATTAGAGTAAAGACTCTAGGATGAATACAGCAAGCCTGAATTAATGAGAAGATGGTTACAAATAGTAATATGAAAGCTGTAAATAAGTGGAGCTTTTTAGGTAAAGGTAATGAGTTTCTTTGGAAATATTGAGTTTGGGATGCATATAGAACATGTAATTCAAGAAGTCCAGAGAGTTAGTAATATAGACTGGAGCTTAGGAGAATTAGGGTTGGAAATGTGTATCTAAGAAGAGAGAGATTAGGATTGGAAATTATATATGCATATACACATATACACACATATATATTTTTACATATTATAATCTCTCTATATATATTTTATATATATGGAGAGAGAGAGAGAGAGACAGAGACAGAGACAGAGACAGAGACAGAGACAGAGACAGAGAGACAGAGAGAGAAAGAGAGAGAGAGAACTGGAAATACACATCTGGGAATCATACGGGTAGAGATGATCACTGAACCCAAAGAAACAGTAGAGATCAAGTGAGATAATATAGAGTAACAATAGAAGAGGACCCAAAATAGACTAAAGAGAGCACCCACAGTTATAAATGGTGATCTGGATAAAGAAGTAGCAAAAGGGACTGAGAAGGAGTGACAGACAGGAGGAGAGAGGGAAGAGGAGAACCACAAGAGAGTTAATATCATAGAAAGCAGCCTCTCAATAACTCTTCAAACTAGATTGCAATTTAAAATGTACTAGAATTCAAGAGTGAAAGTAGTTTCCACATAAGCATATCCCCATGCCACGGCTATCATAATCTAGAACACATAAATTCAACATATTTTTAAGGCCAAAGGGACTTTTATACCAATGATATTATAGTCTAAACCACATTAAGTTCATCATAGTTTTAAAGTCAAAGGGATTTCTATTTATTTCAAGTTCTTCATTTTGCAGATGAGGAAATGGAGTCCTAGTGAGATTAAATGAATTGCTTTAGGCCAGCAGGCCCAAAGGAAGGATCCTGCAGGGAGAAAAGGCCAGTGTATTACAAATTGTGATAATGTAGGAAAATCCAAAGTTGGCCTGGGGTTCCAATCAAAGTTCAGAGACCCAAAGGCAGGAAAGAAGGGAAAGAGTTTGACACAGAAGATTCAAGCAGTCAGTACTTATTCTGTTAGGGTGAACACACTACAGAAGGGACCATTAGTTATTGGTGAAACAGTGGTTGGTCACAACTGACTTATAGTACTTTTTTATGCTAGTCAATACCCCTTACTTACTATGCTTTGTTCCATCAGCCTTTTCAATGAGCTACTCCTCTCCCCCACTATCTTAGGGAACCCTAATGTTGCCTTGGGATGAAATGCTAGCCACTCAAAATGAGTTCTAGTCTCTAGTGGCAAATGAATTACAATCTAGTAAAATGACAAAAGTTAAGAGATGATCTCAGAACCAGAAGACAATGAGCAAAGAGCCAAATTTTTAAAAAGAGAAAAAAAAAATCGAGATTTTGAAAATTGCAAACCTGTAAGCTTGACAATGATCTCTTTTATAATGGCAACATCAATCCTCCATTGACACAGGCTTGAAACCATGGGAAATCTCTGAATCTTTCCTTTCTTTACCCTTCCCACATCCATCCAGTTACTAAGTCCTATCAATTGCAATTCATTAATATATCTTGCCTTCACTGCTTCCTTCCTCTAAATCCTATTGCCACCACCCTGTTTAGGTCCTCATTACCTCTCACTTGAATTATTGTAATTGGTTTTATATAAGTCTTCCATCTTCAGCATCATTCTGCTCCAATCTATATTACACAAGAATGTCTAATTAACCTTCCTAATTGACAGTTTTGACATGTCACTGTTCAAATTCTTTCCTTGGCCATACAGCCTGATATTCAAAGTCTTCTCTCTTCTATATCCAAATTCCCTTTTCTGCCTTATGTACTTATGCAGACCCAACATCCCAGACAGACTGGGCTATTTCTATTCCCCAAACAAAATATCCTGGTTCCATATCTTTGTGCATTCTATTCCTTCTGTCAGGAAAGCTCTCTTCATATGTATTATGCAAGTGACTAAACTATAGTATCTTTGGCAGAGGATAGATAAATGAATGTACTGATGGATGGATAGATTGATAGTTAAAATTCATATTCTCCCCTAAAGGGAAATGGCAGCACTAGTGAATGACTGTATCACATACTACTTCCCAGTAATGTATTTCAAACTCTGTTGCTTAGAAAACAAAGCTATCCTTACCAAAGCTGCCATAGAAAAGTTATTTTAGCTTGTACTTCTTCCTTATTTTTGTTCATGTAATACTACTATATGTAGGAAGAGATGATACAATTTTAAATTCTGGCTCAATCAACAAGAACTCATTAGATTGTAGGATTTGAAGATATAAGAAGTATTCTAAGATCTGGAATACAAGAAGAAAAATTAAACATTCCCTGCCCTCAAGTAATTTTTATTCTCTTGGGAGGGATAATATGTATATAAATAAATATATAGGAAGAACCAAGATGTCAAAATAGCGGGAAGCACACAAGCAGAGGAAGATGCTGTGTACTAAGGCAAGAGGAGTCTCCAGATCCAGCAGTGAAGGACTTAAACTTGTACATGGTTCAGGAATAGGTGACAACTACTAGTTTTGTGATTCACTACCAGATTCTGAATCACTGATTCAGGAGAGACTGAGCCTAGTCGTAGCATTTCAGGTTGAGGAACAGTTGTATGTCATAGACTCTGCAAAAAGATAGAAGCAAATTTAGAAGCAAGTAATAGCTAGGTGACTCAGAACCTGGGATCTGAACAGGGTCTTAATTCTAGCTTCTAGCCCAGATTGGAAAGGAATAATCAGAGTACAAATCCCAGACCAATAGAGAATTTGCAGGTCCATTACTCTAAACTAGGAGAGCGTTCCTGCCGGCTGATAATGGATGAGTCCACCAGTAGTCTGGGGACTACCTACATGTTAAAAAAAACACAGATTGAGCATAAATTTCATTAGAATTCCTGGAAGCAATGAAGTTAGAATTTTTTAAAAAAAAATAATAGTTTTTAAAAAATATTTTATAAATGAAATGAGAAAACTAGAAAAAAAAATAAGAAAAGAAATGAGAGGCAGATTAATAGCTTAGCACAAGAGGTACAAGACCTTGTCCAAGAAACAAATTCCCTGAAAATTAGAACAGATTTCAAATAAAAGTCAATGATTCTGTGATACAACAAGAAATATAAAATTAAAATTAAAAGAATGAAAAAATGTATAAAATATTTTTTATCAAAAATAATTGACTTATTGAAATGAGCAGAACCAGGAGATCACTGTACACAGCAGGCAACATCAATATTCTACAATGATCAGTTCTGATGAACGTGATTCTTTTCAACAATGAGATGACTGATGCCAGTTCCAATGAAATTGTGATGAAAAGAGCCATCTACATCCAGAGAGAGGACTGTAGGAACTGAATGTGGATCACAACATAACATTCTCACTCTTTTTGTTGTTGTTCGCTTGCATTTTGTTTTCTTATTCATTTACTTTCTTTTTTTATCTGATTTTTCTTGTGCAGTAAGAAAATTGTACAAATATGTTTATACATATTGAATTTAACATATTTTAATATGTTTAACATATATTGGATTGCTTGCCATCTAGAGGAGGAGATGGAGGGAAGGAGGAGAAAAT
This sequence comes from Antechinus flavipes, assembly GCF_016432865.1. NCBI lineage: Eukaryota > Metazoa > Chordata > Mammalia > Dasyuromorphia > Dasyuridae > Antechinus > Antechinus flavipes. The sequence goes on along the minus strand of NC_067398.1, from coordinate 492,109,611 downwards.
CTGAAACATAAGGCTATGCAAGGGTCAATGTTGTCAAATTATCTATGCACATGTTTTGAAAATAAAAGGCTTGATTAAAAATAACTTATTTAGAAGACAGATTGATGAGGAAAAATTAAGATTTATTGGACTACATAAAACCCATATTTCAAGAAATCTTAAAACAAAAGCTTCCCAACTCCTTTGAAAGAATCCACCAGGGGCAGCTAGATGGCGCAGTGGATAGAACACCAGCCCTGGATTCAGGAGGACCTGAGTTCAAATCTGGTCTCAGACACTTTGACACTTCCTAGCTGTGTGACCCTGGGCAAGTCACTTAACCCTAATTGCCTCAGCAAAAAAAAAAAAAAAAAAAAAAAAAAAAAAAAAAAGAATCTACCAATCATCTCCTAAAAGACACCACAAAAAGAAAATCCCCAGGGACATTATAGGCAAAATTCATAGCTTCCAGGTAAAAGAAAAAAATTGTAAGCAGCTAGAAATAAAAAAAAATTTCAAATATTGAGGAATCACCATCAGGATCACACAAAATCAGCCATTACTATAAAACAGTAGAAAGCTTAGAATATGATATTACAGAAGGCAAAGAACATAGGCTCACAATCAAGAATAATATACTCAGCAAAACTGAGTATAATCCTTTAGAAGAAAAAATAGGCTCTTAAGGAAATAAAGAACATCCAAGTATTCCTAATAAAAAAGACCAGAGCTACCAAAAAATATTAAAATAAAAATGCAGGAGAAAAAAGAAATATTTATAAAACAGACAATTGTAAGAGACTAAACAAGGAACTGTTTATACTCTAACATGAGGTGATATACATATATATATCCTCTAAATCCCATCACCATCTTCCCAGTGCCTCAGATCAACTTCCCCCAATCTTTCATCCCCATTCCACAATACAATACATTGCCAAGGACCCATTCTCTCTTCTGATATTACCACCACTCTGGTATAAGCCCTCTTCTCCTCATACATGCACTATTGCAATAATCTTCTGATGGTCTGCCTGCCACAAGTCTCTCCCCACTCCAGTTCTTCTGTTACTCATCTACCAAAGTGATTTTCCTAAAGTATAGGTCTGTCTCTGTAATTACCCTATTAATATTCAATAAACCTCAATGTCTCTTTTACCTCCAGGAGCAAATGGAAAATCCTAAATTTAACTTTGTGACCTAATCTCTTCCCCTTCTTTACAATTTTCTTACACCTTTGATCAAGTAATCCTGGTTTCTTTGTGATTCCTCCACAAGACATTCCATCTCTTGGCACTAGGCATTTTGATTGCCTATATGCCATTCCTGGAACATGTTCCCTCCTCATCTCTGCCACCAGGATTCCTTTGAATCCCAGCTAAAATCTCACCTTCTTTCCTGACTCTTCATTTTATCCCTTTTCCATCAGTTGATTACTTCAGCATATAGGGAGAAAGGAATAATCTGATTGGCTGATACTTGAACTTTTACCTGAACTGGTCAAAAAAGAGAAGAGTACACATAAATACACAGTGGGGTACAGAAATTTTTATTTGATAGAGAAAGAGGATAAAAATGGGGAAGGCAGAAAGGAAAGTTAGAAGCTAGTTTAAGAGAAGTTCTAATCCTAAGCAAAATAAAGTTTAAATAAAGATTTACAAAAATATTCTTTTGCAGTGGCAAAGAAATGGAAACTGAGGGAGTACCAACCAAATGGGGAATGGCTACACTAATTACAAATACATAAAAATGTAAATGAATACTATTGTTTGCTAAAAAAATGATGAAGGTGATGGTTTCAGAGAAACCTAGGAAGATTTCATGAACTAATACAGAATGAAATGAAAAGAATAATGATAAAGACAATATGTTAAAGACAACTCTCAAAGACTTATGAATGCTGATCAACATAATGACCAACCAATATTCGAGAGAAACAGGCTGTCTACATACTTATAGAGAGGTGAAAAACTCAGTGTGCAGAATGAGATTTTGGTTTGATTTTTTTGTTTGTTCAATTGGTTTTTGTTTTTTTTTTTCCCCCAGACAAGGACAACATAGAAATTTCTTTTGCTTGACTATATATGTCTGTTAACAGGGGTTTTATTTGTTTTTATTTGTTTTTTCACTTGGAGCTGGAGTGGTAAGGAGAGATCACTTATTGGGTGGAAAAAAGAAAATTTAATTATTCAATAAAAATTAAGTACTGAAATAAGCATATGTAAGAAAAATATTGGGCGTTTTGATAGGGGATATTTGTCTATTTAGTAGCTATGTGAACTATAGCAAGATGCTTAATTTGCCTTAGTTTTCTCATCTATAAATTAAAGTTCTGAGATCTAATCTAGCTCTTAGTCATACTTTATAATCTGAAATCTACATTAATACAATCTATCTCCTTTTCTGAGCTCTGTATACTGTTTCTTCCATCTGTTACACCACACTATTACCACTGTCTCTTTCTACAAGCAACAAACAGACAAGCTTAAGTACTCCACAAGTAGTACTGAACATTCCACCAGAACCATTATAGGCATTTCTGATGGAAACAATCATACATCTTTTCAACATCTGGTGCAATGGGAATGTGAACTTGAAGGCAAATGTTTGAAATCCTATGACAGAAAGTAGCTACAAACACAATATGTTTGAAGAACAAGGTCCTGGGTAGAGTGTTCCTATCCTGAGATAGAAAGCAGAAAAATTGTCGACAATTGGTCACCCTTTTCATTACATCCCCAGATTACTGACAAAGCACCAAAGAATTGTTAACACTGGAGGGAGGGGTACAAAAAAGTGAAGGGGGACTCATTACTTGAAGAGCAATACAAATGGGTAAGGTTTGATGCACATTACTTTCCTTCATGACAACTACCCACAATCCATCTATTTTCAAGAAGAAACATATGGAGGAGGGGAGGAGGCAGAGAAGCACTTTACATGTGGTTCTTACCATAAAATTTTATTCTGAAGTTCTGCTCCTAATCTTAGCTCTTTCCCTGAATGTGGAAAAATACTTTAAAGCTTTGATGCTCCAAAAAGCTCAATTGCCTCTGTATGAAATAGAATCAATATTGTAAGGGAGAAGAAAAATAATACACATATAAAGTAGAAATTAATGTTCTAGTTGGTAGGCAATCAGCCTTTCCACAATTATTTCATGGTGATATATTTGGTTTTGATGTAGCTTAATTAGACAAATATAAATTACACATGTACATTTTAAAGGAAGTATGTGTGTATATTTAAAGTTTTATTTGCTTTATTTGATTGTGAAACAAATCAATTGATGTGGCTGTGCACACAGTTCTAATATACATCAAAAAGCAATCAACAAACTCTTTTAGTACATCAGGCAAGATAATTTAGATGGTTTTTAATCATAATTATGAAAATATAATTAAGTGGTTTCATGTTAGTTGGTGAATATGTGGTGGGAGAGAGGAGGGGAATGATTCTCCAAACTGAAAAAAAAATGTGAATAATATCACACAGGCGTCATGTACACACGCACACATAAGCCTACACACATACATGGATGCTCACACACATACACATATACACACACTTGCAAGCAAACCACTGGCCTATTTCTTCAAGAGAGCAGCAGGTAAGATGTTTAAACAGAACATCTTTCCTTTTGAGATGCCAAAAGGAGTCTTATTTAACAAACTGATTACCCAGAAGTGGATTTGGAAGAATGCCCCCTTTTAATGTCATATCAACTCTGTCTGATGCCTGCAATTTAAAACAAATCCCCCCACATACCAAAAAAAGGCTCATCAGCACTGAAGCAGCTCATGTGTCATTAGTGACTTCTGGGAATCTGGACAGTCATAGATCTGCACAGCAAAGTGACTGTCCGCTCCCGGCTTTTTCTAATCCATTTGAAATAAAGCTGATATTTATCTAGCTTGAATCACTCAGGTTAAAAGTTGCAAAGATCTGTCAGATCTTGAGCAGGAGAATCAATCATGGCCATCTAAATTTCCTCTAACCCGGTGCTATTTAACTGCTTTGGGCCAGATAGAAACCCAGAGGACAATTCTATCCCACCCCTCCCTAGAGGTTCTCCCTTCCCCAGGACTTCTTTCCTGCTAGGTCCTCCCCAAGTCTCATTGTCTTTGTTCACCTGTGCAGCTGGAGCCCATTACTGGCCCCATTAGAAAAATCCATCCTTCCTCTTCCATCTCAGAAGAAGAGCCCTGGGCTCTGCTTGGAAGTCATTTGGTCAACAGTAAAGCCAGCCCCTGTTTGCCATGAAATTCAAAGATTTCCAGCAACCTGTCTTTGATGAAGGCACAATTAAAGTGATTTTCATTCAGCCTGGGTATAATCTGTTTCACAATTTTTTTTAAAATCCAAAGTTGCTGTCCGTGCACACAATGTTCGCCTTTCTGTATTTTATGCCATCTTACTTACAAGAAACTCCCAGCTGTTATAATTTGTCTCATCCTTCGCTCTCTTGTAGAACCAGCCTTTGTTCCCTTTTTTTCAGTGCCAGGGACTTGCTGGGTTTCACCTGATGTGATTTGTCCAGGCATTAATAATGCATCTTCAAGATGCAAGATGCATGAATTCCTTTAGTAACAGATCTGCTGGCAGAGGACTGTATTGTGTTGTGCTGCTTTGCTGCTAGAGAGGAAGGCGAGGGGACAAAGAGAAGGTCATCAGCCAGGGGAGTGAGGGGTATCGGTTATTTCAGAAGGTCATTACGACCGGCTTGCAGTAAGGTCATGCTGAGGATAATGAATATTAGAGTAACAATTCGTCAAAAAGAAATGCTCTTGCCAACTCTACAACTAGTCCCCATAGAGGAACTGAGTTGCACACAAAATGACAGTCATTTTGGAAGTCCGGGGTGTTTGACAAGGCTTTGATCTTTCTGGAAGGGTGCTTCCTACTCCTGAGTCCAAAATTGGGCACTTGGGCTCAGACACCAAATACTTTCTCCTGGATCTCAGGGCAAGGGAGAAAGAAATTGATATTATTGTTAGCCAGATTAATTTTTTTAAAACGTTTAGCATTTATATAAAATTTCCTTTCCCAATATGCTTTATAATAATTAATGTTATTTCTCCCCATAATCTGGTAAAATGTAACACTATTCTTTTCTCAACATTCCAAGTCAGGAAATCAAAATACAAAGAGGTTAAGTGAGTGGCTTCAATTCACTCAGGGGGGTCGGGGTGATAAAGCTGGGGTGAGGGCTACCATCTCTGGGGTCATGCTGCCTCTTAAACTTGATGATAGGTTTTCCTGGTGTAGCAGTGACTGAGGATAGCATCGGGCCCAATGTGAGATGAAATTAGAAATGAGCAAAGTAGCATCCTGTCTACATTCATGAACTCTGTGGGGAAATAATCCATAATATCCTCTTTCAGAAGATCACATGATGAACTTGAGTACTAAAGACACCACCTGGCACCCATATCTTGGATTTTGTTAAGGTGCAATTAATTTACTAGGTAATATTGGAACCAACAAGTTCAGCCATAAAAACAGTTGCGCTTGCCGACAAGAGCATTTAACTTCCCATTTTCAGTGAAGAGCCCTGACAGGATTAGTCGATAGGAAGCAAAGCATTGCTCTTCACGTCTTCTTTACAGTAGGTCCACTTGCCCCCTGCCCCTAAGTCCCCCTCCCCCAACAAAAAAAAAATCTTATTTAATCAATAACATTTGCTTTCAGGGCAGTTCTCCTTTACTGCTGTTCCATCTCTGTCTGGGTTACCATAGCAACTCTTCTCAGAGCAGTGTGATACCCAGTTTATACATTTCAGTCCTGTCACATGACTGACTACCTGCCTCTACTTTAATCATTGCTGGAGGGAATAGTCACAAAGTAACTGCTTCCTGCTTCCTGTTGCAGTCTACTATGTTGCTTCATGTTTCATGTTTCCTTCTACAACCTAAAAAACACGTGTTAATGATGTTGACTTTTTTTTAAAAAAGTGACTTCATGGTGAAGAGCACACAGATTGAAAGACATTACACATACAATAAAAATTATACAGATGGAAAATGAGAATACCTGAAGAAACAAAAAGACAAAGATCTATCTCTTACGTCTTGAATCCATTTCCCATCTCCATGCCTTTGCAAAGGCTGTCCCCTAAATGGCATGTACTCTTTCCTTACCTCTACTTATTAGGAATCTGTTTCTTTCATTTCTAGCTCAAACACCGCCTTCTAGCTCCTAGTGTCTCTGCTCCCCACCTCAAAAAAATTACCATACATTTCCTTTGTGTATGTGTGTGTGTGTATATATATGTATATATTTACATGTATTATATATAGGTGTATTATGGTGCATTTTATATCTATGCATGTATGTGTATTCCATGCAAATGTATTATATGTGCATGTATTATATGTGTATAAAATATGCATAGATAACATGTGCATTTGGAGCCAGCTAAGTGATTCAGGGGATAAAGCACTGACTGGAGTGAGGAGGATCCAAGTTCAAATCTTATCTTAGACATTTACTCTGGGTAAGTCACTTAAAAATATAATATAAACACATGGTATGTATGTTTTGCAGGTGTATGTATATAAAATATACACCCATAAAATAAAGGAGAGATTCCCTGAAAGCAAATATTATTGATTAATTAAGATTTTTTTGATTGTTGGGGAAGGATGGCTTAGGGGAAGGAACAGATGGATCTGTTGTAAAGAAGTGATGGGGCAGTGCTTTGCTTCCTATTAATAAATCATGCCAAGATTCTTTATTGAAAATGGATGTGTGTATATAAATATAAAATATGTATGTAAATATATTTGCATGCATTAATAAATATATTGCATTGAGTTACATAAATATATTTTATTTATATATATAATTGTATGAATATATAAATACAGAATATGTATATGTAAATATATTTTATATATTTGCATGCATTGATAAATATATTGTATTTATTTAAGTATAGTTTATAGTTTTACTTTTGTATACATATATTTGCAGTTATGTATATAAATATAAAATATATATGAATAGAAATATGTTTATATAATGTTTGCATGCATAAATATATTGTATCAATTGTGTAAATATTGTATAAATGTATACTTATATTTTTAATGTCTATATCTGAATAAATGTATATGAATACCTATAATGTGTGAATATGACTTTTGTATGCATTTAAATAAAAATGTGCATGTGTGTGTATGTGTGTATATATATATATATATATATTGTTTCCTTTATTAGAATGTAAACTCCTTGAGGACAAGGAATCAATTATTTTTTTAATTTGTATCTCCATAACCAATGTATTCCCAAAACCCAAATGCTCTATAGTAAGCACTTGATAAATAAATGTTGGTTGATTATTTAAGCTCTCAAAATATTAGTTCTCATAGTGGAGCCTCATTGAATTTGGGTACCCCTTCATTGAAGGTCTTGAGTACAGGGTAAAAATTTAATTGATTTATTTCCATCAGGATCACCTACCAGCATCATTTGCCTAGCTCTGGCAGTCAGTTTGCTCTCTTTCCAACAATTCTGTTAGTATTCCCCTGGAGTCAGTTAAGAGGTACCCTGCAAGGCAGGGATCGGATCCTGAGTCTCTCCGGAGTCTTTCTTGCTGAAGTTTGGAAAGGTCTGTTTAAATCATATTATAAACCTAATGAAACACAGCCAATGAAGCACAGATGTTCTATCTGTTTTAGTGTTCTAAGTCTCTGGGAAAATCTGGGAGGATAAAGAAAAATATCCATAAAAATGGGCAGGTCCTCCATTATCCATTTATGAAAAATGGAAATACTTGAAGAAACAAAAAATCTATCTTCTGCATCCTTCTCCAATCTCCATGCCTTTCTCCATGATGTGCTTCATAGCTGGAAGGCATTCCCTGTTTACCGCTGCCTCTCAGAATCATTTGTTTCCTTCTTTCCTGTTTCAATTCAAACATTACTTACATGAACTCTTCCCTATCCCACATGTCCCACATGTATTTTTATTTATTTATATATGCAAATATATTATTTCTATTCACGTATATTTTATATTTATATACATACATGCAGATGTAGGTATATAGAAGTAAAAATATATACTTAAATAAATATATATTTATCAATGCATGCAAATATAAAATATATTTACATACATCTATTTTGTATTTGTATATACATACAGATATATGCATATATAAAGAAAATACATTTCAAGACCCTACTGATGTTCTGAACCTCTGGGGCCAGGATTTCCTCTAAATCCAAGACTGACTAAACTGAAAGTGTTTGGTTTCACCTTTTCACTGAGAAACCACTAGAGGACATTGGTAACTATTTTGTGTAAACAAGAATAGGCACTTGGTTGTCTTTACTATTTTGAAGCATTAGTTCAAATCTATAAGGTCCAACACCATCTGGGTACCTACAGGCTTACCTTTTAGAGTCAGAGCATTTCAGAATTGGAAGGGACCTAGGGGCAACCTAGCCAGTATTTACTGAGTGTCTCCCATGTGCAAGGCGTTGGGCTAAGTGCTGGAGATATAAAGAAAGGTCCCCTGTCATAGAGCTCATAATATAATTAATGAGAGAATTTAACATCTGTGTCACAGAGAAGGTCCTTATGAATGGTCTGCTCCTATTTCTTTAGAATTAAAACCAATAAGTGGGGTATGTGGCAGTTTCCTTAGGATGATTTGAGACAGACTAAATATCTTAGCCACTGACAATGACAAAATATGTAAAATTTTCACCAAAAGGTATTTTGGTTTAAGATAAAAAGACAGGTCCAGGTGGAGTTCAGATTGAGAAACCATGGAGGAGTATGGGGGAAGAAGACAGGGAACAAAAGAGAGATGGGTAACAATGGAGGTAAATTAGAAGCAAAGACCGATCTGCCAGTTATGTGGTACAATGAGTAGTGTCCAGCCTGGAAACATGAAGATTAATTTTCATGAGTTCAAATAACAGTCTCAGTGATTCTGGGAAAAAATCACTTAATCCAGTCTGCCTCAGTTTATCATCTGTAAAATGAGCCAGAGAAGGAAATGGCAAACTACTTCAGCATCTTTATCAACAAATTCCAAATGGGGTTACTGAGAGTCAGACAAGACTGAACAACAAGAACAAAAATAGACCAATTCTGCTTACTTCCTAAATTTGTCTAGGGGCAAATACAGAAAAGAATCCTCCAGGAATAGTGGTGGGGAGGATAGTGGGAGTTTAACACTGCATTCTCGGGGTTGCATTGGGATGCAGGATAAGGAAAAGTCTTGAGAGTTCCTAGAAAAATTTCTAATCCATTCAAAGTCAAGAGACCTAGGCTCAGAGGGCAGCTAAGGAGCACAGTGGATAGAAGCACTGGCTTTGTAGTCAGAAGTTCAAATCCAACCTCAGACATTTATTAGCTTTGTGACTACTAATAAGTCACTTAACTCCAATAACCTCCCAAAGAAAAAAAGTAATAAAAGGTATCAAAAAAATAAAAGAGCACTAGGTTCTAGGTCCAGATTTGCCACTAATTAACCCTGTGATTTCTGTTTTCCTAGAGTTATGGTGGGTTGATATTTGTTTGTTTTAACTGTACAAAAGTTGTATATAGGAATTCTGAGTTAATGAGGGAGAAAAGTAGTTTAAGGGCACATAAAAAAATGTAAGTAAAGGAGTGTGTGGAACATCACCTGCAGCCTGAGTATCCAGCCCCATGTTAGACAATCCATTCTACTTTACTGTAGGTAAGGACTGTCTTTGGATAAAATTTTTCAGCTTGTGACTTGAGTTTCTATTTATGAGAAGGTAGAAATTGTTTGTGTGGGAAGCTATTCAAGGCAGTTCCTTTGGGTACAACTCTTTTCTTTGTGTGTTATTTTTTTAATTATTTAAATTAATTAATTGAAGCAGTACATGCTCTCAATTCACAAATAAATATCCACATATCAAGCATGATTTGTACTCTGATAGAAGCTTTCTGTTGCCTTCATTTTATTAGTACTTCATCAGTTCTAAGAACTGTAGCAATTACAGAGGCCAATAGTAACTTTTGACATGGGTAAGCTGAGGTACAAAGAAATAAGGGGCTTTCCTGAGACCACAAAGTAATCCAACAACAGTGACCAAACAGAATTTATACTACCATCCATGGCTAATGATAAATTTAAAAAGAAAAAATGCCATTAAAAGTCACATGAATCTTAACAATGTTTTCTAAGACGTATAGAATTTGACTGTCCATCTTTATCTCTGAAAAATGAGCACTCCATAAAAATGGCTCAACAAATTGCCACTTAGAGTTGTGATTATCGCAGTGATTTGTATCATTAGTGTTACTGTATGGTTTTTGGAAACATACCAGCTGTATTAACAAGAAAATCACAGCAGAGTTCATTTCTCATTTACCTAATACAGACATATTTGCTTCCAACAAAGAAAGACTTGCTAGAGACAGAAAAGAATCAAAATCATAGCAACATAAGTGCTTTCACTGAAATTGATTTAAACCTTTCACTGCCTACAAACATATGAGATTTTACCAGTAGTGATCTATGACAATGAGTTTCTGAACTGTCAGGTGTGGATCCAGCTCTGACAAGAACAAAAGGAGTGAATTATGTAGGCAGCTGAGACCATTTACTTACTAACTACCTGTCTGGCCTCAGATCTATCAAAAATGAACTGTATCTCTAAAATTGAGCCTAGCAACTAGTTAAGTGGGCACAGAAAATATTGAAAAGCCCTTAGTAGAATTATATTTTATGGCTAAACAATCATTGCATCACTGTTGTTCCCATCTAGCTAAAACCAAATAGTGATGTTTTACCAACAAACTGAATACACAAAGTCCTAACCAATGCTTTGCACATAGTAGGTACTTATTAAATGTGTGCAAAATTGAGTTTGGTTGAATTGAGTTGACTTACTAGAGCATAGCCCAAGGTATTTTAAGTGCCTTTCTTGGGACATAGCTAACAATTTTACCATCCTATTGAACTCTCTTCTCCACCCCCATCTCTGACTCTAACCTACTGGGGCTGTCACACAGAGAAGCAGGAATTTCCGAGCTGTGAAAAATGACTGGCCAGAAGGGGAGGATTAGCACAGATTCACAGAATCACTTGGATATTTAGGACTCTTACAGTAGATAGATTCACCCTGAATAGTTACGGTTTAGAGGTGAAAAAAGGACCTGCAATTTCATTTGACCAGGTTTCACATTGCCGACATTGCAAATTGAGATATTTTCAATGGTTGTCAGAGCATCTGCTTTGAAGTGAGGGAACTGAGAAGAAGTTTTGCAGACCCTAAAATTAATTGTTCTATTGACCGACTACCATGATTAGAGGAAGGCCATGGGGGATGAAGGAAGCCTAGCAAGGCTTAAAGCCCAAACTAACAGTCTTTCATCATTTTTATGTCAACAAAGCTCTTTCCAAAGATTATAGGGTCTCCTTGTCTTAGCAGGAACAGACTACAAGGAAAGTAATGAAACATTTGTGCTCCTTAGGATAAAATAAGTATGCCTTTATCTTAAAGAAAGTGCTCTTCATTTTAGCCCAAATGGGAAAATGATCTACCTTTCATTTCTGCAGTAATTTTAACCTTTCTGAGTTTTTGCCCACTAACTATCCCATTGTATCTTCTTGAGCTGAATTAGAGAGGCTCTCTTTCACATCTTGAGGAAACTGAGGCACAGAAGGGGTAGATCTTGTCCAATGTAAAACAAAAATTGTGGCAGAGCTATGATATAAATCTGTGTTGTCATTTTTTAATATCACTTATATTTTCTATTGTATTCTTCCCTCTCTCATCTCCTTCCAGAGCAATCTGAAATAATAATGAATTTTAAAAGAACTGTTGAAAGAGATTTCCTCACAAAACTAATCATCAGCCTTTTATTTTAATTTGATGTAGCAAAAAGACAATATATAAATAAATTCCTGTATGGTATAATAAAAGAATACTGGATTAGATGCTAGAGGATCTATTTGCAAGTGAAATGAAAGATCTAGGTTCAATCTTATGCAAGTCACTTAATTTCTCTGGGCCTCAGTTACCTCATTTGTAAAATGAAAGAAATAGATTATATGACATCCAATATCTCTTCTAATTCATATTCCCAAATCTTTTAAAACTTAATATCTTCAATAGTAGAAAGTAGGAGTATCTTTATGCCTAACTTTGCAATAGAAGAGTTTTTAAAGAAAGCATGTCTAAATAAAAAAATTGTGATTTCAGCAATACACAAAATCAACTAACCAGAGCTCGTTGATGTAATGAAATAATAAATACATGACCAGAAGATTGACCAATCTCCTCTGTGATCTTGAACAATTTAATCAGTTAATCAGGAAAGATTTGGGATTTTTTGAGGGGATTGCTGTTGTTGGAGATTTTTTGTGTTTTGTTTTTTTTGCGAAAGATGAGGTTTGAGATGAATACTAAAAAAAAAAAAAAAAAAAGTAAGAGCTCTTAAGAGGCAACTATAAGGAATGAGAGGCTTTCAGAGTATGGGAAAGGGAGTGATGTAGAATAAAGCTGGAAAAATTGACTTCAAGTTTTGAAAAACTGATATTTTGTCCCAGAGACAATAGGGAACTGTAGTTGTTTTCATTTGTGTCCAGGTCTTTGTGATGCCTTTTAGATACTGGATACTGGATACTGGAGTGGTTGTCATTTCCTTCTCCACTTCATTTTACAGATGAGGAAACTAAGGCAAACTAAAGTTAAGTGGCTTGCCCAAGGTCAAACTTGAATGCAGGAATGAATGAATGAATGGAGAGAGAGAGAGAGAGAGAGAGAGAGAGAGAGAGAGAGAGAATTAATTTTTAAAAGGGTTGATTGAGGGATAAATCTACTGCATCATCAAGGGCACATATGAAAGAGAAGAGTCAAATCATTATTAGAGACTAAAGTGATGAAGGAGAGAATGTGTCTTTGGTCTTCTTGACCCTGTAGTAATGGAGTGGGGGCAAGTAAAGGGATATTGCTGAAGAGGATTGATGACTAAACCAGAAAGTGCTATCCCCTCTGTAAGCTAGACAAGGAGAATAACATTATTTCTCTTGTTGGGACCAACCAAGAGTAGCTCATCTTTGTAATATTAGAGAGAAGGAAAAGTGTATTCTCTCCCATTCCCCTTTCCAGCTGCACCTACAATTACAAGCACATGGCAATGAGCACTCAAAATCCCTAGCTTTCTCTTCTATTTCTTTCCCTGAGCACAAATGAATAACAGTGATCCTGAAATTGCCATTTTGAGTCTTGGTAGCTACCTTGTGATCCATTGCCACTGAATCAGTTCCTACTGTAAATTTTTTGGAGAAGAAAATGACCATTTCTGGGGTTATGAACCACACTTGCCTGCCTAGTATAAAGTATGGACTTTGAGTGAGTGAAGCATTGACTAAGACAAAAGTGGAATCTGTTGAGTGGTTTTGCAAGTCTTTGAGGAGTTTTTATATCTCAGAAAAGTGCAATAAGGCTGACAATTGCTGTCTTATACCTAATACTTACTACTTTGTACTATGTGACAAAGTCATTTTTCTGGAGGGAAGCCATATTATGTGACGTCCATTATCACATGGGTAGTAGATGACTACAGCAGATATTTGAAATCATATCTTTATTTATTTCAGCTGTCTTATACCTGAAGCCTAATTTAAGTTTTATTTTAAAAAATTTCCTCTAGGCTCCATTACATCCCTGACATGGGTTTAAGCTCCTCCAGGGATGAACCCAAACTGTAGCAGTCTAGTGAAATCCTTTGTGGGATAAGTGTCCCCTAGTTGTGGCTAACATTATTATACAAGTTACTATTAAAAATACTGAGCTCTAATTCCTCCAGCAGAGGAATCATTCCACTTTGACATCAACCAATTAATCAACAATGTTCAGATTCAATCATTCAACTATCCAATTCATATTTTTCCATCCTGTCCATATGTGTATCATGAAAAACATTTTCAAATACTTTGCTGAAATCTAAGTATGCCATATCTGCTCTCCACTGTCAGTTTAGAGGTAGATTTTAGAGCCCTCCAAAAAATGGTTTTGGCAGTAGCCCCAAAAATAGCAACTACCCTTTTTATAGAAGTCTTCATTTATTTGTAGTAAAAGAATGTAGGATACAGATCTTCCTTTTCAGGTGTAGAATAGACTAGATTACTTCCAAATTCCCTTCCAGTTCTAAATCTATGATTCAGTGAGCTTTTTCAACTCAAAGTTTCTATGCTTCTAGACTCGTGTCCTTAAGTATTTCAATGGATCCTAAATTTCATGGTTTTTTTATGGGAGTTTTTAATTCTCTGTATGTCTTCAATAAATTTATTGAAGCCATTTATTTATTATTTTTATTATTTTATTTATATTTATACATGATTATTTAATTTATTAATTTACTATTACATAGCAATGCAATATTAAAGTTCTTTGCTTGCCATCCTTTGCTCTTATTATATGTTACTTGCATTTCATATATATATGTATATATATATATATATATATGTAAATCAATGATGTCTTCTATAATAGCCATTTCTTACACACAAGCATTCAGTGGTAATGTAAAGAGGATATTTATATCCAATGTGACTTTCTTAACCAAAACTTTGCTATGGAGGATCTGCCAAAGATTCTTGAATGACTTCCTTATTTTTTCTTGACATTTTAAGGATACTAGAGGAGCATTCCAATTGTTTACTTTTTATAAAGAATAAATAATCCTTCTTCTCTTTCCTTCACACAATTACCTGCTATCTTTTACTCTTGTTCTTCTCCCAAGTTCTTAAATAGTTATATATTGTAGACTGTTCATATTCATCATGTATCCCTCTATTGCCTTATGGGTGGCATTAATTTTAGTTCATGGTAAACTAAAATATTCTTCTACTGGGAGAATATAGTCTTCAAAATTGCATGTTTTTATGTCAAAGTGCAATAGCTAGTACATAGTAAGTAGACACTTAATAAAGGTTGATTGAATGAAATTCTACCGCATCCTTGAAGTCTTCTCTGAAAATCAAATTATCAGCCTATGTTGAGCCTAAAATACATATGGAAGTTTCTACACACATTCTACTCTCTGTACCATTCACTTGGCTCAGAGCAAATATTATTTTGTCTTCCTTCATTCAATCTATATTTGGTTAGAAAAATAAAAAATAAAAAAAAGCAGTTACTATGTGTTGAACATCATACTAGCTGCTAACGATTATACAAAGTTCAGATAAGATGAAATCCTTCCCATTATGGAGCAAGTACTGTCAGAAAATGGCATATCACTTCAGTATCTTTACCAAGAGAATCCCAAATGTGGTCATGAAGAATCAAACATAACCAAAATGATGAAACAACAAAAGCACCTTGTGTTTTTGTCTCCCTTATGAGCTCCTCAAGGGTAGCGGTCAGGCTCCTACAATCTTAAAGTTAGAAGGGACTTCAGAGACCATGTAGTCCCACTTATACCTGAATAAGACTCCTGCCATTACATCCCCAACCAATAGTCATCCAGCCCTCGCCTGACTATCAGATGTACATTGTCTCACCATAACACCTTGAACTGAGATTTATAGGTAATCAATGCTCAACAGAAATTCTTCATTGATTGTTCAATAATGGTTCCTCAAATTATTCTCAGTCTTCACTTCCTTTCTAGTCCCTCATATGAATATCTTTTTTTTTTTTGCCCTGAGATTGTCCACTTGACTACATTGCTCATTATGAATTCCTCAAGACACATTCTGAGAAAGAAACAATGCTTTAGTAATTTTTTCCAGGCAATGCAAGAAAAAAAAAATCCAACAACAACCAAAAAAAAAAAAAAAAAAAAACCATGCCTGCATGCACATTTAAATGAGATTATAAATTTCTACAATAAATGAAGATGTGTAACTGTGTGCTTACCCAAATGCTCATAACTATGTGCACATCAACAATTCAGTATTCATAAAAATGCCTAAATAAATCCCAGTGATCTCAAAATTTTCCATTAAGTGTATTGAAAGATGTGATCAAGGAAGAGCCTTTGCTTTTGTTAACATACTAGCGAGCAATCAGATTGATTCTGAATTGTTCTTTGAGAGGCATGTGACTATGAGGTATAAATCTGTCAGAAATAAAGGCTATGTATTTGAAACAAGTCCCACATGGCTCTGCAAGAAGTTGGTTTTAATTGAGCCATGCTAAATAATTACTATTTGGAAACAAATGTCTAATGGCTAGATTCCATCAAGGGGAACGGGTGACTCCCCTTTTTCTCTTTGCAATATTAGAACATACATTGTGTACATGATCACTTGTGCATGTACCCTATTTGTACTATCATCTCCAACTTCATATCTCAGTCTTCCACCTCTTCTTCCACTCTGATCTCTACTTGTCATCATCTTACCTCATTGCTCAGAGCCTGAATCAAATGCCACTTCCCTTGAGTAATCTTCTGTGATTTTTCCAGCTAGAAATGTGTTCTTAACTGTTACTTGATCTAAAAACTTAGATCTTAGCAATACTCTTTAATGTGTCCAGGACTTATTATTTTATGAGGGTGAGTTCTCTTTCCATTGATACAGATACAGATTATCAATCCTCAACAGCCTAATAGACGGTTTCATGACTGGCTATGACCAAAACCATTCATCTACTGGTAGCCAATCACTGTTGAGTCTTTCTGAACTTGTGTGTGTGTGTGTGTGTGTGTGTGTGTGTGTGTGTGTGACAGAGACAGAGGCAGAGAGAGACAGAGACAGAGAGACAGAGAGAGACAGAGAGGCAGAGGCAGAGACAGAGACAGACAGAGAGAGACAGGAGAAAGAGACAGAGAAAGACAAAGAGAAAGACAGAGAGAGAAGAGAGACAGAGAGATAGAGGCAGGAGAAATAGAGAGAGGAGAGAGAGAGAGAGAGAAGAGAGAGAGAGAAAGAGAAAGAGAGAGAGAGAGAGAGAGAGAGAGGAGAGAGAAGAGAGAGAGAAGAGAGAGAGGAGAAATAGATAAAGACAGAGAGAAGAGAGAGAGAGAGACAGAGAGAGAGAGAAGAGAGAGAGAGAGAGGAGAAATAGAGAAAAACAGAGAGGAGAGAGAGAGAGAGAGAGAGAGAGAGAGAGAGAGAGAGAGAGAGAGAGAGAGAGAAACAGAGAGGAGAGAGAGAGAGAGAGAGAGAGAGAGAAACAGAGAGGAGAGAGAGAGAGAGAGAGAGAGAGAGAGAGAGAGAGAGAGAGAGAGAGAGTTAGTTCTAATCCATTCTGCTTTCGGACAATTAATTATTAAAAAGTCTCTCTGTCCCTATCTGATATTCTCAACCCTTTCATAGGATGATAAACTTAGAACTAGAAAGGGCCTTAGAGATCATTGCATCTAACTCCTTCAATTTACAAATGAAGAAATTGAGATCTTGAATTGGATTTCAAACTTGGGTCCTCTGACTCAGTTTCTCCTTTTCCTTTATGCCATACTTTCTGCTTCAGTGCCTGTTTGCAACTTCTACCCACCACTCTTAATTCTCTCCTAGAACAAACCCAATCCCTCTACCATTTAACAGCTCTGATAGTTCAACAGAGCTAAATGTATCCCTGAAATGTTCTTTTCTCCAGTTGAATCACCTCCATTTTCTTTCTCTTATCTTCATACTACACAACATCTGGTCACTCTCTTTTAAGTCTTCAACTTATCAATTTCTTCTTTTATTATTTCTCTGTTGAATTGTTTAACGTTTATTCTTTTTTTTTAAATTAACAAGCATTTGTTTTTCTTTCCCTCTTGCCTCTTACTCTCCAACTGAAACAAAAACATCAAAAAGAATGAAAAATATGTATAATCATATGAATATATATATTGTGAAAATATATGTATAATCAAGCAAAACTTATTCTCACATTGGTCCTATCCATAAACTTGTTTCTCATTCTACATCTTGAGTATATCACCTATCTGTCCAATGGCAAGTGACATAGGTCCTCATCAGCCCTCTGGAATCATGATGGGTCATGTCAAATTTTCCAAAGTCTCTATAATGCTATCAATACTACATGAATTGCTCTTCTAATTCTACTAACCTACTCTTCAATCAGTTCATATAAGTTTTCTTAGATTTTGCTAAAACCATCTCTTTCATCCTTTTTTCACTGTACAATAATATTTTACACTTTATATATCATGATTGTTTAGCCATTCCCTATTGTTAGGCATATTCTTAGTTTCCTGTTCTTTGCCACTATAAAAAGAGCTGCTATAACCATTTTTATACATGTGGGTCCTCATCCTATTTCTTTGATTTCTTTGGGGCAGAAGCAGAGTAATGGAATCTATTAAAGGATATGCACAATTTAGTGATCTTAAGGCATTATTTCAAACTGCTTTCCAAAAGGGCCTGAACCTTTCCACCAATAAAACATTAATGCACCTGCTTTCCCACAATCCATCCAACATGTCATTTTCCTTTTTTGGACATCTTTGCCAATCTGATGAGCATTATCATCTCCTTAAAATTAGGTACACAGAATTAAGCACAATACTCCAGATGCAGTCAGACCAGGACTGAATGTTATAAAACTATTATTCTTTCTAGTTTTAAACTTTATCCTTCTTAATGAAGCCCAGATTATGTTAGGCTGGATTTGAACTCATGTCTTCCTAACTCTAAGTCTGGTACTCTATAAACACTGTGTCACCTAGCTTTCTTAATAGCAGACTATTATGATAGTCTAGAAATGAGGTGATCAGAGTCTGGACTAAGGTTGTGGAAGTATCAGAGGAGAGAAGGGATCATACAGAACCAGAATCAGTGAAGCAAATGAAAACTTATTATAGATCAAACAAGCCTTCTCTAGATCAGAGCAGTGTGATCAGTTTATGTATGATATAGGCAAACTGAACAAAGCACAGGGGAATTTGTAGATTGTAAGTGAGAGTGGGTGAAAAAGATGAACAGATAGACATGTGTCAGTAACCTTGGTCAGAATTAGAAAAATGAAAAAATATGAGGCAAAAATCAAGTTTAAATAAAATTTATTGAAGAATGAGGTCAAGGCTTTCTAAACAATATCACCTCTGGAGAAGTTCTGTTCTCTCCCTAAAGAAGTCCAATCAAATGATTTCATTAAATTAAGGTCATCTTAGTATTTCTAGTCCTTTAGTGAGCCCTGACACCTCTGGGGACTTATATGAGATTTTAACACTTTCCTTTGATTAAAACTCCACAAAAAAGGAAGGAACTCAAGGTAACTAGAAAGTTTCTCTCCCCCTCTCTTGGATCTGTACAATTCATTTGACTCACAGTACCTATCAGAGCAAAGATATGAATTTGTCTTTTTATATTAGGGCTCTGTACTTTATTGTTCCTTGGTTCCATCCTTTCCTTTGGTCCATGAGTCCAGGGCCACTGGACTGACAGTCATTACTCTGGTCTTTCTGCCTAGTCCAATGATCATCTTGATGCTTGCTCCCATTTTGAATTAGAAAGTCCTCAGTTTGATCCAGAGTTCTTTGCTACCAATCCAATGATTATTGCTCCATTGCCATCTCCAGTACTATTTCCATAAATGCCATCCTTACTGCCTTGGTTCTGTTGGTGGTTTCTGTATCCCACTGTGTCTACCATTCTCAGGAAAATGTATCTTTTAGAAAAAGATAATTGGGACCAACGTGCCTCTAGGCAATTAAAACACTCTTACCTCTTTTTATTTTAAGGCCTCATCAGCCAACCAGAAACACATTTGCTGCTTGGGCAAATGCAAAGACTTCCTGATCTTCCCATCTCAATTCATACATAGTCCCTAGCTCTCACTCCTAGTTTTGCTGGGGTGATTGAATTTCCATTTGTTGATTCCTCACCTTTCTCATCTCACCTGTCCTTGTTTCCAGCTTAGTTAGAATGATTGCATTTCATTTACCTCCTCTCTAAGTCAGAATCTCTTGTTAAGGTTTTTTGTTGCTGTTGTTCAGTTGTTTCAGTCATGTCTTTGTGACCCCATTTGGAGCTTTGCTGGCAAGGTTATTGGAGTGATTGGCCATTTCCTTCTCCAACTCATTTTACAGATGAGGAACTGAAGCAAACAGGGTTAAGTGACTTGCCCAGGTTCACATAGCTAGTAAGTATCTGAAGCCAGATTTTAACTCGGGAAGATGAATCCTGCTGACTTCAGTCCTGGAACTCTATTCACTGAGGCAGGGGCAAAATACTAACATGAGTTTCCATTGAGAATATCTAGCATGAATCTTGCCTTTCTTGTATATATCTGCCACTAGCTTAGGCCAGTAGAACTGGTTCTGCAACAAACCCAGTTTTCTCTTGGCCCAAGTACCCAAAGTTATCACAAAAGGTTATTATAGTCAGGTATAAAACTTGTTTTCCTTTTTATGTCTATAAGAAGGGTACTCCATATTCCTACCTCAAAGGATCAATAAGAAATATGAACCAGGTGTGAGCAAGGAGGTCTGGACATCTTTATTGAATCAATTAATTAAAGACATTAGGCTAGGTGCAAACCATCTGGTTAATCGAGTACAGGAGTGGAGCATTATAGGCCATTAGATGAAACACTAAACAGGAAGGATATTGGAATTGGTTGAGGAGACTCACGCTCTATAGGATTTGTATAAAATAACAATCTAGTCTGGAATCCAAGTTCTAGAATGTTTGGCAATTTAGAGAAGCAAGCAGTTTGACCCAAGCCCCTAAGAGACATAGCTCCATAGGGTAAACAAAATGAGTCTGTCTTCTCTCCCACACCAAAGAAACCCTTGTAAACTTTGAGAGTTCCAGAAGTTTTCAACTTCTGATGGGTAAATGAGCAGTGAGAACAGCAAAAGAGCAGCAGCTGGTGACATCATCTGCATCAGAGACTGAGAACAGATCCAGAAAATGGACTTTTGGGTCTTGATAAGGAGCCCACCAGAAAGTTATATCATTTCCAAAGAGAACTTCACAAGGGTCTCAGGAAGAGGAGAAAAGAATTTCCAAGAAATGACTTCCAGGAATTGAATTACCCCCTTTACTACAACACATGCTCTAACTTTGCTCCTACTATTCTCTGGATTCTTCATGTGGGAGAATGTGTCCCAGATTTCGGGAAGAGAGGTTTTGTACCAACTGTTCTTACAATACCACATTAGTAAATGTCTGTTCCTAGAAGCTAATTAAGTTTGCCTGGCTAATTAATCTTAACTAATAATCAGTGGAGAAGCAATTGTTGGTGGAATTTTGTGAGCTGCAGTAGTAGACAAACCACCTCTGAGTCTTCAGGATTCCCACAAGGTTAAAGTAAGGATCATCTTCTGAGCAGCTGACTTGCCAACGTGAGGAAAGTTTGAAGACAGAGACTAAAGCGTGTGCTATATCTCTCTTTCAGAGCTAATCTTACTTCAAAATAGCATTCCATGGCCAATCTCCAACTTTTGCCTCTTTTTCAAAAATAATGGAGCTAAGTGAACAAAAATTAATTCCAAAGGAATCTCTTACCCAATACCACTTCTTAACAAGTCATTGCCCTATAGCTTAGCTAACTATCAATTACACATGGTCAAACTGGGCAGGAAATATTAGTTGAAAACAACAAATTTTAGGTATCACAGTGAATAGAGCATTGAACTTGGAGTAAGGAAATTTTGAATTCAAATCCATCCTTAGATACTTGATAGTTGGGTAACCCTTGGCAAATAAGTCATTTAACCTCTGTTTGCTTCAATTTCCTCATCTGTAAAATGGAGATAATAATAGCACCTATCTCCCAGGGTTCCTGTGAGTAATAAATGATAAAATAATCATAAAAATACTTACCACAGTCTCTAGCACATAGTAAAATGTTAGCTACCATTCTACCAGTTCTTCTGAGAAAATCCCCGATGGGTCAGCCAGTCACAAACTTGAATTGCCCAATCAGTCTCCATTTCTGATGGATGCCATAACCTTGAAAGCCATCTCTCAGCAGACCCTGATCACAAATTTTCTTGCATTATGTTTTCTAGGACTTTCCTTCCCTTATGCACATTAGAAGGTCAAAGGGACAGATCCTCCATATGTGGCTACTACCTTTAGGTAACCATGCATGTGATATAGGAAGTGCTGCTCCACTGTTGTGACTTTCAGTCCCATTTCTTGCTGGGCTGATTTGAGCTGCCCCAAGTCTCATTCCCTAAGTTTGCTGAGCTTTCTTATTTCTACCCTGCAGCCATCCTTCCACAGCTGCTCCTTTACTTGGATTCTCAATTTTTTGGATCATAACATTGTCCTCTACATAATTCAAGACCTTCTTTGATGTTGCCCGATTAGCTGTATTTGTAATCCAAACGGTGTCTAGGGGGGATTCTTCTGTAAGTATGCTGCACTGAGCAACTAGAGTGTGTAAGGCTATAGACCTCACCTCACCCATGCAGCCACCTCCACACCATTTTTTCTACTTAAATCTTAAACCCAAGGGTGCCCATCCCTATGAATTTCAAGTTAATCTTATGTGGAGATAGATCACAAAAATGCTTTTAATAATATTGTTTAGGTCTATTCTACATGTTTAATTCTTCTTTTGCACCATATAGACATTATCCTGGAGGCAAAGTAGATAGAGTGCCAGACCTGGAGTCAGAAAGATGAATTCAAATCTGGCCTCAGACATTTACTAGCTGAATGACCCTGAGAAAGTCACTTATCTTTTTTGTCTCAGTTTCCTCATCTGTAAAATGAATTGGAAAGGGAAATGGCAAATCACTTTACCAAGAAAACCCCAAATAGGGTCACAAAGAGTCGTACACAACTGAAACAACTTAACAAGAAAAAATAAACATAATCTAGCTCATTGTTAGATAGAAATTAAACAGTCTTTGTCTTCAAGGATCTTAACTTCTTTTGCAGAGAGAGAGAGAGACAGAGACAGAGACAGAGATAGGGAGAGGGAAGGAAAGGGAGAGATGACAGGAGAAAGGGAGGGAAGGATAGGGAGAGGGAAAGAGAGACAGAAAGAGAGATAGAGACAGAGAGAGAAACAGTGAGAGAGAATGTATATGTGTGTGTGTCACACACACACACACACACACACACAGAAGAGGGAGGAAAAAAAGAGAAAGAGGGACTCTACCATACTAGTACTAGCCCCATTAGTTAATGTGCATGTGTGTGTCTACAAACACAAACATATATATAGATATAGATACATAAACATCTTGTATTATTATTATATATATATGAATATGCATGTGTATAAGCACATTATCACATTTATCCATTTCTTTTCATATATATATATGAGTGGAGCTGCATATGTATATATGAATATTAAACGTGCACATAAAATGGATATATGTAAATATAAGTACAAAATGATTGAGGACCTCTAACTGGAATGAGAAGTGAGAAGGCAGAAAGAAGGCCCTGCTAGAACCATCCATTTTTGGTGATTTTGTAATTCTAGTTTTCCCAAGAAAATAAGCTGCCAGATTTCACATATGCTCCAAGTAGGAAGAATTTGATTATGTATAAGAGAATCTAAGTACAGGAACATCAAGATACTTACATTTCCCTCTAAACATTCTATAGAAACTTTCCATTTGGAGATTTTAACTCATCTGCTGGAAATGCCTGTCTGATCTATTTGAATGAAATATATGTAGCACAACCTCTCCATGTCTAGTTTAAAAATTGGCCTTATAAACCTTGCCAGTTTTGAGCCCTGGAGGTTTGTACCCCATCTGCTCAACTGGACCTGATCTAATCCAAACCGTCATCTCCTATCAAAGGAGGCATTCCAATGCTCTGTGAATCCCAAATCCTCCTCCCTGCACCATCGGCATGTCTGTTGGTTCATCCCCAATATCAGCTTTCTCCTTTTTTATATGTGCCAAACATGGAGAGAACCCTAGAGAAACAGCCAAGATTGATCCAGTATTCCTTATTCTTCCTTTATTTTTCCAGAAATATATGCAGGAGCAGAGATGTTATTCACTAGTAGGTAGCTGTAGGAACAAAAAAACTCCCTGAAACTTCAGATGAGCTAGAAGCATTAGAAGCACCTCTGCCCTCTCACAGGGCCATGACATGTCCAAATGCAACAAGGAATATCATAAAATCACAGAAATGGAAGGGACCCTAGCCACAGCTGACAGATTCCTCTCTGTCATATACCCAACAAGTTATTCGACCTCTGCTTGAAGTACCAAACAGGGGAAAATTTCTCTCATTTTCTAACTTTAGACATTGTTTGAATCCTAGCCAAAGTTAACAGGACAGAGTGGGGAGATGGGGGAAGTATTATTACTCTATCATTGGGCCATTCCTGATCTAGAAGATCTCTGGGAGATGCTGGGATGGGTCCAGATGCTCAAATTTGGTGTGGGAGACTAAACTCAACTGCAACCTTAAAATCAATCTGTGCATGGATCAAATTGAAATTAGGACAACTCTGTGGTATCTCAACCTTCCTGAGCCGGCCAAACTAAGGATGGGCCAGGAAACATGGGACGTTCTGCCCCGAAGCAGTTCAGACCATAAAACAGTATTATCAAAAGCTCTAGGTCTCTTCCCACCAGTCAGAGGTACAAGAGTGGCCACAGAAAAGTAGCATGACTCTCCTTAAAAACACAAGTTGGAAACTACAGCCCATGAACCAAACCTAGTGTTGTCTACTTTTGAAAGTCTTATAAAAATGTAAAAACGATTCTTATTTCACTGGGTTTAGAAACATGTGCAATGGGCCATATTTGGTCCATGGCCCATGATGTGTCTTCCCTGTTCTACAATAATTTGAATCACAGCTCCCATCTGTAAGCACAGGACTGGGTCAGTACCACAAAGATCTTTCTCTGTCCACAGAATTTCACCCTATGACATTTAGGGTTATAGGGTGCAGGGCAACCAGGAAGGTAAGGTTATTCCCAGCAACTCCCAGGCTCTGGTAGGTAACATGGGGAGAATAAAAAGAGAAGATTCTTCCCTTCTCACTCATTAGTGTGCCAATTTCAACTTCTTCAGAGGTTCAAAATTCCTGGAGTAATGGAGAGAATCAAACAGCACCTGTTTTTTTTAAAGGGGGGAGTGAAGGGAAGAAGGAGGAGAGGTTATAAACACCTTTTGTTTTTATATCTCAGTAAATTCCCAACATCTACAGCTCCCTGCTGCTGGTCAATCCTTCCAACTCTTTGTACTCCCATTTGGGATATCCTTAACAAAGATACTGGAGTAGTTTATCATTTCCTTCTCCAGATCATTTTACAAATGAAGCAAATAGGATTGAGTGATTGCCCAGGGTCCCACAGCAGTAAGTAACTGAGGCCAGATTTAAACACAGAAAAATGAGTCTTTCCGATTCCAAGTTCCATGCTCTACCCACTGCACCACCTAATCTCACTGCTTTGCTTCCTACCAAGCCTTAATACCTTATAACACACACAAAAAAAAAATCACTTCTTCAGTTTTCTAATCTATAAATTGAAGGCATGAGACTAGATGGTCTCTAAGGTCCTTTCTAACTCAAAATCCGTGATCCTATCCTCCATCCATGAATTTTCAGTGATGTCACTACTTGTTTTTTTTTTCCTGTTTTATTAAAACATACAATAATGACATTGAAACAGCTGGTAATAACCAAGTTGGTATTCAGTTTAAAACTCATTGCCCTTACAATCACCAAGATTATATTGCCTGATGCTTAGCAATGCAGAGCACACTACATCAATATCTATTTAATTGAATTGAATGGAGTTCATCATTGCTTATAATAAACAGAGGTAGCATGTTGTTGTGGAATAACTTGAGGTTAGAAGATTTAAAATTAATTTCTAGCTTCTTCATTTGTGAGCTGTATGATCCTGTACAAGCAAGGGTCTCTTTGAACCTCAGTTTCCTCATCATATAGAATGGATATGCTTATTTATTCATTCATTTCATACACATTCAAAAAAATTTTATTTAGTCCTAATTATGTATTAATTATAAGAACCTCTTCCAGGAGTTGAGCATAGGAGAATACAGTGCTTTCAAAAATGTACAATCTAATCAAGGGAAAGGGAAAAATGTAAAAGTAATTATAATACAAAGGAGAAAAATAAATATAAAGTAAGGGAATTGACTAAGAGCTGGGAAGAATTTGAGGGAACCAGGCCACTTTTACCTGGGTCATGGAGCAGCATCTGGGAACACTTTATAGAGGATGTAACACCTGAGTTGGATCTTTATGGAAAGAAGGGGTTTAAAGAGATAAAGGTGGGAAGGAGGAATCTACTGCAAGCTTGAATAATGACATGAATAAAGACTGGCATTTGGAAAGGGGATCTATCCTATTCTATTTCATAAGATTGTGATGATGGCCATGTGGCATGATATTTAATAAATACCACGTAAACTGTAAAGTACTGCCCAAATGTAAGAGATTGTTATTATTACTCCTATAATTTGTCTTTGATCTACTTTACAATCATGAAAAAATAAATACACTTCCTTTAAATCACTAAGTTGAGAAAGAACTTATTAAATAATTCTGTAGAAAATTATAGGGAAACTCAATGACCCAGGAAGCTGGTGCACCCTCTCTCCCATTAAGTGATTCTGGATACCTACAGACTGGATTCATTTGAGAGAAAGTCTGGTCTCTAAAAAGAAGGGTCAGTAACTATGATAGGCTTAGTTCTCCTATGCAAGATGATGATCCAAGATGATGTCAAAAGACTCATGATAGACAATCCTGGTCCATATCCAGAGAAAGAACTGATAAGAGTCTGTACACAAATCAAAGCATGCTATTTTCACCTTTTTTTTTTTACAAGCTTTTTTCCTTTTTTGTTCTGTTCCTTCTTTTATAGTATGAGTTATGTGAATATGTTTAACATGATTGCACTTCATGTAACTAATTTATAACAGATTGCTGGCCATCTTAGGGAAGGTGGCAAGAAAGAAAGGAAGAAAAAAAATTGAAATTCAAAATCCTCTAAAAATTTAATGAAAAATAAGGAAGAACTGAATTCTGGCCTCAGACACTTAACACTTAACTACATTTATTAACTGTATGATCCTAGGCAAGTCACTTAACCTCAATTGCCTCACATAAAAATAAATGAATTGTAATGGGCTGAGGCTCGAATTGATGCACTGAGGTCCCAAGCACGTGAGGCTAAATAGTAATTGGACCATACTCTATTAATATATATGCTTGGAGAAAGAATGGCCCCCTCCCACTCTTTGTGCAAGTCCTGATGTGTTGTATAGGAAATGATGATTTTGGTGGGTGGAGGCAGCGGGGCAGACAAGGAAGCACAAAGAGAGACTGCTGGCTGCCCTCTTGTCATAGCTGCTCGCATTGCTATCGTGACTCCCCTTCACCTCCAATCCCCCTTCACCTGCGATCCCCCTTCACCTCTGCTGGCTGGTTTCCTGTCGCAGCTGCCCATATTGCTATTGCAATCCCCCTTCACTTCAAAAAGAATAAAGATTGAAGATTTTTCCCTTAACCTGAATTCCTGAATCCAGCTGATTTTAAAATACGCGATCATCACAATGAATGATCAAAATTGTCTTTACATGTAATTGGGGGGAAATACTGTTTACATTTAAAAAAAAAAACATCATTTTTTAAAAAATTCAATAAAATAAAATAAATACAAATAAATAAATAAAATAAAATAAAAGAGGGATCAGGCTTTTTATTGCCTCTGGCTCAATTTCACTCTACCCCAAAGGAATGCTCTGGAGACAATATCTTAAATAAAATCTAAGTTTGACTTACATCGTAGGTTGCCCCCAGAGATTTATTGGGTCTCTTTTAGGAAGGCATTCAAAGCACACAGTATCACAAAAGTTGTTGTCTGATCATTTAGTTGTGTATAATTCTTCATGTTTTTATTACTTCTATAGTTTGTCTTTGGGTTTTATTTATGTCAAAGACACTAGAATGGCTTGTCATTTCCTTCCCCAACAAATTTAATTTAATAGATGAGAAACAAGCAAAAAGAGTTAAGTAACTGGATCAGGTTTACACAGCTTTGGGTATCTGAACCAGATTAACTCAGGTTTTTCTGTCTCCAGCTGAAGAATGCAATCCACTATGTCATCTAACCTGTCCTTATGTGTACAGACAAATACTTGGAATATAAATTCTGAAATAGGAAAGAAGTATTTCAGTTCTACTTTAAATCTGCAATGTTTGAGAGCTCCTTCAATGGACATATCTTGGCAGACCAGACATGTATTATCCTCTCCTTGAAAATTATAGAGATAATCATAGATGATAAGATGGATATTTTCTTGCAAGTTTTTTAATTCCACAAAAACAAATCCAATAAAATCAAAATCAAAAGGAAACAACTAGGGGAAAATCCTTACAAAAAAGTTTTTCTAAGTTGTCATTTTCAAGGTATGAAAGGAACTGATTCAAATTTATAATAATAAGAGCCATTCCCTAGTTGATAAATGGTTTAAGGATATAAGCAAGTAGCTCTCAAGAAAAGAAACCTAGGTTATTCCTCACCATATGAAAAAATGTAGCAAATCACTATTAATAAGAGAAATATAAATTAAAGCAATTCTGAGATCCATCTTTACACTCACCTAATTGAAAAAGATAATGAAAAAGGGAAATGGTAAATATAGGAAAATCTATGGGAGAACTGGAATAATGATATATGTTGGTGGACCTTCAATGGGTTACAAATATCCTGAAAATCAATTTGTAATTATACACAAAAAAGTTACTAAATAATGTATGCATCTTGATCTAGCTTTATCATTGCTAGGCCTATGCCAAAAACAGATCAAAGAAATAGGAAGAAAGTCCTATAAATGCAAAAATAAAGTATTTGCATTATATGAATGTTTTGGAATTATATTGTACTATAAGAAATGAGGAAATATTTGATTCAAAAGAGACATGGAAAGATTTTCATGAACAGATATGGAATAAAATTAGAAGAATCAAAAGAATAATTTATTATATATAACATCAATTTTGTAATTATTAATAGTTTTGAGGAGTTTTAGAAAATGGTGAAGAATGAAGTGAGTAGAACCTAAAAAACAATTATAACACAATAACAACATTGTAAAGACAATTTTTAAATGTGTAAGAACTATGTTCAATAAAATGATCATCAATGACTCTACAAGACTATGTACCTCCTTGACATGCCATCAACCTCCTGACAGAGAGGTGATAGATATAAGATGCATAATCGTATATATATGTGTGTGTGTGTGTGTGTGTGTGTGTGTGTGTGTGTGTGTGTGTGTGATACAAAATGTGCATACATATATACCTGTGTGTAAATACACACACAGCTAGTGAAGATATTTGATTGACGATGTATATTTGTTACAAGGAATTTGTTTTTCTTTTCTATTTATTTTTCCCATAGGATGGAAAGAGAGGGAAAGAAAATCAATTTCAGATCATTAAGGTACAACTTGGTGGTACAGTGGATAGAACAAGAGGACCTGAGTTCAAATGTGACCTCAAACACTTGACATGTATTAACTCTGTGACCCTGGGCAAGTCACTAATCCCAATTGCCTCCAAACAACAACAAAAAAAAATTTTTTTAAATAGAGTGGTGAGAGATGCAACATGTACAGAATATAGCATATACTTTCAGGTGAGGTTGGCTTTTACTATTTTATTTTGTTATAAGAAATTTCTCATGGAGTAGAAGGGAGTATAATTTAAAAAACAAAATACATGATAAAACATTTTTTCAAAAAAAGCTCCTCTCTCATAATCATTGCTCATTCACCTGTTCTTGGCAAAAGAAATATAGGTAGAAAAAGCACTTAAAGACTTGATATCCAATCTCAGACTCTTCTAGATACATGTATTTCAAGTCATGCATTACAAAGTAAAAAGAGAACAAGAGTGAAAATTGTCTCTCCCTTTAAAGTCAGAAGCCAATTTTCTTTGAGGCACACATCCTCATGTTGGGGAGAAGGAAGATGTCACATGGGAATCAATCAATGTCCAGAGTACAGGCTCAAAATTACCTGTGCTCCATACAAAGACTCCTGCAGGCCCATCCCAAATATGTTTTATGGGATTGTCTCCAAGCCAACATCCCCACTGCACTTAAATGAGACATGTACCCTATCGTCATGGAGTTCTCAGTGTAGTAGTGGATATAACACAGACACAAAGCAAAATGATATATAAAAACACATAATACATGAGAGAAGTAAAGAAGTATTAGTATGAGATCTGGGTTGAGCAGGTGGAAATTCTTACTAACCTCAAAGGTTAGAGAATACAACTTAGAGAAGGTGATATTTGAGTTGGGATTTAAACAATGATTAAGTAGGTAGGGAGAGTGGGTAGTGAAGGGCATTCTGTGCAGACAAAACAGATTGAACAGAGACATAGAGGTAAGAATAGTATGGTAAGTAGTTTAATTTGACTGAAGAATAGAGCACATGGGTGGGAATAATATGAGGTGGTGCTAAATTGTTAGGGGCCGGATTGAAAGCAATTGCTTAGAAGGCAATAGGGAAGAAGTAAGCACTTATTAAGTACCTAGAATGTGCCAGGTACCATGCAATGTATATTTGTGAAATAGGTGCTATTTTTACAGAGATTCAATAATTTACCCACAGTTACACAGCTAGTGTCTAAGGCCATATTTGAACTCAGCTCTTCCTGACTCCAAGCCCAGAATGCTATATATTGTACCACTTAGCTGGTCCCAGATGGAAGCAGAAAACCTGCGTATACTACATAGTAGATGTGTGATCTTCTTAACTCAACCTTTCCAAGTATATTTCTTCATTTGTAAAATAGAGTTAATAATCTTTGTACTATCTTCCTTACAAGAATTGTAGAGGAAATACTATGTGCTCCTTAGAGGGTTACATAAATATGACTTATTATGATCACATCTATGCATAAAGTAGATTAGTCTAACACTGTGAAGGCTGGATTAGAAGGGGGACAATGGAGTAAGGAAGACCAATGAGGAATCTATCACAATAATTCAGGCAGTTAGTTGGCAATGAAGGCTTATAATGGGATGGAGGCAATGAGAAAATAGAGAAGATGTGAATGACAATGATAGAATTTGACAAGCAATTGTATATGAATTTAGTGAATTGTATATGAATTTTGTTCATAAACTTAAAGTTTAAATGGAAATTAGAGGTCATCTAGTCCAACTCTCCCCTCCTTTTTTTTTCTTTTTTTTACAAATAAAGAAATTGAGATCCAAAGAACCAAGGAAGGAAGACTCAATTACCAAGTTTTCACACCTGGAAAATGGGTGAACAGTAATATCATTTACAGAAAATGTGACTTCAGAAGAAAGAACTAGTTTAGAGGGAAAAGATAATTAATTTCAGTTTTGGAGGCAATTAATGTAGTTGATAGTGTGGTGGACCTGGAGTCAAAAAGGTATGAATTCAAATCCAAGCTCAGACAAGAAGGTTATAAACTTTTGTTTGCCTCAGTTTCCTTATCTGTAAAACAGGGATAATAATAGTCCCTACAACACAAAATTGTTGAGGATAAAATGAGATAATATTTGTACAATACTTTGCAAACATTTAAGCTTTATATAAATGTTTGCTATTGTTATTGTAAATAAATAGATGGACATAGATGCATTTAATAAATGCTTATGGCATCCCCTCCCCAATGTCATAGTCTTCTTTGAGAACAAAGGACAAATAACTATATGCCAGACTCTGTGCTAAGCATTAGAAATATAAATACAAGACCAAAAAATAGCCTCTATCTTCAAGGAGCTTTTATTCTAATAAGGGAAGAAAACATAGAAAAGGAAGCTAGAGGAGAGGCTATTGTCAGTGTAAGGAGTAGTCCAGAGGGAAGTGAGCATGGATAGCCTGAGCACTTCATGAATAGTGATTCTAAACAGGAACATACCCAGGAGACCCTCAAACTTGAGATACTAATAGTGATAGGCACTTTTAGAAGCAAGTCTATGTCTTGGGAGAAAGTTTAAACTATACATAAAGATTTAGGAGTCATTTGAATATAGGCAGGGGTGTGCTGTCAAATGTTTAACAGTTGTCTTTGGGGTGGGGAGCAGGCTGGTTTTTATCTTGGACATATTTTTTAAATTTAATCTATATTATTAATTATGAGGCAACTAGATAGTTCAGAGGATAGAAAGCTGGGTTAGCTCTAAAGTTAAAATCGAACCTCAGATACTTACAAGCTATGTGACCTGGACAAATCACTTAACCTGTTTGTCTTAATCCACTGGAGGAGGAAATAGCAAACTACTACAGTATCTTTGCCCAAAAAACCCTCGAATACTTTTGGCATGTTTTGGTCCATGGGATTACAAAGAGTTGGGCACAATTGAACACTACATTATAAAAATTTTTCTGTCATTTTCTTAAGTCAAGACAATCAAGAAACCATAAATCAAATGCTGATTTTTGTAGTATTTACTGATTTCCAAAATGTAAATGCTCACACTGAAAATTTAATAATTAGCCTTCAAGATGGTTTGAGCTGGCTCCAGCACACTTCCAAATATAGATGGAAATTTTGTCAGGGGAAATTAATGAGATTTTCAAGGGAGAGAATAAAGAGGTGGAGACAGAGACAGAAAAAGAAGAAAAGGGAGAAAAGGAGGAGAAAGAGAAGGAAACGAAGGAGAAGGAGGAGAAAAAGGAGAAGGAAGAGAGAGAAGGAGAAAAAGATAAGACAAAGCAAGAGAAAATTCCACTGAGCAAAAATTATGGTTTTAGATATTTTATTAGAGAATTACTTATTTAGAAGTAAAGTAATTTTTAAAAATGAAATCATATCAAATTTATCAGTTAATCCCACAATGGACATTCAGATGTATAAGCTATTAGTCCTTGTATCTTTTTGTATTTTCATAGACTCTTTGCTTTTTTTTTTTAAACATGGGCATGTATACTGCCTAACTGTGTATGTGTGTCTGGCATTCTCTGCATGAGTCCACAGGGGGAAATAAATAGAAGGCCTGCTGGGACCACCAATCTCTTTTTTCCCATTTGCAATGGTTGGACCCCCCTGTTTCACAATACTTCTCAGTCTTGTGGCAATCCAGCCTTTAATTCATATTTGCATGTGTTGTGAGACTAGCCAGGCAACTGAATGGCTGCCCGGGAGTGAAGCTTGTGATGATGTAGAGAAATGAAATCACTGTTTAATGAGAATCGGTGAGATAAGGTCCACAGATGGACCATTCGGGGGGCTGTGTTTGAACTGCGGTGTTCCATTCATTTTACAATACACCTGACTGTGGGCTTAAATTGCATTCTTGGAAAATTTAGCCCAGCATGACGAGTTCTTCTTAGAATAGCATCACTGACATAATGTTCTGTTCAATAAACCTGTTGCATAAAGGGTTATGATATAATTTTCATCATTACAAATCTCTCATGCTTCTAGAACATATATTAAAAATATTTTAAGATGATCTACAAATATACAAACACATACATAAACATATGCATGAACTCAAGTATATTCTAGGATGAAATCCAAGAAGGAATAAATACAATTCCAAAGCATCAGTTTATTCTGTGGGATTCTACCTCCTGATCTTTTAAAAGAGTTTTTACAAACCAACACCATAGAATAATTTAACTTTAAAATATATGAAGGGTAGCATTTCTCGGGCACTCCTGTTCACTGGTTCACTGGTTATTTACTCTAAGTCTTCATTTTTGTTTAATTAAAATTCTTAAACCAAGTAAGGAAATTCTTATCAAATTCTCTGAATGAAAACATCCCTAGGTGCATGATGACTTTCATTCTGTCCTTTTCTCAAAGGACATAGAACATGTTTGTTTTTGAAAACCATCATGTAACACAATAACTTAGTCATAAATGTTTGTACTGGATAAAAATAAGACTCCAATGAACTATGATTCATATCAATGTGAATATTCCCTTTAAGCATGCATAATCGATTTTATATGATGGGCAACATGAATGGGTTGTCCTTGTCCATGTCAACCCATATATCTGCAGTGAAAATCGTAGTAAGCAGAGATGAAGAAATAATAGACATAATGAATGTGTAATATACAATGTGAGTGGAAAGAATAATCATCACAAAACTATAAAAAATGAATGTTTCAAAATTACAAAGAACAGACTTGGTTCCAACATGATAAGACATCTTCCCATTAGAACATTGCATATAATGTCAGACTTTTTTTTCAATGAATTGATTGATTTTGCCTAATCTTTTTCTTCCATTTTTTTTCTTTTGCAAAAATAATTTATGTAAGGGATGACTGAGAGATTATGGGGTAGAGATATGGAAGGAAATTCAGGTGATAGAAAATAAAAGATGTAAGCAAATGAATACTGATACAAATCCACATTGTATCATAGCACAGATATTGTGTATTCTACCTTGTTGACATGGTTTATAACCATTCACTTCTCTCTACTCACTATCTACTTTCCTAGACTATAGTAATAGTCTTCTAATTGATTATCCCACTCACAATTTCTCCCTCTTCAGTCTATCCTTCACACGGCTGCCAAAATCATCTTCCTAAGGCATAAATCTCACCACTTCACTTCTCTGATCAAAAACCTTTTGTGGTTTCCATTGCCTCAAGGATAAAATACAAGCTCCCTAAACGAGCATTTACCCATAGTTCAGTTTCCTCTCAACTTTCTAGTTCTGTTCCATACTACTGTCTTTCGTGAACTTTCTCTACCAGGAGTAGAAAGGCAAAGAGACAAAACTAAGCCCAGGGGACAAGGTCATTAAAAAGTGTGTGTGTGTGTGTGTGTGTGTGTGTGTGTGTGTGTGTGTACATGTGATCAGCAAAGCTTAAAATAGCTTTGGCCCTCCCTTATATCCTCTCTCTCCTTATGGAAAAAAAAAATTATAATACTTCCATGTTGTCCTTGAGCATATAAAACAACATGTAGAAATTAAAATAGCTTATAGTTCACATACAAATTTAGGTTTAGTGACAAACATTTGTAGGTGCCTAATACATAATATCCACATTAGAAAAAAATTGCATAGCATCAAGTATAGCAATGCAACAAATTTTATATATATATATACATATATATATATATAAAACAAGACATTAAAAAATGCTGATAAAGCAGCATTGCTTATCAAACTATGTCATGTAATACACTATTATATATATATACATATATATACATATATACATATATATGTTGTTGTTGTTACATATAGAAACCACCACTATAAACAAAAGATATAAGGGGTGTTCAGGAGGGACAAGCTGTGAGGGCTTGCCAAGCCCTTTTCAGGGCTACTAACCTACCTTTGGTGTTCACCTTCACCCAACTGTTACCTGTGGCTGCAAGAAGCTATAGCATGTGCATCTGCCACACCCCAGTAAAATCATCTTGTCGAATAGGTTACATCAGTCCTGAAACTCATCAGTGAGTTAGGAGGATATTTATCCCCAAGCATGTGAAGACTTCCCCTGACTGAGTGGGTGAATGAGAACAATTTGAGCTTGATCAGGCATAAAAAATATCAAAAATAGCCACTGCGTTCTAGACTATTTCAAGTCATTTTGACTTTTTGTCCTGCTTCTGGACTTTTATGACTCAGGAAGAGAGAGTATGACTGACAATTTTATTCAACTCTGCCTCCCTTAAATCCAATTCATGAGCAAGTCCAGACATAATATTTTATGTCACAGGTCCTCTTTGAAAACAGCAAATAAAAACAAAATAAGCCACATGCAAAAATAGAGCATATTAACATGTAACAATATATTTTTAACACTGAATATTAGAATACAAGGTAACAAAGTATATTTCACCAATGCATGCAAAACGTTGCATAATTATACTTAGATATCAATACTAAATTCATATCAGTAAAACTTATCAATAACAGTATCAATAGCAAAAAATGTCAGTTATACATAACACAAAGCAACATATATGAGTTACATTGGAGAAAAAAGGAAAATACATATTACATACAATATGGTCTTCAATTAGCTTTGTCTAGCTAAATGAACAACCATTTTTTTCAGAATATCATAAGTGTAATAAGAGGCTGGTCATACCCAGACCTTATGGGCATTTACAGTTTCCTTAATTGATGCAATCCCTAGCATAGGCTTCAGCGCATACACAGCTATGACTCTTTCTTTTATCTGCTTGCTTAATATGAGGTGAAAAAATTAAGTTTTGATTGCTGCTAAGCTGGAATTGGACATGCATTCAAAAGACACTGAGGATTTCACTCTGTTTCCTGCCTGGCAGGTTTGAGTGGAAAAAAATATGCTGTAAGTCTCTGGATGAGAAGAAGCCTTGAGCCCTTCCTACTTGGACTGACATGTGGCCATGAATATGGGTCTGAGTGTTTTCCATTTTATAAGTCTAGTACTTTCCATTTTTTTTTAATTCTTCTTTGATTCTCTTAGATGGAATATTGAAGATGGCTTTTATCTTGAAAGATTTAGGTCAAAGGACCAGATTTCTAGCTATAGAAGTCCATGGTCAAGCTTAATGTAGCGCAAGACCTTGAAAGGTAAACCTACAGAACAGAACCTAGCAATGTATCAACTTGGAAACTGAAATGCCATGCCTCTCTGCAAAGAAGCAATTTATCCAGTAGCTATGATGCATTCAGGAGTGAACTTGGTGGGTCAAATACAATCAAATTTGAGGCCATTCTCCCTGGGCACCTGGGTGATAGAGGGGCTGGTATGTCCCCTGGGTGCTGGAGAGAATGATTTGTACTCTTCTTCTTGCTATATGAATTGCTAATTAATTTATGAAACTGTGAAATGGGGTAGGTGTGCTAGCTTCTTTGGGTACTCACTGGGAAAGACCACAATGGGAGCAGAAATTGAGTCTACAATCACACTTTAATAAAGCACCGAGGATATAAGGGCAAATAAAACCAAAAGCACAGAGACAAATGACATAAAGTAGGGAGGGTTAGAGAGGCAGATGTCATAGGAACAGGAAGAGGGTAATAAAGAAAGACAGGCAGCAGTGGGGGAGAGAATGCAGAGGCAGACAGGCTGAGAATATCACTCACATAATCATTGATTAGAATTGGGAGAGTTCAGCAGCATAGACCCAGATGGAGACAGGAGTGTTTGGGGGGGGGGGGAGGGAAGAGTTTGAAGTCTCATAAGATTTTGAAGGGAACAGAATTTCATCTGTACAAATTTGGAGATTAATTCATTGATATATTGAAATCATCTGAAAGTTGTCAGTAAACTTAAAGTTAACAGATTCACATCATCTCAAAGTTATCAGCACTCAGTGGAATACTCTTGATCTTACTATAGTTTTCTAGCAATTATCTGAGATTTATATACCCTTGAGCGAAAAATTCCTGACAGAAAAACCTAGTTATCCTCACCAATTCAGCATCTATTACCAGGAATGTGATTTTTTGGTTACTACATGATACAATTTGCACATTTTGTTTCTTTGGTCTCTGGGATGATTTATTCACAACTTCTAGATTTCTCTTTGGATTCTTACTTCCTGTTATCACTTCTTTATACTAACTACTGTGACAGACTATTTATTTGAACCCCCACCCTATTCCAATCAGTGCTAATCAATCTGATAAGCTCATATCAAAGTATTATATACAAGGCTCCAGAGCTATGAGCTGCAGATTCTAAATTCACTTGCTTAATCAAAGGAAGTTAATTAAAGGCTTTCCACCCTTGTCTAGTCTTGCCATGGTGACCAAGTCCAACATGTTAAAAGTGACATGGAAAGTCCCCCAAAATATTTTTGTACCTCCAGACTAATCACTAGTCCAGTAGGACCAGATAATCTTCATTGTGATAGCTTGTACCATTTCCTCCTTCCCAAACTAAGGAGAAACCTATCCATCTTGTGTGGAGATATTCTTTACTTCATCCAACTTGTGGCCATGTTGACATATTACTTTGTTAATTTTAGCTGATGTGTTACATGTCAATCAATGGAATTAATCTGTGTTTGGTATGACTGTTCTTCAATGTCTGGATATCTTACCCTATACAAATAGGGCTTTGTAAGGAGGAGGCATTTCATATCATAAGATCTGTGGTCTATTTTATTAAAAGGACCATGACTTCTTTAATAAAGTACCATTTGTTCAGAGCTCTGCCTCAATCCTTTTTATTTTCGGTAGGATAATTTTAATCCCCACACCACTACACTATTTATGAACTTATCTGACTATACTGACTAGAAAAGGGAAGGGTCAGAACAAAATATACTTTTAATATACTATAGCTTCTTGATCATTAATTCCATGTAAAAGTTAATTTACATTGTGGTTAAATAATACAAGGATACTAATTGCTGGAGGGTATCTATGATATAAGGGACATATTAACTATAACTGGTGATTTATATTAAGGAGAACATATTAGAATGGAGGCTCTAACCAATGCCATTATAGGAAACCTTACTGCCTCTCAGGAGTACCCCTGGAATCCCAGAGGGAAGATAAAGCCAAGTCTTCTAAAAGATCCAACTTGACAGGTTGAATGGGTATTGGAATAAGAACTAATAAGAGTTTATTAATAAGCTTGCTAACAGGTTGGCACATCTGCAATGTCTGAGCTTATGTCCAGATTGTTGATCAAAGTCTGTAAATTCACTATCTTGTAATCTCAAACTTGAGTTTTTAAACAGTGGTCTATGCATAGGCATGCACTCACCATCCTGAACTCCCCAAATGGAGTTTATGGTTGGCCAAGACTGTTATAGACAATCTCATATGATTGACCTCCATTCTCCAGAAGCTACTTGATAGGGAAGAAATTACTTCTTTGTTTTGCCCTCACATTTTTTCTGAACTGAAATCTCCATCAGACCAGGGAAGTGACTTCTTGCATCCTCTGGCAGATATTAAAACCCAATTTCTTCTTCATCTGAAGTTTTACTTTTATAGTTATGGTTTAGCTCCAACAATTTCCCTGAAATCGGTAAATAAGCTTTGTCTCGGTTTGCTCAGATTACTGTCCATTAACATTTTCCATCTGCTCCTCAGGAAGCCTTGCTAACTCTTTCATAGACAATAGGTGGTTGCTAGGCATTGTCTTTTCAGGGACCAGATCATTTTCTGGGACTATTTTATAAACAGTCAAAGTTCGCAGTCACTCAACTATAGTGGTTTGCTATCTGTATTTCCTCTGAACCAAGATGTAGCTAAACTCTTACTGCTTTGCTAAATAGCTAGCTTGTCTCTATCAGAATATTTCAGAGTTAAGTCCCACAGCCAGGTAGTCATTTGTCTCTTCTGCTAATTTTCTAGCCAAAAGATGTGTATAAGAAAGTTCATGTCCACAAGAAGAAAACATGTATGATACATATGAAGGAGCAAATCCCGCCTCCAATGGTGTAGGACCATTGCTGACTTTTGGTGATATTACACTATTCTTTGTTGGTGGTACTGCCTTCACTAGACACTAATTTGTTGCACTAGTAGGATGGATGCTGCTGGATGCTGATAAGCACTATTACATATTTAGCATGTAGGAGTGGAGTTTCTCTTGGCTTCAACACAAGTCCTTGGCTCAACTGCTGTCTCCTCCTCAAGAGAAGAGTAAACTCTGTCATGTTCTTTAAGTATAAATACCAGGGTTGTTTCTTTGTTCTTTTTTAAACAGCTTTTTTTTTTTTTTTTTTAAGAAAAAACAGTATCCCAAAGTAATCATTCAACAAAAAAATCTTCCCTAAGGAGAAAAACACTATTTTCCTTAAGGAGCAGAAAATTTTGTTCATTTCAGTCTAGTATAGAAGGCCTTTATTCTTCTTCATGAAAATATAGAATTTGATCCTTCTGGCTATCTTATGCCCTCAGGTTATTTTTTAAAAAAACAACCAAGTTTTTCAATCTAGGGCTTTGGATTTGCTGAAAATGTTTAATAACCAGCTCTCTGGAAAAACACACACACACACACACACACACACACACACTCAACATACTTTTAAGTTTAACCTATATTAATATTTCATTCATCATTTTCTTAAGCCTAGACAATCAACAAAACAATAAGCTAAACCCTAACTTGTAGTGTGATAATTTCTGAAGTATAAATGTTTACAATGAATATTTGATTATCTTTCCTTTTTAGAAGTTTCAAACTGGCTCCAATATACCATTCGTACTTTGCTTTCTCTGTAAGAGAACTCACTCTTAGTGTTGGCATTCTATCTACCGCATGGGCACCTAGATGGTACAGTGATAAGAGTGCCATACATATAATCAGAAAGAATCATCTTCCTGAGTTCAAATCTAAACTCTCTTTCTAACTGTATAATCCTAAACAAATCACTTATCACTATTTGCCTCAGTTTCTTCATCTGTTGGTTTAGCTCCAACAATTTCCCTGAAATCGGTAAATAAGCTTTGTCTCGGTTTGCTCAGATTACTGTCCATTAACATTTTCCATCTGCTCCTCAGGAAGCCTTGCTAACTCTTTCATAGACAATAGGTGGTTGCTAGGCATTGTCTTTTCAATGAACTGCAGAAAGAAATGGTAAGTTACTTTGGTATTTTTGTGAAGGAATTCTCAAGTGGAGTCATAAAGAGTTGACCATAACTGAAAAACTACTCAACAACAACAATCTGTCTACCACGCATTTTTAATCTTTGATATCTAGAGCAAACATGTCAAAGATGCCACATGACTCCTTGCCTAATCTTAACCCTAAATTCTGAATTCTTATTGACCCTATATGCTGTCAAAACCAAATAAAAATTGGGAAATATTTAACAAAATAAATGAAAATACAATAAAACACAAATAATATTAATATGTACTTTCTAAGTAAATATATGAACAAAATAAATGAAAATATGATAAAACACAAATAATATTAATATGTAGTTTCTAAATAAATAAGGGATCGTTATTATTTATAGTTTAGTGTCTCTGTTTCCATTTGAGTTTGACAAGACCGGTCTAGACTATAACTCCAATTAGTCATTATCCACATCTGAATCAATGAAACTCCAAGGATTTGGGGCTTTGGGGTTCTCCAGTTTTTCAATTCTAATTTTTTTTTCATTCTTTCATGTAGATTGGGGGAGGAAGGAAGGAAAAAGAGTGGCAGAGAAACAAAGCTAAGCCTAAGGGACAAGATACTCTTATCTTTCCCCAACCAAGACACATTCTTTCTTTCAAATAAATATATGCAATGTCTTAATTAAAAGATTAATTTAATTTTAAAAAGGTTTTAAGTATTTTAAAGAATAGCTGATTTATTGTCTTTGAAATGACAACATGGAAAGAAGATACTAATTGGCTACTAAATACCACTGGACTTGGGGGCAGTTTTTTATACTAAGAAAGTCTCTAACAAAATAGAACTCTTAGATTCAAGGAAAACCTCTCACCATTCAAAATCCTTGTCCCCTCTGATAGGTTGTTGTAATATTTCCTCTATTTCCCCAAATCCTCCTTTAGTGTAGCTAAATTTTTAGGATAATTAACATCCTCTCCAGATTTTCTGTAGCTACCAGGCAGACTTCCTCTTCTTCCCTCTCCTCTTTCCTCCTTTCTTCCTTCTCCTGCTCCTTAACCCCCCTTCCTTCTTTCTTCCTCTTTCCTTTCTTCCTCCTTCTCTCCTTTTCATCCTCCTTTTCTTCTCCCCTTTCTATGTTTCTCCTGTACCCATCCTCTTCTCCCTCGCTCCCTTGTCCTCCTCCTACTTCCCAACCTGTGAAATGGGGATAATTTAGAAGGGTACTGTGAATACTATGACAATTCAATTATCAGTTATTTTTAATATAGCCAGTTATTCTTCTTATTTTAAAAAGTAGTCTGATTTTAAATATGCAGCAAGATATCAGAGAAAAGCTATAAATTTATAAATTAGTCAATTAGCAAATACTTATTTAGCCTTATAATGTACCCGGCAGTGCTAACCTAGATACAAAGAAAGGCAAATATATATGTTTGTGTGTATGAGTCATGTGTGTATACGTAAATTCATATATATATGTATATACACACATATGTACACACATACATTTAGACATAGACAAGTAATCCCTGCTCTCAAAAAGTGACCATTGGAATTAGAGAAATACGTGAATAACTGGGTACATAATAGATATGCAAAGCATATGAAAAAATTAAAATCAGATTTTTTTAACTAAACTAAAAAACAGATTTTTTTAAACTATTTTATTCTAAATAAGCTTAGAATTTGATTCGATTTTTAAAAATTGGTTTGGGAGTGACTTCTCAAAATAGTTTCTAAAACCAGACTTCTTCAATTTCTATTTTTTTGCCTGGGATTACTGTTGGTAGTAATGGTGGTGATTAGTTTGTCAAGACCAATTGTTTTAAAGCAAAGCAAGTTTCTACAATACAGATAAGCTACTCTGGAGATGTCCATGGAAATAGTTCCTCAATGAATAGCAGAGGCAGCTAGGATTCTCCTGGCTAGGTGAGTGCCATTGATCTAACTGGTGGGCCTGTAACAGAAGGCAAATCCATTCTTTTCTTTGCATTATCACTATTAAATGTTTTCTTCCAACCTTACCTATATGAATGAGCTTTGCTGCCTTTGGGACCTGGGCATTTACAAGAAGGTACTTGATTCAGCTAAAAATGTCTCTTCTGCCTACTCCTAATTGTTTAAGTTCTACAGTTATTCCTTAGGACTTAAATACTCTTTTATCATGTTCATATCTGAAAGCAATTCAAACTCTTCCTATCTGAAATTTATGAGTTGTTTTCAGAAAAAAAAAAAAAACCTTCAAGCATCCACATCTAACCAAGCATAGTTTCACACCTATTTTTGGACTTTATGGGAAGTCAGCCATCAATCAACAAGTAATTACTGTAGCTTTCTGATATGCTTTGTTGTCTGGTCTTTCAGTTACATCTGATTTTTAATAAATTTGGTGTTTTCTTGGCAAAGATAGTAGAGTGGTTTGTCATTCCTTTCTCCAGTTTATTTACAGATGAGGAAACTGAGGCCTATGAGGATAAGCCCAGGATCACTCAACTAATGTTGAAAGTTTTAGTGACTCAGTTTCTGATAGTTCCCAGACCTGTTTACCAGCCAGTGTTTTGGGG
The DNA here is from genome assembly GCF_016432865.1 of Antechinus flavipes. Taxonomy (NCBI): domain Eukaryota; kingdom Metazoa; phylum Chordata; class Mammalia; order Dasyuromorphia; family Dasyuridae; genus Antechinus; species Antechinus flavipes. The sequence goes on along the minus strand of NC_067398.1, from coordinate 492,066,698 downwards.
AGGCTCTTGAGGGAAGGAAAACACCAAGTCTGCAGCTTTTGTATTACCTGTTCTCTAATACCTGTACCTGTTCATTTACTCCCTACCTACAAATTATCATATTCTTGCTATGTTGAAGGGGAACTGCAAGGGCCTACCCTCTTTTGTTGAAGAGGACCTATTTGAATTGCCTTAAGGTTATCTATAGGGGCAGTTAGTTGGTGCAGTGGATAGAGCATCAGTCCTGAAGTCAGGAGGACCTGAATTCTAATCTGACCTCAGACACTTAACACTTCCTGACTGTGTGATCGTGGATAAGTCACTTAACCCCAATTGCTTCAAAAAAAAAAAAGTTATCTATAATAGCTGTCCATAACTTGAAGCTATTACCGATATTCAATGATCAGTCCATCAATTTGTTGCTACCTTGATATATTTTTAATAAAGTCTTTGTTCTGAATTTTGGCTCCTTAATTGGGGCTAAAAGCTCAAATGAAGAATTTTCCTTTCAACAATAAGTGTCTGAAGTCAGATTTGAATTCAAGAAGATGAGTTCCTTACTTCAGGCTTGATTTTCTCTCTGGACTACAATGACCACTGCTTGGGATGCAGAAAAAGTATAAGATATAAGCTCTCCTTAGAAGGTCCTTATCATTTAAGTATAAAGAAAGGTTAAAATACAAGAGACAATGATCAATATAAAAGAACACTTTATTAAATGCTAGATCAGAGGGCAAGACAAAGGCACCATTGAGATTATAAGAAAAGGAAGATAAATGAAGATTGAAGAATCAAAGGTTTATAGAGGAAGTATATTTTGATCTGGATCTTTAAAAAAAAAAATAGATCTTTGAATATCTGGGTTTTTTGAAAATTAGATAAAAGAAGTCATTCTCTGCCTCAAATCTTACCCAGTTTTAATCACCAAATGGAAGATTGCCTCAATCAAACTGAGACCTGTTGAAAACCTTAGCTTAAAAAGACCCAGGTCTTCCATTTCATTCAGGGCCATCTCCAATCATCTTGATCTAGATCTAGCCATTGAACTCAGATGGCTCTAGAGGGGGAGGTGACCTTGCTCAGCCTTCCCTCACTTAAATTCAATTCTCTTTATTGGGCGCCAAAATGTGAAGTCCAGATTAGCCCCCTGAAGGCCTCAGAATCAGCCAGAGTCAGGATAAAGCAAAAGTCCTTGGTGTTTAGGGGGAGAAGTAAAGGGGATCAACAAAACTTCCATAAGCTCTCCACCGACTTCCCTTCTCCTCATCCTCCTCCAAAGTGACTCTGGCTTGTCTCACTCCACCCTCTAATCCCTCCTACTATTATCTGTATACACCAAAAGATTGAGCCAGCACACAACAGTGAGAAGGGCATATGCTTATAGAGTTATTGTCCAATAGGTAATTACCCTTAAGTGCTCGGTTATCTGGTTCCCATGCACCTACTCAGAGTTTCAGCCCTTTACATCTTGCATGTCATGGTATCACCTCCCTGATGTCACAGTCCTCTTCAAGAATGAAAGATAAACAACAACAAAAAGATGGATAGGGCTTATATAGGAGCAATTAGATAGCACAGGCACCAGGCCTGAAGTCAGGAAGACTCATCTTCCTGAGTTCTAATCCAGGTTCTGACACTTAATAGTTAGATGGCCCTGGGCAAGTCACTTAACCCTGTTTGTCTTAATTCCATCTATAAAATGAGCTTGAGGAGGAAATGGCAAACCATAGTATTGTTGTCAAGAAAACCCCAAATGGGATTATAAATACTTGGGCATGATCAAAAAGCAACTTAAAAGGAGAGGTTTCCAGTGATAGAGAAAAAAAGAAAAAAGAAAAAGAAAAGGCATGGAATGTAGGAGGAGAGCAGAGGAATGGATAACATTGCTGGGACTATGAGGAGACATATTGAAGGAAAGTAAAGGATGATTTCTAAATGACCAGGATATAAGGTTTAGATGGGGAGAATCACAGAATTTTAAAGCTGCAAGGATGCTGGGAGATTCTCTTATCCAATCTTATTTTGTTGATAAGGAAATAGGTCAAATATTCACTCTAAGATCATACAAGAGATTAGTGATAGAGTTAGGACTAGTACTAATTGGCCAGACTATAGGTGGCCTTTTAATCCAAGTAAAGTATTTTAAATTTGATCAGAAAATAAGAATACAAAGAAGGATAATGGAGTTATTTTTTAAATAAGGAATTGACAATATGAATAATTAAATTTAATTTAAAAACTACTTATTAGATGTCTATTGGGAATAGAGTACTGTTGTCAATGCTAAAAGAGTGATAATATTTATATATGGTAAGGCTCTCATGAAGCTTACAGTTGAGTAACAAGATAAGACATATTCCAACCATTCTGGAGAACAATCTAGAACTATGACTGAAGAGCTATAAAGCAAAACCTTTGACCCAGCAGTGCCATTCCTAGGTCTATATCCCAAGTAAATCACAAAGTAGCAAAAAAGACATGTACAAAAATGTTAGTAGCAGCTCTTGTGGTAGCAAAGAACTGGAAAAGGAGTAGATGCCCATCAATTAGAGAATGGCTGAACAAGCTGTGGTATAAAATAAAGGTAATGGAATATTATTGTTCTATAAAAAATTATGAATAAGCTGATTCAAAGCAATTCCAATAGACTTCAGATAGAAAGTCTGTGTATCCAGAAAAAGAACTAAGGAGACTGAATATAAATTAACACATGCTACATTCACTTCTTTTTTCTGGGTGTTTTTTTAAATCTCTCCCATGGCTTTTTCCTTTTGCTCTGATTTTTCTCTCCCAACATAATTCATAAAACAATGTGTATTAAAAATAAATAAACTTTTAAAAAGATGATACACACAGAAAGTTATAATATGCAATAATAAGTAGTGAGTCTATCAGAAAGGTTTAAAATGTGATGCTGTTTTCTTAGATGTCTACTGGAAACATAGTGTTGTCTGTGGTCAGTACGAAGAGAGTGACAAAATTTATATATGATAAGGTTCTTGCCCTTGTAAAGATTACAGTTTAGTAACAAGATAAAACATATACAGAAAGTTATAATATATAATAATAAGTAATGAGTCTATCAGAAAGGTTTAAAATGTGATGTTATGTACAATCCAAGGGACCAAAAAAAAATTTTAAAATACCAGCACTTCAAATGCATACATAATAATTATAGAAATATATATAAAAGAATTGTACATGTTTAATATATTAGATTACTTGATTCTAGGGAAGGGAGTAGAAGTAAGGGAGGGAGAAAAATTTGAAACACAATGTTTTGTAAGAGTGAATACTGAAAACTATCTTTGTGTGTATTTTGAAAATAAAAGGCTATTATTTAAAAATGATAAAAAGTAAAAAGAAAAAAGAAAAAAAAAAGAAAGCTCACCCTGGCAAAGTTGTAAAAGAAAGTTAGTGAAAGAAAAATGAAGCTATTGAAAAAACAGTCAGCCCCAAAGACCCCACAACATTCATTTCCCAGGGTTTAGATTGGAGCAGATTGGTGGTCTTTTCTGATGGTTCTCTGTTCGGTACACAGTCTCATTCCTGATAATTTTCTCTACTGTTCTGTCCCATCCCATCTTTTCTCCTCTCCCCTGCCTTCTTTCCTAGATTTGAGAAACTGAGCAAATTAATTAATTAAATTCAACAAACATGTAATATTGCAAATGAAAAACCTAAGAGACTGTTTGAATAAATAATTGATTTATTAATTAGGTTAGTTAATAATCAATATACCGATGATCACCTATTTCTCTCAGAAACCAAAGACCCCCTAATGGAGACACTGAATGCTTTTAATATTTTTTTGAAAGGGAATGCCCCTGACAAGTGAAAAACAATCCTATTGGTAGACATTGGTAATAAACAGATGGGCTAGAATTCTTCACTTTCTCCTACAGAGAACATGGCTTGATCAGGAGACTTAGTTACCTCCAGCTATGTGGTAAGGGAATTTATCTCCATCCAGATCACTACTTGGTTTTCTCCTTTCCAACCTGGATTATTTAAAACTCCAATGGAGGGGTGCAAGGACATGGGTTTATTCCCTAAGGGCAAGAATTTACCTAGATTAGATTCTGTTTACACTCTAAGCAGAAGTAAAGTCTCCTATTTGGGTGGGGTCTTACCTAAGATTGACAAGTGTGTATCCCAAGGATAAAGGCAATCTCCTCTATCAGCCATGTCCTTCAGAATTTGACTGATTGAACCATAGCAGCTGGAACCTAAATGAGGGAAGGGGGGAAGCCTGAATCCTAATAAATGATGGGTTATTAATATATTATAATACTTTCTCTTATTAAATATCTATTATACTTAACTCTTCTGTATTCAAGAGTTAGAAGAATCGAAAATTATATAGTCTTGGCCCTCAAGGAAATTATAATCTAATAATCCCTCAGAGTTTTAGTTACCTCATTCATAAAATAGTATTAGCAATTCTATGTGATTCTATCCTAGACTGCAACATCTGTGCAACTTTCAGCTTTCTGTTCTGCTGGTCTGATTATACTGTGGGACTCATTTCATATTATCCTTCTTTTTCAAAGTTTATTGATATCTTCTGTTCTTACATCAGCCATTTTCAGGGTTCACAAATGAACCCTCTCTTTTGTCAAAGAAAAACAATTAAGTAATACTAACCAGCAAAGAACAGCAAAGTATTACAATGGGTAGAACACTGGATCTGGAGTCAGATTTCAATCACTTAGTCCTCTTTGCCTCAGTTTTCTCATTTGTAAAATGAGCTGAAGAAAGAAATGGCAAGCCATTCCAGTATTTTTGCCAAGAAGATCCTTAATGATTTGTATACTAACTGATCCAACCAGCTTTCCAGGCTAAAGGACTATAAAACTCATATCCTTTGATTCAAGAATATTACTGTTAAGTCTATATTCTGGAAAAAAAAATTTTAAGGGAGAAAGAACTTATTTATACAAAAATACTTACAGCAGCTCTATTTGTTGTGGTTAAGAATAGAAAATCAATGGGGTAGTTAGATGGCGCAGTGGATAGAGCACCAGACTTGAAGTCAGGAGGACCTGAATTCAAATATGACTTCAGATACTTAATACTTCCTAGCTGTGTGACCCTGGGCAAGTCACTTAACCCCAATTGCCTCAGGAAAAAAAAATGGAAATCAAGGATCTGTCCATCAATTTGGGAATGACTAAACAAGTTGTGGTATATGATTGCATTGGAATATTATGTTTTTAAAAGAAATGACAAGAAGGATGATTTCAGAAGTATCTGGAAGGATTTAACATGAACTAATACAAAGTAAAGTGAGCAGAACCAAGAGAACATTGAACATAATAAAAACAATATTGTACAATGAAGAACTATGGCTTACCTCTTCTCAGCAATATAATGGTCCAAAATTGTTACAGGAGCCACCTGCTAGTGGCTGCTGGGGATCTAATTCTGACCAGCAGAATAGATCCCTTCATGTGAGAGGATGATGATGATACAAGGACACTGAGAGGCAGTTGCGTACTCTGATCTCTCTCCTCTTCCCTCTTGCCTCCAATTTATTTCATTTCCCAATTTCATTCCCAATTCACAAGCAACATCTGCATCAGTAATCCCAAATGGGATCACAAAGAGTTAGACCCAAGTGAAATGACTAAACAACAACCAAAAAACAAACAAACAAACAAAAAATGATGGTGTATGAGAGTATATATACCATTCTACACCCATTATCCTTCACCTCTCAACTCAAAAGATGAAGTACTTATCTTTTCTTCAAGTCTAAGATTATTACAATTGCTCACCATTAAACTTCATTTTCAGACTCTTTTCATTAAACATTGGCTATCATTATTTACAATATTGTAGTCACTATGTATCAGGTGTCACAGTGGACAAAGCACAGAACCTTGGAATTAGGAAAATCTGAATTCAAATGCACTCTCAAATACTTCCTAATCATGTAACTCTCTGCAAGTCACTCTCTGTTGAGCTCAGTTTCCTCACTTGTAAAATGGAAGTAAAAGTTCATTAACTCCCAGAATTTTCCCAAGAATCAAAATGTACAAAGTACTTTACAAACTCCAATGTGCTACATAATGCTTTCACTTCTTTTTCTCTGTTCTACTTACTTCACTATCGCTGATAGTGATAAGCCTTCTCTTGTTTCTCTGAGTTCGTTATACCAGTCATTTCTTATGGCAAGATAATATTTCTTTATATTCTTTACATTCATACAGTACAATTGATAAAATGGAGCCTATCCAAAAGACAATTAGAATGATGAGTGGTTTTGGATCCCATAGCATATGAATGTGGGTTAAAGAACCTAGTATCCTGAGGAAGATAAAATAGTTAGGGGAATGTCATTTTGTCTCTCTCGTGTAGAAGAGGAATTGGACTGGGAATCACAGTTTGTTTTGTTTGGTTCCAGGAGGCAGGACCAAGTTTTTAATCAGGGAAAAATCTTCATAAAAATTAGAACTTTCCAAAAGTAGAACTAGCTGCATTGGGAAGTAGTGGATTTCCTTTTTTTGGAGCTCATCAAAAGTTGAACAAAAATTTGTTGTTTATTCCAGACAGGAAGATTCTTTTTCAGGTATGACAATAGACTAGATGGTGATTAAGGTCCCTTCAAGTTTTGAAGTTCAATGGTTCTGTGATGCTGTGATACCTTATAAAACTAAAATCCCTCTCCTCTGTTAAATTATCTCCTATTTATACTGTAGGAAACGTGCTTTTTTATCCTATTTGTTTGTATGTTACATTCCCTATTAGAATGTAAATTCCTTGAGGTCTGGGATTGACTCTTTTTGTATTCCTAATGTTTAAAACAGTACTTGACACGTAGCAGATACTTAATAAATATTTATTGATTAATTTTGATGTTATTATGAGAACCAAAATGAATAATGAGAAGGATTTGCAGTCATATCTAGACAGCTAGACTTAAAGTCAAGATTTTATTTTTTAAATGAAAATATTTACATTTTATTTTTTTCAATTACATGTAAAAATAGTTAACTTTTTTTTTTTTACTGAGTTCTAAATGTTCTCCCTCCCTCTTTCCCCTTCCCTCTCCTTGAAATGACAAACAATTTGACATGGATTATACATATACAGACCTGCAAAACATATTTCCTTGTTGAAAAAGAAAACACAGATCAAAAAAAGACAAATAAAGCAATTTTTTAAAAATATGCTTTCAGACTATGTAGTCATAGTAAATTGTATGTTTTTCTTTTCCTATAGATACATGTACATGGAGATAACATTTGAATTAAGGGAGATTTATCTGCATTCAAACTTCATCAGTTTTTTTTCTCTCAAGGTAGATAGCATTTTTTTCCATCATAATTGAAGCATACCTATCTTCTTGTGATAATTGGGGTTCAATGACAAAGTCACAAAGCATCAAGTGTCTGAGCCCATATTTGAACTCAGCTCCTCCTGACTCTAGGTCTAGCTGCTCCAAAAATATCTATCTGCTAAAGCTACTTTTGATACTCACTGTGTGAGCATGGGCAACTAATTTAACCTCTTAAGTTCAGTTTCCTCATGTCCAAAATGGGGATAAGACTCTTAGTGCCTACTTCACAGAGTTACCACAGAGCTCAAATAAGATCATTTAGGTAAAGCACTTTGCAAACTTGAAAGCTCTCTGTACATTTTAATTATCATTATAACAATTGTACATAAAAACTAAGCCATAAAGCACCACATAAATCTACACTATCATCATCATTATGCTCTTTTGATTCTGCTTTCTTCACTTTGCTTTATTTAATCTCTCCAAATTTCTATCTATCTCATATTTATCATTTTTAATTGCATCATTGTGTTCCATTACCTTGATAAAACACTGTTTATTCAGCCATTCCTCAATCAATGGATATTTAAATTGTTTCTATTCTTTTGTAATTATAAATAAGGTTGACACAAATATCTTTCAGCTTGTCACTTTCTTTTTGATAATGCTCTTAGGATATATTCCCCACATTAAAATTGGATGATTAGGTCAATGAGTCTAATTATTTCTGTAATTTTCTTTAATGTTACCAAAATTTACTCTACAACAATAATTTTCGATTTGCAATCCCATTGGAATCATGGGTATACAAATTATGAATATATATATTTTCTCCACAACTCCATCAATACAGTTTTGCTTTTTAAATAGTTTTTACAATTTTTTTATTATGATCTAACACCTCAAAGTTATTATAATTTACATTTCTTTGACTGTTAGTGAGGTTGATTTTTTTTCTAGTCATCACTTACAATTTGTGTTTTCTGCATTGTAAATTGCTCATATTCTTTGATCATTTCTATTGCCATTTAAAATCCTTAACAACTTGGCCTTGACCTGCTGTTACAGATTTATTTAATAATACTCCCTTTCTTTCATACTTTTTCTAATCTATTGAGCTAATACTGGCTTTTCCCCAAAATCAGCACTCATTTCCTACCTCCATGTCTTTGTGTGTGCAAGTCATCTTTGTCTTTAATGTACTTGCTTCTTGTCTCCATATTTCATTATCTGTGACTTCATTTAAAACAGTTCCTATAGGAAGCTTTTCTCAATCCCCAGTTAGTAACACTCTAACTCCTCAATTTGTATAAATATTTGTTTAAATGCAGCATTCCTACAGAATCCAAACTACTTCAGATTGAGGACTATTTTTATTTTGTCTTTGTATCCCTAGTGCCTAGCAGAGTGCTTGAGAGAATGAAGTATTCTGGCAGCTAGATGGTATGGTGGATAGAGCATCACCCTGAAGTCAGGAGGAACTGAGTTCAAATCTAACTTCAGACACTTAACATTTTCTGACTCTAGGCAAGTCACTTAATCCCAATTGCCTCACCAAAAAAAAAAAAAAAAAAAAAGTAAACATTTACAAAAACAAAAGCGTTAAGTACTCAATAAATGCTTAACAGATTAAATTGCATTAACTATTAGGCCCAGGTAAGTTGGAACTTTGGGGAAATTCTATAAACATACATATATACATATGTATATGTGTATATGTGTATATAGCTAGATAGAGGTATTTATGTAAGTTCTTCCAAATACATACATATCTGGTCATGTAATCAAGTTATAGGTTCATAAGAAGGTGCATTGATAGGGTACTAATAGTAGTCTAATATTGATGATGGTAAATATATGTGCAGGTAACAGAGGTTCAAAGGGACATTTGGATTTTACTCACTGACATTGAAAATTATTTTGGAGCTAACATTACATTTGGTAGCACTCCCATCACCCTTACATGACAAAAGCAGACTATGCAAAGATGTACATTGGGGAATTATGCATCAAATCATTATAAATCATTATACATCATTATACATCAAATGGTATACATTAGGGAGAAGCTTAGGTTTGGGGGATTTTTTTCTCCTATTTTCTCTTCTAAGTAGTCAATTAAGGGCTCTGAGGAAGAATAAAAATTTTCCTATTTAAATAAAACCCAAATGATTATAACCCAAGGATTATTCCTCATCATCATCTCATTACCAAATCTGACACACATATAAGGTTTAAATTATAATTAATAAGTACCCCCCATAATACGTGGGACACTGCAATGGTACAAACAACCCAAGTAGGCTCATATGTTACCTTCTCAAAACCTGGGTAAAGGCAGTTTGTCACTATACTAATTACCCAAAAAGTGAGTACCATATCTAAGTTGTCTACTTTCTGAAGAGCCTTTCTGAAAAGCCCCTATATCTTTAATGGACCACCAGAAGGCACTCAGCCAACAAAGACTTTGACCCCACCTCCCACTACATCAAGGTGCTGGGTTCCTCACAACACCGCCAGCTAGGCTCTGAATTTATGATAAGGGATGAAAATGAAATAACACTCAAAATGTTAAAATATAAGATCTGTGGTTCAGTCATATCTCACAACTGGAATCACCTCTCAACTCAAATGATACATACACACACCCATAGGGGGAAAAAACTCATACAATTTACTGTAACTACATAGGCTATTAGTTATGGAAGAAAGTGTAAAAGAAATGTATCAAGAATTTCTGCATGAAGTTTCTGCCCAAACTTCTGAAATTCTTCCCAAAAGCGAAGTAAAAAAGATAAGAAGAAAGGGATTTCTGTGTGTCCTGTACTCAACTTTGGGTCCAGTTCGTATCAAGAAAAATCATAGGCAATGAGAGGAAAGTGTTCTTTCTATCTCATTTACTTTGAGGGTTTTCAAAAAATAGTTCCAGCTATCAAGGACGCAACTTGCCTCTTCTTACTAATTCTTAGCTTTGGTTGACCTCTCCCACTGGTTTCATCACTGGCTCTAATCACTGCAGACAACTACTATTGCTATCAAGCAAAAGATGCTACTTCCAGCACCTACTGTTAGTTATCCACACGACAGTCATGAAGTTTTAGTCCAAATGCCGTATCTATCCTAGGATCCTGAAAATGGCAGATGGTGTCTCTCAAGGGAAATGGAAAAAGAAAATAAGAAACCTTAAAATCCATATACCCCCTTACAAGTTTTACCACTTCACAGTATCTCATCAATTTTCCCTCTATGAAAACATATAGGTGCCTCCCTCTGCTTTCCACAGGGGTTAGATGTCATTGTAGAATGCTAAAACATACAACAACATACCTAATATAATTCTAATATAATTGTTAGCAAATTAAAGAAATCTTCCTAAAATGTTTGTAAATGATTCAATTAGAATATGTTCTTTGCTCCTCTTCCTGCCTTAATTCTTGCTGAACTATGCCTTCAGGACTTTCATAAGGAATGAGATCAAATTTAGATTTTTATTATGATAACTCAGAGAACAGAGTACTGGCCTTGGAGTCAGGAAGATCTGACTTCAAATTCTGTCTTCAACTCTTACTACCCATGCTTACTGGGAAGCTATTATTTTAATGGGAAAGTTACTTAATCTCTGTTTCAATTTTTTCATCTATAAAATGGGGATAATAATAGCACCCCTCTCATAGCGCTGTTATAAGGATTAAACATGAAGAGTGCTTTACAAATCATAAAGCACTATATAAATGCTAGCTATTAGAATTATTATTTATTATCATGATGAGGTGGTTCTTTAGTCATAATACTGGACCTTGAGTCATGGATAATCATAATCTTCAAAAAATTGACTTTCACCAAAAATGACAATGAAGAAATGAATGGAAAGGGCAAGTAGGCTATGAAATATCAGAAATAGGCAGTTAGATGGTGCAGGAGATAGAATGCAGGATTTGGAGTCAGAAAGACCTGAGTTCAAATCTAGCTTTCAACTAGCTATGTGACTCATAAGTCATTTGACCTCCACCTCAGTTTCCTCAACTATAAAGTAGGAGTAATAAGAGCATGTGTTTCCCAAAGTTGGACAGATCAAGTGAACTAATATTTGTGCAATCCTTAGCATAGTTAAGTACTTTATTGGGTGCTATATAAATGCTAGTCATTATTACGATCTAAAGAATTACAGAAAACCATAGTAAAGCATATCATCAAAAAAAGTATGAGAAAGATGAGCTGTTCAAGTAGCAAGAGTGAGAAATGATCAAATGGTGCTTCATTGATAGAATCTTGATCTCAAGAAAAACAGAAGACTCTAGCACATTGAATAAACTTATAGAAGATATAAACAAGAACATCATGGGGACATGCAGGCATGCATGGGCTGCTATCTGCATGATTGGAAGGAATACATCAGTAATGAGATCATAGATCCACTGGAGCATTTTAGAACTCATTTAACTATATTCATTACCTGAGTAGTCCCATGTTAACAACATGAGCACATTAATGAGCACAATAAAAGAATAACCATGGATATAAAGCTGGAAACTCTGTCAATTATCTTTAGTAGCACCCCCCCAACAGAATATCTAATATAGTTCTAATACTACAAGTAGTACTGTTTAAATAATATCATTATTGTTCTTATTAGGGATAATAAGGTATTATTTGGAAATGAGTACAAATAATTGTCCAAGCTCTAACCCTACTGAGCTAGTTATTTACTTCAATTTTACTAGGAGTGTAGAAATTGGCGTTCTCACCAATAATCAGTGAGCTTGATTTTGTTCTCTATAAAGATGATTAGCAAAATGTTCTAAGTCTCCTAGAAAGAGACCTTCTATCTTTCTCTTGTCCATTTCTGCCAATGGCTAAAAAGCTGCTAGCAGAAAGAGCTTTATGAAGAGAGTGGTTTGTGACCTAGAAAAAATTGTTATGGCTTACTCTGACCATGGTATCTGTAAGTCATATAAAACATTATATTAATACATTGAATGTGGGAGATTGCAGTGTAAGATACTCTCTCCATTGAGACAAACTGCAACTCATATGTAACTTATACTGTTATCTTAAAGGGAGTTGTTGTTGAGACTCAGAAAGATTAAGACATTTCTCCAATGATGACATGACTAGTAGGTTGAGGTAGGAAGAGAAGGCATGGAAGTAGAAGAAGAAAGGAAGGGAATATGTATATGTATAGTATCTACTACATACTAGGCACTGTGCTTAGCACTTTAAAATATTACTTTATTGGATCATAATAAAAATAATAGCCAATGTTTATATAGTGCTTACTATGTGTCAGACACTATGTTTTGGGATTATTATGTCACTTGATCCTCACAATAACCCCACAGGATAGGTGCCATCATTGTTCCTATTTTACTGTGGAGGAAACAGGCAAACAGAGATTAATTTGCCCAGAACCACACAGTGTCTGAGGCTGGATTTGAACTCATATCTTTCTGACCCTAGAATCAATGCATTACAAGATTTGAATTCATGTCTTTCTGACTCTAAATACATGTGCTGCCTCTAAAATATTATCTTTTTTAAGCTGAGGTAATTGACCAAGTGCCTAAATGTTTTGCCCCATGGTCACAGAGATAGTAAAAGTTTATCCAGGAGTTAAAGTTCACTCTTCCATCTGTAGAGATGGGCTGATGAGAGAGAAGAAGTTTTTGCTTTGCATTTTTCTAATGGGGATAATGAGTCCTAGAACATTGCAATAGCAGATCTAAGACAGGTGTACCTCCTTGACAATAACTTGCATTTATGAAGTGCTTTGTGAATTTGTGGAGTACTTTCAGTAATTTTCTAAGGATAAGTAATCCAAGTAATATTTTTGGAGTTCTTTTTGTTTTTATTTTATTATTGAGAAATCTATGGATCAGAAATATTCAGTCATTTATTCAAGTTTATATAATTAGTAAATAGCAGAGTCAAGTCTTCTGACTTCATCACTCAACTCAAAATGCTCTTTCCAGTTACCAATGATCTTTTGATGGTCAAATACAATGGCCTTTTCTTGTTGACTCTCCCATTATATTGTGTGCTCCTCAAAGGCAGAGATTATCCTTTGTTTCTCTTTGTATCCTCAGTGCTTAGCACAGTGCCTGGCATATAGTAGGCATTTTTAAAATGTACATTGACTGACTGAATCTTCATTCTTCTTGACTTCTTTGTAGTCATTAACAATGTTTATTACTTTCTATTTCTGGATCCTCCCTACATTTTTGTGATACTGCTTTCTCTTGATTCTTCTTCTATCTATCTAACTAATCTCTTTTGCTGGATGTTCAAGGGCATCACTAATCATGAGTATCCCTGAAATTTAGTACTGGACCATCTTCTCTATTTCCTTTATACTAGGTAGTCAACCTTTTTTGGAAGTCTAATGAACCCAGTAGATCCCTTTTCAGAATAATTCTTAAATATATAAAATAAGTGCATAGGACTATAAGGGAAATCTACAATATTAAAATGAAGTTATCAAAATACCTTTTTCAAAAACCAAATTCATGGATCCATGGTTAAGAATCCTTTTATACTGGGACACTGATGCATTGTTGGTAAAGTTGTGAAGTGATCCAACCATTCTGGAGAGCAATTAGATACTATGCTCAAAAGTTCTCAAAATGTAGATACCCTTTGACCCAGCAATGTTTCTACTGGGCTTATATCCCAAAGAGATCTTAAAGGAGAGAAAGGGACCTGTATGTGCAAGGATGTTTGTGGCAGGTCTCTTTGTAGTGGCTAGAAACTGGAAACTGAGTGGATGCTCATCAGTTGGAGAATGGCTGAATAACAAATGGTATATGAATTTTCCATAAGAAATGATCAGCAGGATGATTTCAGAGAGGCCTGGAGAGACACACATGAACTGACGCTAAGTGAATTGAGCAGAACCAGATCATTGTAGACATCAACAACAAGATTATATGGTTATCAATTCTGATGGACATGGCAATGGACATGGCAATCTCAATAATGAGATGATCCATAACAGTTCCAGTGATCTTGTGATGAAGAGAGCCATCTATATCCAGAGAGAGGACAGTGAGAACTAAGTATGTTTGTTATTATTTCCTTGCATTTTATTTTCTTTCTCTATTTTTTTCCTTTTTGGTTTCATTGCTATTATGCAGCAAGATAATTGTATAAATATGTATGCATATATTGGATTTAACATATATTTTTACCATGTTTAACATATATTAGATTATTTGCCATTTAGGGGAGGGAGTGGGGGAAGGAGAGGGAGAAATTGGAACACAAGGTTTTACAAGAGTTAATGTTGAAAAATTATCCATTCATATGTTTTGAAAATTAAAAAGCTCAAATAAAAAAGAATCCTTTTATACTATTTTATTTGGTGATCTCATCAGCTTCTGTAAGTTTATTCTCAGCTCCATCCTGATATAAACTGAAAATTTTTTAATTTTTATTTCCTTTTTTAGTATCTCCTATAACTTTTAATTAACTGAAATCCTGTTTTCTGTTAATATTAACCTCACCTTGTCTGATGGGATGCATAAACTTATTTATAACATTAAAAATCCTTATATAAGAAGCCAGAAGAAGAATTTCAACAGTACTTGACTTCTTGATGACATGTAAATCTTCCCCCTCAATATGCCATTTTTGAAGCTTCTAAATTTAGTTTAATCTGTAACGTGACTTAGTTTACCTAGAGAGTTTGACAAAGTTTATGTCCTTAGGGGATGTATAAGATTATGATTTTGTTCAACTAAGTTATTTCAACTTTAATGACATTGAAGGAAGTATACCATTATAGCTCTATCTTTTCTTTAACTTTTATGGCCTAAGAGGAATGTACAAGATTGCAATATGTAAAAGAATTATTTCTCTGTCACTCTGATGTAATTTTGCCAATAAGAAGCCTGGTTAGAATTCTAATGATTGTTCAAGTTTTCTCTGAGGTCTGAACCTGTGCTTGAGCATAATAATAAAACCTAGATTTTTACATTTATAATTTCTGCATTATAGTAAATGTATTTTGCAGCAATTACCATACCACATGAACTCAGAGAGGAGACATTTCTCCCATAATACAGTTGATTCCAAAGTTTCCATACCTCTCCCTAATCTCTCTCCAAAAGATCATGTGGGAGATAGTTGTCCTTGACCCTAGAAGATAGAAAACTAGGGGCAATTTAATTCAATTAACTTCAAAAGTAGATTTTTAACTCTATAAAAAGAAATTTACTTCACAATTCAAGCATTCTGAAAATGGATAGGTTATCTTGAAAAGTAGTGAATTCTCTCCCATTAGGCATTTTCTGAAAGAATCTGGTTAACCACTTATCAGGATTGCTGTAAGAAAAGATTCATAGTTTTGTTGAAATTCAGGATTGTCACATGCAGTGGGAAAAGAACAGATTTGATTCAGAGGATATAAATTTGAATCCCAGATCTGCTACTTTGAAGAAATCGCATAACTTTTTGGGACCTCAATTTCCTCATCTGTTAATAAGAAGATTGGATTAGTTCACATCTGAATTTTCCTCTGGCTCTAAATCCTGTGATAGCTAACAATCTATTAATCTAGATGAGTTCCAATGTCTCTTCCAAATATAAGTCTTATGATCTCTAGCAATTTATGAATCTAGTTTATAGGCTCCTTAACTTTTGTGGTGTCTTGAACCTCTTAGGCAGTCAGATAAAAACTATTGAACCCGACAACTCTGAGATACACTACACACCTGTCAGATTGGCTAAGATGACAGGAAAAGACAATGACCAGTGTTGGAGGGGATGTGGGAAAACTGGGACATTGTTGCATTGTGAATAGATCCAACCATTCTAGAGAGCAATTTGGAACTATGCTCAAAAAGTTATCAAACTGTGCATACCCTTTGATCCAGCAGTATTTCTACTGGGCTTATACCCCAAAGAGATACTAAAGAAAGGAAAGGGACCTGTATGTGCCAAAATGTTGTGGCAGCTCTGTTTGTAGTGGCTAGAAACTGGAAAATGAATGGATGCCCATCCATTGGAGAATGGCTAAGTAAATTGTGGCATATAAACGTTATGGAATATTATTGTTCTGTAAGAAATGACAAGCAGGATGAATACAGAGAGGACTGGCGAGACTTACATGGACTGATGCTTAGTGAAATGAGCAGAACCAGGAGATCATTATATACCTCAACAATGATACTGTTTGAGGATGTATTCTGATGGAAGTGGATCTCTTCGATAAAGAGAGCTAATTTAGTTTCAATTGATCAAGGATGGACAGAAGCAGCTACACCCAAAGAAAGAACACTGGGAAATGAATATAAATTGCTTGCATTTTTGTTTTTCTTCCCGGGTTATTTACACCTTCTGAATCCAACTCTTCCTGTGCAACAAGAGAACTGTTTGGTTCTGCACACATATATTGTATCTAGGATATATTGTAATCTATTTAACATGTATAGGACTTCTTGCCATCTGGGCGAGGGAGTGGAGGAAGGGAGGGGAAAAATCGGAACAGAAGTAAGTGCAAGGGATAATGTTGTAAAAAATTACCCTGGCATGGGTTCTATCAATAAAAAGTTATTTAAAAAAAAAAACTATTGAACCCTTCTCAAGATGATGTTTTCAAATATATTAAATAAAAGGCTGGAAGCAGGACTGGTGGTCCAGAGAGGTATTGCAGTTCCCAGGGCTCTTAATTAGATACCCCTAAATTCCCTTCTAGGGGCTGCTAGGTGGCACAATGTTTAGAGTACCAGGCCAGAGAGACTCATATTTCTAGATTTAAATCTAGCCTCAAACACATACTAGCTGTATAACCCTAAGCAAGTCATTTATCCCTATTTGCCTCAGTTTCCTAATCTGTAGAATGAGCTGTAGAAGGAAGTAGTTTACTATTTCCAGTAGTTTCTTCCAAAAGAACACAACAAAAATGATTCAATATCAATATCAAATCAAAATCAAATTCCCTTCTAGCTCAATTACAAAACCTACAAGAAAACCATTACCTGAAATTCTTCCCTCCTTATCTCTGCCTCTTTCAAGTATCCACTAAAATCCCAACTTCTGTAAGAAGCCTTTCTTGAATCCCCTCAATAGAAGGATAGCTTCCCTCAGGGATTATCTATCATTTAACCTGTATATAGTGAAAGCACTAGTATTGAGAGAGATTAGGTAAGTAAGCTTTTAATTGAGACTTGAAGGAAGCCAGGAGGCAGAAACAAAGATGGAGAACATTCCAGGCATGGGAGATAGCCAATGAAAAGGCAAAAGTCAGGAGATGAAATGTCATATGTAAGGAATAACAAGGAATCCAGTCTTACTTCTCTGTAGAATACAAGTAAGGAAGTAAAATATAAGAAGATTGGAAGTAGGAAAAGGCCAGGTTGTGAAATAAGAACCGGACATCTCAAACTAATTTAAAAACTAATTGTTTTTGACAAAGTTATTCACCCTATAAAGTATATTCAGTTTACCTAGATTTAAACATAGCATTTAACAATGATTTTTTTTTCATGCCAATCGTGTAAAAAAAGTTTTCATGCAAATTTAGACCAAAGTTCAGGTAATGGGGCGCTCTCGCACTAAGGATGAGTTGGGTGATTGGTTGGCTGACAAAACTAAGCCAGTCATAGAAGAGTCATGAACAAATAAATAGTTATTCAGTCAAAAAGGTTGCATGAAGCCTCCCTCACTCCTACTGTGGCACAATTCAGCATGTTATGGGGGTTGGTTCAAAGTGATAGTGATATATGCCTCTTAGGAGAAGCTGTTAATTTACAAAGGGTTTTCAGACAAAGGGCCACCTAAGTCATGACGCAGATAGTGCAACAAAAGAAGGTAGTGTGGGCCAGTGGCAAAAGAGAGCTTCTAAAAACTAACCAGGAAGGATAATGTGGGATGAGAAAGGTAGAATTATGACCTCAAAGTGTCAATGATCTGGTGGATAGTTAGTTACAGTAACCATTTTTAACTAGAACTAGATACAATTTAAACTTTCAATATATTAGAATTGTATAACAGGAGACAGTCCCAGAAGAGTGGGACCATAGACTGGTTTGACCATTAAAAATGAAGAGATGTAAACTAGTCATTAACAGGATTTGATGGATTTGTCACTGGCTGAATGATCATTACCAATGAATAATCATTAATGGTACAGTGTCAATTTGGAAGTATCTAGGGGATGCTCAAGGAATCTGAGTTATTTAACAATTTTGTCAAAGACCTGGAAGGAAAACGTATCAAGCTTGTAGATAACACTAAACTAGAAACCATTCCATTGGATAGAAGGAATTTAAAAGAGTCTGAAAATATAAAAGAGGAGTCAGCCATCTGTGGCTCAAGAGTTAAATATAGCAAGCAATTCTTAGTTCACAAGCCATACAAAAACAGGACCCTGCCAGTTTTGGCTCTCAAGCCATAGTTTACCAATCCCTGACCTACAACACTGAATGGGAATAATTCCAATAAAATGAAGTTTAAAAGGGATAAATGTAAAGATTTATACCTTCACAAATAAAGCTGAGAGTGGTATATATAATAAATGCCTTATCTTTTAAAGATCTAGTGATTGTAGTGAATTATAAGCTCAATACAAATCAATTACTATTTAACCCAAGAAAGCTATGATCTTAAGTTGTATTTAGAGACATGGTATCTAGAATTATGGTGGTGATAGTTCCACTGCACTCTGCCCTGATCAGAATATAACTGAAGTATAAATTTTATTCTAGAATCCCCATTTTAGGGGAAAGGCATTAATAAGATGGGAAATATCTTTCTTAAAATGTTTTATTTTTCTGGTTATATGTTAGCTTTTTAAACATATATATTTCTTTAAGAATCATGTTGGGGGAGAAAAATCAGAACAAAAGGGAAAAACCTTGAGAAAGAAAAAAACAAACAAACAAAAAAAAAGAAATGAACATAGCATGTGTTGATTTACATTCAGTCTCCATAGTTCTTTTTGTGGATACAGATGGTGTTTTCCATCCAAAGTTTATTAGGATTGCCTTGGATCACTTAACCAATGAAAACCAAATCTTTCATAGTTGATCACTGCACAATCAAGCTATTACTGAGTACAATGTATTCCTAGTTCTGATTCCTTTATTCAGCATCATTTTATGTAAATCTTCCTAGCCTTTCTAAAATCACCTTGTTCATCATTGTTTCTAAAACAATAATATTCCATTACCTTCATATACCACAACTTATTCAGCCATTTTCCAATTAATGGGCATCTACTCATTTTCCAATTCTTTGCTACAACAAAAACAGTTGCTACAATTTTGCACATGTGGCTTCTTTTCCCTTCTTTATGATTTCCTTAGGACACAGACCCAGTAATGGCACTGCTGGGTCAGAGGGTATGCACAGTTTAATAGCCCTTTAGGCATAGTTCCAAAGTTAAGCTGGGAAATATCTGAAGAAATAAGATGGTGAAGGATCTCCAGATCATACCATATAAGGATCAGTTGAGTAAAATGAGGATGTTGAGGTTGAAGAAGAAAAAATTTAAGGGAGGTAGGGAAGTATGACAGTTATCTTCAAGTATGCAAAGGGTTGTCACATGGAAGAGAGATTCAATTTATTGTGCTTAGGTTCAAAGAGGAAAAGAGGAGAAAAAGGATGGAACTTGGAAAGAGATAAATTTAGGCCTGATATAAGTTAAGAATTCCTTAAAATGTAATTATATCCACCAAAAAAAAAAAAAAAAAAAGGCAGGAAAGGCTACTCAGGAAGTATTGTATTCTGCATCACTGGATATATTCAGTGTAGATTCCTCTTAAGATATGAGCTAACTAGGTAAGACTCTGAGGTCCCTCCTAAGCCTGAAATTCTGTGCTTCTTACTCCCTAGTCATCTAATAATCTGAGGTTCAAGAAACTGTGATTTTGTTGGTTTTGATCTTCCTCATTCTCACATACATACAACAAACATAAGCCTTGGACTTAAGAGATGGTCTTAGAGAATTGTTTTACCATGCTCCAACTGATAAATGATGAAAAGATATGATCTATGTCTAGAAGGCTATAAATGCATGCATATCCTTTGATTATCACTACTAGGTATAAATATCAAAAGAGATTTTTTTAAAAAAGGAAAATTACTTACATGTACTACACACACATACACACACACACACACACACACACAATCAGATCTTTTCTCAGGACAAAAAAAATGTAAATTGAGGGGATACCTATCAAATAAAGAAAGACTGGATAAATTGTGATGTGTTTGTAATGTAATATTATTGTTCTATGGGAAATGATGAGCATGATGCTCTCAGAAAAAAAAAAAACTTGGAAAGTTCTCTATGAACTCAAGCAAAGTGAAATGTGCTGTATACAAAGTAATATTCTAGGATGACCAGCTATAAATGACTTTGGTAATCTCAGCAATACAATGATCCATTACTATTTTGAAGAACTTAAGATGTAAAACCCTATCCATACCCAGAGAAAAATTTGATTGTATCTGATTACAAATTGAAGCATTCCTTCTCTCTCTCTCTCTCTCTCTCTCTCTCTCTCTCTCTCTCTCTCTCTCTCTCTCTCTCTCTCTCTCTCTCTCTCTCTTTTTCTCTCTCTCACTTTTCTTGAGGGTTTTTTCTTTCAACCAATACTGTTTCCCCTGGCCTGTATTCATTTCTAATCTTTCATAACCTTCCAGAAGGCATTCACTTCTGGTAGCTCCATGCCACAGTAAGGCACAAGAGTAGAACCTCAGTTTCTCAATAAACACAAAATTTTAAGTGCTTGCTATATACCAAGCAATATGCTAAGCAAAGGTGATACAAAAAGAAAAAAAAAACAGTTCTTGTCCTCAATGAATTTACATTCTGAGGAAAATAACATATAAATAGGAACATGCAAGACTTACAGAGTAGATGGAAAGTAACCCAAATAAAGGTATTAATAGCTAGTGGGACTTGAAAGGACTACCATAGAAAGCAATATTTAAATTGAGTTTTGAAAGAAGCCTTGGATTCTAAGAGGTATAGAAGAGGAAGGATTCTGGGAGAGAGAGTGGTAATTAGTACAAAAATTCTGAGAAATAAATTAAAAGTGTCATATTCCTAATATGGAAGTATGTTTAAAATCATTGTACATGTACAACCTCTATCAGAGTGCTTGCTATCTTGGGGAGATGGGAGGGAAAGGAGGGAAGAGAAAACAATTTGGAACTCAAAATCTTAGGGGAAAAAATGTTGAAAATTATCTTTACGTGCAATTGGAAAAATAAAATACTATTAAAAAATAAAAAATAAAAGTGTCACGGTCGTGTCAATGGAGTTCATAAAACCCTGATTGGGAAAAGTGTTTTAGCATCTAAACATCTCAAGTAAATAGATAGACAATGGGAATCCTGACCCTCCTCTCTTCCCCCAAACTGACATAAAGAAGGCCTGAAAAAAAATTTCTTAATCTTTACATAATTCATTTTACCCAACTGGGATATCACAAAAATTCTCTGATGGTTGCTTTCACTGGTTCTTTAAGCAAAAAGGCTGCTGAGCACATACATCATTTTCATTCAGCTGGTTTTCATTTTCTTAATATAATAATGATGAGGTTGATAGCAGCAGTAGTGATAATCAGTAATAACGTAACAATGCGTTAACAGCCAAGAGGCTCACATTGCTCAATAGACACTGTCATTACTCTCAATATTTTTTTCCTCCACATTTTTACACACTTGATTGTGTCTGTCTGCCTCTGTATATCTGCCTTTATGAAGCTTCAATATGGCAGAAACTTTTAAAAGCAGTTTTGAATGATTTTAAAGTGAAATATTTCTCCTGCTTATGAGAATCAAACATTAAAGTTGCTGTTCTCATGTTTTACAGTGATTCACACGTGCCCACGGAAACACTAAGCACTTCAGCACCCAATTCAAATGTCAACTTACACTGCTTACTTAATGGGTAACCAATCAACTCAGCTCAATTACTGGCTCTTTCTCAGGTGTGTAATCACTTCTGTGCTCTTTGAGTCTGTGCATATCAAAGATATTACATTATGTATGAATTGAAAAGAGTGAGAGAGAAAACTGTCTACATATATCTGCTTAGCTATGGTAGTTGGCAGGCAGTGGGATTTATTGACAAAGGACCAACTTTGAAGGCAGAAAAAATCTTCTCTCTGACCCATACTCTATGTCCTTGGACAGGTCAATTAAAACCTCACTGCCCTGTACAACTTTTATAAGTGGCAAAGAAAGTGTCTACGTGAGTAGGTTCAGTCATTTCAGTCCTGTCCAATTCTTCATGATCTCATTTTGGGAGTTTTTGGCAAAAATGCTAGAATGATTTGCTATTTCCTTTTTCAATTCATTTTACAAATGAGGAAACTGAAGCAAATAGGATTTAGTCATTTGCTCAAGATCACACAAATAGTAAGTATCTGAGGCCATATTTGAGTTCACAAAAATTAGTCTTCCTGCCTTCATGTTAAGCTTGCTATCTACTGTGCCTCCTAGCTGCTTGAAGTTCCCCATACTAATGGAAAAAAAAAAAAAACTCACAGTCCAATGCCTTATCCCTATCTACTACAAATAGTAGAAGCTACAACTTAGATTTAATGCTTGCTGTAGAAGCTGGCCTTCTACTTTTCACAAGAGACAAAATCCAGGAAAGAAGCCAGCAATAAAATCCATGGCCACAGATAACTGTTTACAAGTGTATAATGTATGGGTAATAAGCAGGTGGACCAGAATTGCTAATACAAACAAGTGGGCTGACATATCTGATGATTGGCTTTCTGATCCTAGAAAGGTGTACCTTTTTCAAAAAGGACAAAAGAGATAAAATGGAATGAGGGAGATGGAAAGAACTTTGTATATTAAGTAAATTCACTTATGAAGAAATGGATCAATTTTCAAGGGGCAGGGACTAAGCACCATGCAGACCAGTTTGATGAAGAACAATGGAGCAAGATCAGAAGTGATATTGTCATGGGAGTATAAAACAGTATATTTTATAGCATAAAACAGAGGACTTTGATAGAAGAAGAAATGGAGATCAGAAAACAGATCATAATTCCAAGACACAAGCATGATACAATAATGATGAGCTATGTTACCATAGATAGAATACTGAACCAGAAGTCAACAAGGTCTGAATCCAATTCAGTCTAGCTTTGTGATCCTGAGTTAGTCATTTAATCTCCCTCAGTCTTGATTTCCTCAGCTGTGAAAAAGGAATAATAATATCTATATCTCCCAGGATTTCTGTGAGTATCAAATGAGATAATATTTGTAAAGCAATTTGTAAATTGTAAAGAGTTATGTAAATGCTAGCCATATTCATTATCATCATCATCATCATCATCATCATCATTATCCAGATAATAAATCAGCCTAACTGAAGTAAACCTTGCAAAAACAACCCAGGATCCAGAGCCCAAAAGCTCAGGGAATTGTAGTGGCTACAAAATCACCAACCAATTCTGATTTCAGTATAATTTCCATAGCCATTATGGAGAGGAACAACCTCTATGGAGAAAAGGACCTATTATTCCAGCTACCACCTATAACAGTGATGTGGTACACTAGATAGAACATAGGCTGGAGTCAGGAAAATCTGAGTTCAAATCCAGCCTCAAGCATTAACTAGCTATGTGATGGGGAAGTCTTTTGCCTCTATTTACTTCAGTCAAAAAATGGGGATAATAATGGCACTATCATAGGCACATATCCTTTTCCAGATCTAAATGAGATAACATTTATTAAATACTTAGAAAAATGCACTAGACAAATGCTTATCCCTACCCATCACCAGCCACTATCTACCATTTGCCATCAATAAGCTAATAAGCACAAGAATCCAGGGAACAACATTACCCACTCAAGCCACTCTCTCTGCTTCCAGTACTGCCCCTACTTGTCATCATCTAGGGGAGCAAACATTGTAAAATGTGACCTGTTGCCTGCCTTAGCAGATACAGTAGCCCTTACATCCTCAGCTACTAAAGACCCAGAAAAGTCTCCATCCCCACTGTCCTTAAATGTGATTGTTTTCAATGAAAATAACTTTACAAGTGATTCATCATATCAATTATGATAGACAGCTATCTCAGCAATACAGTGATCCAAGACAATTCCAATAGACAAATTAAAAAAAAAAAAAGAAGAAGAAGAAAAAGAAAGACGCATTGCCACTTACTCTGCTATTACTTTATCCTAAGGAATACTACACTTTTCCATCTGACTTGCAACTAAAACCTCCTCTCTAAGTTTTCTCTATTAGAATATTAGCTCCCAGAGAACAGAGAATCTTTTGCTTTTCTATTTGTATTCTCATTACTCACACATTGCATTGCACATAAGGAGTTGTGTTTGTTTTT
This sequence comes from Antechinus flavipes, assembly GCF_016432865.1. Classification (NCBI taxonomy): domain Eukaryota; kingdom Metazoa; phylum Chordata; class Mammalia; order Dasyuromorphia; family Dasyuridae; genus Antechinus; species Antechinus flavipes. The sequence goes on along the minus strand of NC_067398.1, from coordinate 492,042,113 downwards.
CTGTCATATCTGACTTTTTGTGACTTTATTTGAGGTTCCCTTGGCAAAGACACTGGAATGGTTTACTATTTCCTTCTGCAAATCATTTTTAAAGATGAGGAAAATGAGGCAAGCAAAAAAAAAAAAAAATGAGGCAAAATGATTTGCCCAGGATCACACAACTAGTAAAAAAAAAATTTGAGATCAAATTTGAATTCAGGTCTTCCTGATTTCAAGCTTAGTGCTGTATCTACTGCGCCACTTAATTGCCTCCAATTAAGAAGTAAATAAATGTTGTTGTTGTTGTTGTTTAACTCATTCATTCATATCTCCTGTAATTTTGAAAAAAGGTAAGAATTTAACAAACTCTTAATTTACAATATGTTACCTTAACTATAATTTCATTTTTTAAAAGGTAGAAGAGACAAGAGGAAATTCTAAAAGTTTTTTTTTTTTTTTTTTTTTTTTTTTTTGCGCAGAATATAGCTAACAGCCAACATTTACATAGCACGTAAAGGTTTGAAAATTGCTTTTTATGAAAATTAATAGCTAGCATTTATAAGTCTAAAGTTTGCGAAACATTTTAGATATTTATCTCATTTGATTCGCATAACAACCCTGTAAGGTAGATGCTAGTATTAGTCTCACTTTACAAATGAAGAAAAAAAGACTGAGGATCTAGGGATTAAGTCAGAATTTGAACTCAGATTCTCCTAACTCCATGTTTTATCCATGGCATAAAGCTGATTCTCAATAGAAACAAACAAAAAAAAAAGTATGAATAATGTGAAAACTGGAGGGATAATTGCTATTTATATTGTAGAATTCATAATAAAGGAAAGACAAGCATGGTCTAACTTGCATTAAAAATCATGTTAGAATTGGCAAAGATTAGAATGAGTTATCTGACAAAAAAACAGAAGGAAAAAAGGGCTTTTTAGCTGTATTGGGAGCTCATGTACCCTTAATAAGGGACATATATCCTTGGGATGAATGGGATGGTAATAATAGATGATGGAGAGAAAGCAGCACTATTCCCCTATGTTAGTTTGATCTTTCTGGAGAGTTAATAGATCTCCCTATGGAAGTCCTATTATATTCTGCAGTTTAATGCAATCTGCATAATGGTACATAAAAACAGGAGCAACCTAGAGGACTACAACATTACACCTATTTTTGACCTTTTTTTGGAATCATGGGCCCCTCTGGTGGTATGGTAAAGTCCTTTCTCTAAATAATGTGCTTAAATGACTAAAATAAACTGCATGTGATTATAAAGGAAGACAATTCTATTGAAATAGTTATCAAAATATATTTTTAAAATGAGTTCATGATTGCAATGTTAAAAAAAAAAAAAACTCTGATCTATAGGAAATCTCCCTTCCATTTTTTGATGTATTTATTGATCACCTACTATGTGCTCCATTCCCGTGTACCAACATTATATACATCATTATTGAGTTTTGCCCTGATTATTTTAAAGGACCATTTCTCCCTTGGTCAATAGCATCCTGAGGTTTTTCTCTGTCTTCCAGAATATTAACCACCCCCCCCTAATTTTGTAACCGTTGCTATATTAAAGGATCACTTTTCCCAATGGCCAGTAACATCTTAAAGTTTCTCTTAGTTTTCAAGAATATTAATCACTCCACCTAAAAATTTTGTATCCACTGTTATATTAAAGTATTATATTTCCCATTAGCCAATAGCATTTAGAAGTTACAGTCTTCCAGAATATTAACCATCCCACCTAATTTTGTAAGTACTGCTACTATAAGGGACAGATTTTTGATTGCTTTATCCAGATCATCAATAAAGATATTGAAGGGAATGGTTCCCAGAACCACTAAAAGTGGAACACCACTCGATGTGTCCCCTCAGGCTGACAGTGAGTCATTCAAAACTACCCTTTGGTGCTGCCTTCCCAGTCAGTGAACAGTGGAATTGCCAAGAGCATGCTTTCCTAGCTTGTCAAAGGCAGTGTTAGGTGGTAAAGAATCAAACTTCTTACTGAAATCAAGACAGATCATATCCATCGATTTCCCCTGACTCTGTAGCCTCTCATTCTCTATCATAGGAGGAAATTAAATTGGTCTGGCACTATTTGCTCTTTACACAGCTATGGTGATTGCTACTTAGTACCACGTGCTCTTTTCTTTGCTAGCAAATGGATCATTTGATGATTTATTCCAATACCTTCCCAGGTATTGATGTTAAACTGACTGTTCCATAGCTTCCGGGCTCATCCTCTTTTTTCCTTTCTTCTAGGTGGGCACAACGCTTGCCCTTTTCCAATCCTTAGGGACTTCTCCTGTCTTCTATGATTGCTCAAAAAATACTGGTGAGTAGCTCTGAAATGAACCCTGCCAATTCCTTAAGTACCCTAGGGTACATGTCATCAGGCCCTGCTGCTTTGAATACATTTCATTTTTCTAGGTACTCTGACTATGTCTTTTCCTATTCTCGTTTGGCTTTCTATCCTTCCATCACAGTTGGGACCTGCTCCAGTCAGTCGTTCATATCTGATCTTTTCTGAAAAGACAGAAGTAAAGAAGACAGTAAAAGCTTCGGCCTTTTCACCACCCTCTGTTATTCATTTTCCCTCTCTGTCAATTCATGGAGCAAAATATTCTCTGGTCCTCTTCATTTACGTAAATTTATTTGAAGAATTTCTTTTGTTATTTTTAAGTCCTCTGCCAGTTGCATCTTTTTCATCTTTAGTCTTCCTCATATTTTCCCTTCGAGCTTTCCTCTTTCCATAGAAGTCTGCTGATGATTATTTCATGCTCAGAGGACCCTGTCATCAAGCAACTCAGTCTATCATTTATATGAAGGACATTAAAAAAACTGACAGTGTTAATGATTTCACCAAAAAAGTACAGAGCTTAAAGCATAATAATTTCCAAGACTGACAAAGTATGTTTTACTACTGAAGGCACTGGTCATCCTTCATAACTGGTATGGACTTCCTCCTCATCTCTGCTTCATAGAGTCTCTGACTTCATTCAAGACACACCTCAAATACCACAAAACCTTTCCTGTTCTCTCCCTCTCCCCATCTACTAGTAGCTACTCTCCCAAAAGACCTTGTATTTATTTGTATTTATTCTCTATAAACTTCTATCTATTCAGTTAATCTTTCCCCACCCCAATGGATGTGAGTTTCTTGAGAATACAGATTATTTAGTGCTTTGTATTTGCATCCCCGGTGCATTACATAGTGCCTGGCACATAGTAGCAATCAATAAATGCTTGTTTGTTGATTTAAGTCCTACTCTTGTGCTTCATTATGGAAGTGACCTTAGGCTTCCAAAAGCTATTCCAGTGAAGGTCAAGCTTTGATATATGCTACCAAGCTAGAAAGGCTTCAAGGAAAGCACCTGCCATAGTCTATGTCTCTGTTATCTGAAGACCAAACTAGCTAAGTACAGACTCAAAACCAAAAGATTGGCCACCAAGTGAAGATTTGAAAGTGTAGCTCATGAAACTATCTAAGGTAGGAGTTCTTAAATATTCTCTTGCATCACAGATCTCTTTGGCAATCTAGCAAAGCCTATGGACCCTTTCTCAAAATAAAGTTTTTAAAAACATAAACTTAATTACATAGGATTACAGAGAAAATTCATTACATTGAAACAAAGATGGCAAAATATTTTTTTAATGTTCATGGACCACAAGTTAAGAACTCCTCATTTAAAATATATAGGAGAAAATGCTCCAAGTCATTATTAATCAGAGAAATGCAAATTAAGACAACTCTGAGATATCACTACACACCTGTCAGATTGGCTAGAATGACAGGGAAAGATAATGACAAATGTTGGAAGGGATGTGGGAAAACTGGGACACTGATACATTGTTGGTGGAATTGACAAGGTATGTACTTGAGAGTACATCCAACCATTCTGGAGAGCGATTTAGAACTATGCTCAAAAAGTTATCAAAGCATACTCTTTGATCCAGCAGTGTTACTACTGGGCTTATATCCCAAAGAGATTTTAAAGAAAGGAAAGGGTAGGTATGTGCAAGAATGTTTGTAGCAGCCCTGTTTGTAGTGGCCAGAAACTGGAAACTGAGTGGATGCCCATCAGTTAGAGAATGGCTGAATAAATTGTGGTATGTGAATATCATGGAATATTATTGTTCTGTAAAAAATGACCAGCAGGATGATTTCAGAAAGACCTGGAGAGACTTACATGAACTGATGTTGAGTGAAAAGAGCAGGACCAGGAGATCATTATATACTTCAACAACGATACTGTATGAGAACATATTCTGATGGATGTGGCCCTCTTCAGCAATGAGATGAACCAAATCAGTTCCAATAGAGCAGTAATGAATTGAACCAGTTACACCCAGCGAAAGAACTCTGAGAAATGACTATGAACCACTACATAGAATTCCCAATCCCTCTATTTTTGTCCGCCTACATTTTTTATTTCCTGCACAGGCTAATTGTATACTATTTCAAAGTCCAATTCTTTTTATACAGCAAAATAACTGTATGGACATGTATATATATGTTGTATATGACTTATACTTTAACATATTTAACATGTATTGGTCAACCTGCCATCTGGGGGAGGGGATGGGAGGAAGGAGGGGAAAAATTGGAACAAAAGGTTTTGCGATTGTCAATGCTGTAAAATTGCCCATGCATATAACTTGTAAATAAAAAGCTATATAATTAAAAAAAAAAAAAGAACTACTGGGAAGTGATGAACTGAATAAAGAGAGATATAAAATCAAAAAATAAAATAAAATATATAAGCGGCTGTAATCTGCATAGTGTAAGGACATAGACTGATGAAATCACAGGTCCTTCAAAGTCAGTTATAAATTATACAAACAATAGTTAAATGATGGCACAGGCATGTCCCCAAACTTACCATCAGTTACACAATGGTACTTATTTATTTAAATAAAAATTAATTTGAATTTTCCATAGCATTTTTTCTGTATCTCTTCTTGTCCCTATTCACATTTTACAAAGTATTATATTTAATGGCATATATTTTCTAGTAGGGCAGCTAAGTGGCACAGTGGATAGAGAACAGGGCTAGGAGTCAGGAAGATTTCTCTGGGTTCAAATTTGGCCTCAGACACTTAATAGCTGTATGAGCCTTGGCAAATCACTTAACTATGTTTGCCTCAGTTTCCTCCTCTGTAAAATGAGCTAGAGAAAGAAATGGCAAACTTCTCTAGTATCTTTGCCAAGAAAATCCCAAATGGGATCACCAAGAGTTCAACACAACTGAACAAGTTGTCCAGTAGATTTTAAACTACTTGATTATAGGAAATATATTATTTTTCACTTTTGTATCCCTGACTCCTAGCACAGTGCTTGGATGTAGTAGACACATAATAAATATTTGTTGGGTTGAATTGAAATGAAACGAATTTTCAACTTGCTATTTCTCAACCTTACATTTGGACTTAATCAGTTCCTTTGACAGTGAAAATCAAGTTCGCATCACTGCTTTCTCCATGTGTGTAGAACTCCTATTGATTTGATTGATATGACTGCTGATATCAATTGAAAATACATGGACTGGAGCTTCATTTGCTTGAGCAAGAGTAGGCAATTAAAATTGCCTGCAGGCCTAAGAGAGGAGGCCCAGCATCTGGACTGAGGTTCCACTGAAATGGCTATTAAAATGATGCTGCTGACATCATCTTCTAGTTACCAAGTAAAGAGGTTAATATTAAACTAAGGCAGAGAAGCATACTTGACTCCCCTCCAACAAAATCAAAAGTAGGTTTCAGGCCTCAATCATCTAAATGGCTCAAATAATAAAGTACAGTTTCTTCAGGGGATGCAATCAATGCTAATCATTGGCAAAATAATGAAAGTCTGTCCTTTCTCCTTATTATATGCTCTTTACCGCCTTACTGACAATCCTTGAACATGTGTGAAAAGAGAGCTGTTTGACTCAAATGTAATGGAAAGAAGATTCTACCCTTACCAATTATTATTCCAACTTCTGAAGATTTTAGGGAAGAGGGATCTAGAGAATCAGATAGATTTTTAAGAGAATTAAAAAAAAAAAGGAAATTGTGAGAGATTTGGATGAATTGGGAGAACTTTGGGCTTGTTAAGGAGACTGGATTATAATGAATCTAAGGAAAGAATATTTGTAGAAATTAGAAATAACTTGAGGGAAAAATTGAAGGATTTCAACTTAAGTTGAAGTAGGAGATGTAAGTCAGGTTGACAGGAGAAAAGTATTGATGAATAGGCCCTCAAGGATGGAATAATTGATAAAATGAGGTAAGGAAGGAAAAGTTTGCTAAAATAATAAAAGAATATATATAGTAGATAAATCATAGAACTGAGAGTTAGGATGACCTGAGTTTAAATCCTACCTCAGACATTTACTAACTGTGTGACTCTAAGCAAGTCATTTTAGCTTTCTGCCTCGGTTTCCTCATCTGTAAAATGGAAATAACAATAGCACCTATTTCACAGGGTTATTTGTAGGGATCAAATGAGATAATATGCAAAATTTTTTATAAACCCTAAAGTGCTATATAAAAACTAGCTAGTAGTAAGAGGTAAAAGGTAATAAATCTTTAAGAGATTTAAAGTTATAAAGAGACAATAAAAGTGTGTAAACTACCATGAAGAATTGTAGTTATCTGTGCTTTATATTTCCATCACAGTCAAATGTCTCTTATTTATACTCAAAGTAAAGAGGGGCTTCCTTCCTGCAAGATGGCTCTAGGAATACCTTTTCATACTCCAGTTTTACAAGGTCAATGAAGAATTCATATCAATATTTGATGTCTTATAGACATCTCAAAATTAATATATACAAAAGAAAATTTATTATCTACATCCCTTTAAAGAAAGTCTGCCCTATTTCCTTTCTTTTTCTATCTAGCATTCTTCTAGTTATGCTTTACCTTTATACAGTTCTGTTAGTGAAAAAAAATAACATTACCTCTAGTTTCTATTGTATGGATTTCTACTGCATTGATTCTACAACATAATTGATTTTTATGCTGTATCGATTTTCATAATTGAATCTGCATCTGCCTAAAGCCACATTCCTATATCCTTGAATTGGTCTCAGAAATTTAGATATCCCTCTAAGTTAGCTTGAAGTTATTTTAAAAGAAAAGTTGTAATCTCTCATGCCAGTATCTCTTCGGGGTACTTCCTAGATTTTTTGCTAAACCCCACAAATTAACATCCCCAAAGATATGTCATCCGTCCTTGCCTATCTTTGTGAGTTAGAAGAGTTTTATCTCTTTCAAGAAGACAGCAATTCCAGCAATTGAGATCCCCTAGCAAAGAGTATAAGATATATATGGATCCCCTAAAACAATTAATATTCCTTAATTGTCAGAGTGGTGTGATAATTCTCATCCTTAATGCCAGCACTCCTTCTTAGTATAACCCACTTTACAATCTATCACCTTTTCTTCATGTCTACCAAGACCCTTCTTTGTTGTGTGTCAATAAGGAGGAGTCCTCTCCTTCTCTTAAGGTCACTGGCTTTATTGACATTACCAGCCTGACCTGTTTTGTTAATAGTTATATGTGTTACTATCAATAAAGAGTCTCTAATTTTTTTTTGTTTCTCTAAAGATGAGAATCTAAATATTAAATAAATCGATCAACTAACAAGCATTTATGTGTATGATGTGCCAGACATTCTTCTAGGCACTGGAGATAGAAAAACAAAGAAGACACATTCTCTGCACCTCAAGGCAGAGCTTCCATAATGAAAGCATTGGAAAGGGAGGAGAAGGAAAAGGAACCTGAGTCTGGATGCTGTATGTATTCATATAGAGATGATATGAAATGTACATAGTGTAAATTCAAATTAATGGATTGTAAATTCAAGTTAAAGGAGGCAAAGGAGGAGGAGAATACTCGTATTAAGAAAAATTAGAAAAGCTTTATGTAGGAGGCAGTGCTTGAGCTAAGCTTTGATGGAGGCTAAGAAAGGAAAAATGTAGAGTTGACTTGACTGTACATTCTAGGCCTGAGGGTCAAGCTGGATAAAGGCACAAAAATGGGAGATGAAATATCACAGGAAAGACCGCAAGTAAACCAATTTACCCAGAAGTACATCAATGAAGTTGATCTCTGTCTCAAATGAAAATGGCACAACCAAACCATACTACTGAATACTGATTTAGAAAACCATATATTAACATTAGGTATGTTTCATTGAACTTTTATGTCTTTTGTTAAATATTTCTAATTACATTTTAATCTGGTTCAGCTGTTAAGGAAACTGTTAAGCCCCAGGCTGGATGTTTGATAAAGGCAAAAAATGTGTGATGAGTCTGGAAAAGCAAGCTGTAGCTAGATTTTTAAGGATATTAAATTACATACAGGAGAATTTGGCCTTTTATGTGGTAAAAGAGAAGCTTTATGAGCAGAGAAATGACGGGTTCTAGTAATATCACTTGGAAAGAGAAGATCACAAATAGGAAAGTAGAGAGATAGGAAGTCCAATTGGGAGGCTATTACTGGATTTCAAGTGAGAGATGATTGATAATGTTGGTCATATAATGCAGAAAAGTTGACAAATTTAAAAGTTATTGTGGAAGTAGAATCAATTGAATATGAATAGTGGAGGAGATTAAAAAGAAAGATGACTCTGAATTCTGGCACAAGTGCCAGAAAAGATTACAAAGCTTCCTACAGAAATAAAGAAAAGGAAGAAGTGTGGATTTGAAAGAAAAGTCTTGTCACATGCATACTAAGTTTGAAATATCTATGGATAATCCAGTCAGAAATGACCAGTTGGTGTGACAGGGGCCGTAGGTCAAAAGAGAGACCAAAGCTTATTGCATTGACCTAGGAGTTCTCTGCATGAAGATGATAACTCAACCAGTGGGAGTAGAAGAGATTTCCTAGAGACAGAAAAAAAAGAAGAGGGCTTGGGACATGGTTGATAGAACCAGCAAGGGAGATTAAAAAGGATCAACTAAATGTACACAATATGAGATATAGATAACCCAAAAGAAAACAGTAAGCACTCACTCAATACTCAGATTGGACTGTGATTTTATTAACAATACAGATCATAATCCATCTGTGCCTGTCCATCTTCTGTGACTGTTGTCTTCCAAAAAATTCACCTGGATGCCTTCCTAGATGTCTTTCGGCAATGAAAAGAAATCACTGGCATATATAGGCTGTTCATCAATTATTCTTCAGTGTCACCACATGATCAGCCCATCTTCTTTTCTGATCATACGTTTCTTTGATTATATTCTTCACTCTGGTTCTTCTTTGAAATTCATTCTTCTTTATGAGTTCCAGCATTCATACTTGGACTCTAATATAACAATTCCAAAAATGTGATTACAGAGAACATAGAAATCTCATGAAAGAGAAAAAATTAAAGCAGCTGGATAAGACCAATATATATAAAAAAGAATCTGTATTAGAAGTAAGATAATTGTAAGAAAACCAAGGGTTTGATTCATAGGGTATCTAAAGAGGTGGAAGATACTAAACACAAAGAAAAGAATCTTGGACCGCAGCAATACAAAAAAAAAAAAAAAAATTCTATTGAGAGCATCAATAACCAGTAGAAAGGGTACATTGACTTAGATAAAAAGTTTATTATAATAGTTTTTGCTAATCTTTTCCATTGTTGTTCAGTTTGTTGCCCTTCCAGTTTCATTCTTAAGTGATCTTAGGATAACTTTGTGTATTTCAGTATCTTGTCAGATGTTCTTTAAATTGATATTACTCTCTGTTCTCATTCATTCTCTCTGTCTGTCTCTGTCTCTGCCCTGTCTCTGTCTCTCTCTGTCTCTCTCTCTGTCTCTGTCTCTGTCCCGTCTCTGTCTCTGTCTCTCTCTGTCTCTCTGTCACTGTCTCATTCTCTCCCTCCCCCTCTCTCTCTCTCTCTCTCTCTCTCTCTCTCTCTCTCTCCTCTCTCTCTCTCTCTCTCTCTCTCTCTCTCTCTCTCTCTGTGTGTGTGTGTGTGTGTGTGTGTCTGTCTGTCTGTCTGTCTGTCTGTCTTTCTTGCTCTCTGTCTCTCTGTTTCTCTCTCTGACAAACTGGTCATGCTTTTTCTATCATCCTTCTTCATAAAATTTTATAGATGAATTTATATTCTAATGAAGTGCAATGTTTCTCCACTTTGTAAGCGAGTGCATTTTTCTCTAACTTTTAAGGTATTTTTAAGGCTTTTTTGGTTGCTTTCTTGTCTTATTATGGCAACTTCTACATGATTGGTCTAAATCTAACTGGTTTTCCTCCCTTAAATATCTCCTCTATTTTAACTCATTCTCTACACAGCAACCAACATTATTTTCATATGAAGCAGGACTGACTATATCAGCCCTTATTCAATAACACCAGAAACTTATTACTTCCAGGATCAAATATAATGTCTTCTATATGTCATTAAAGATTTTCATAGTCTGACCCATCTCTACTTTTCTAGCCTTCTCATATTTTACTCTCCCCTTTATGTTCTCTATAGTATAACAATAGCAGTTTATTTGTTGCTTCTGGAATAATTCACTCTAACACCCTTTTCCTTGTCTTTGTACTACTTATTATCTCTCATGCATAGAATTCTCTCCTTCTTCACCCCTACCTTAACATTTCTGGCTTCTTTCAAGACTCAGATGAAACATCACCTCTTTTTTTCTTTCTTTTCTTTAAATTCTTTTATTTAAAACTTAAATGCAAAATAAGCAAAAAACAAAATAGAAAACAAAGATAGAAAAAAGAAAAAAAATGTTCATGTGCCCAACAGAACATAAGGAAAGATTCAAAATATGTAACAATAAATTTCTATTTCAAGAAAGCATATATGATAATAGAAGACATTGTATTCATAACCATCCATCTTTGTTTCCTTGTAGATTTTCTTTTGTTCTTTGTTGTGTACTTTTTGCTTTATTCTTTTTTTCCTCCCGACTCCCGACTCCATCTCTCCAAGCAGGCTATAGTTAAACATAAATATATTTATAGATACATACACACACACACACATATATATACATAGACACATACATCAAAACAATATTAATATGGCTGATATATAATGTAGATTTCTCTCTTGATTTAATTTTTTAAGTTTGACTTTGCAATTAATAATTACTACCCCTATTTTTTTCTTTTCTAATAAATTCTATTCTTGAATTTTGTGGAAATGTTTTGCATAACTTCAAACATGGCTTCTCAATGGTGGGGGTTTGGGGGAGGAAAGGAAGGAAAAGAATCTGGAACTCCAAGTTTTAAAAAAATGTAGAAAAAATTGTTTTACAATAAATTCTACTTCTGTCCATTCAAACACTACCTTCAGATGACTTTCCCAGACCCCTCAGACTTCCTCTCTGAGGTCAACTTCCCTATTGTTGTTGTTATTGTTGTTGTTCAGTCATATCCTACTCTTAAAGATCACATTTGGGGTTTTCTTGGCAAAGACCTTAGAGTGATTTGCCATTTCCTCCTCCAGCTTATTTTACAGATGAGTAAACTGAGGCAAACATGGTTAAGTGACTTGCCCAAGATGGCCCAATTACTAAGTGTCTGAGGCCAAATTTGAACCCAGGAAGAAGAATATTCCTGATTCCAAGCCCTATTCTCTATCCATTTTATCCACATAGCTGTCCTCCAACTTCCTTCTATACTATAGCCATATCTATTTTGGGCTATATCTATTTGCTTACATATTATATAAATTCCACTAGGACATAAACTGCTTTTGTGATTTTGGTGTTTTTTGAATCTCCATTTGGCAAACAGTAAATGCTTAATAAATACTCATTGATTGATATGAAATTATTGTAACCAGTGATGATAACACATTTTTATAACTCAACCTATTAAAATTAATGAGTTTGGAATTTCCTTAATTGCATATCATATCCTTTTCTAATTTTAATCTGTGTTCTATCAAATCAGTGGTCTTATTTATTGTATTCCATGTTTGAGGAATGATATATTTGTAACTGAGTTTTTCATATCCGTTAATATATAATCAATTTCAATTTCTGTGATGTCACTATATCGGTGTCCTTTCTTATATTTTCCCAAAACATTTGTACTACATAGGTAGCCACATTATAATATGTTTGACAGACAGATCATTTCAGAATAAGCAGGGATATCTGACTTTTTCCACAATGGATCTTTGGTCACCTCATCTTGTACTCTTATCATAAGCTTGAGAAAAAAGTCCATTTTGAAGAAAAAGGTAACACCATTTTGATGGCTTACATGGTATCATCTGTTGTCTAGGATGAAGAAGAAAAAGAATTTAATAAGATCCTTTAAAATACATCAAGATATAATCTAAAACCCAAATATTTCACTGTGAAGGTAAGCACAGTGGAAGATGGCAAATATAAATACATACACACACACACACACACACACACACACACACACAATAATATGGCTCAGATTTGAAAAAAAGAATATATATATAGATGACATAGAAATCTCATACCTATATATTATAATGCTTTCAAAAAAAAGTGGGAAAATATAAGGTATGGCAAACACTTGCATAGTAACTAGAGATAAAAAGGCAAAAATGAAACATCCTCTGCTTTTGAGAAACTTCCTTCTTCTGACCTCATGCCCAGTGCTTTTTCCACCATACCTCTATGCCTCTCTAGATATAAAACTCTCCTACTTAGAGAAGAGCTCCATTAATGTCACAAACATTTGTCCTTCAGAACCAAGTGAAAGACTCAAACAAGATCTTGCCAGAGCAAGAACAATCTCAGTTTAAACATTATCTTGCTTTGAATCTGAAAATTCTCAAAAGATCAAATTAAGAAGCATTTTTGAAGCACCTACTATGTACCAGCATTTTGCTAAGCCCTGGAGATACAAAGAAAGGTAAAAACCAAAAATAAATAAATAAATGAACTCTCCTCTCAAGAAGCTCGGGTATCATAGTTAAATCTTATCCTTCTTATTACTACCCAAGTTACTTCAGATAGCAACAAATTCTGCTCATGAAGATACAGTCAAGTATTGAAGAAAATTCCCCCCCAATTATGATATCTTATTACTGATTCATCTGGAGTGTGTCTATTGCTTGGGAAATTTAACTGAAACATGACATAACCATTATTTGTAAATGATGCTTTTCTTTTAGGTTATACTCCAACCTTTACTATCTTCTCAAACATCTCTATTCTCTTTCACCTCATATCAATAATTGTGATGAATTCCCTTCCTTAATAAAAAGTATAAATAATATCAACAACCCCTAATCTTTCTTACCAGATAAGCTCTTTCACTTGCAATGGGCACACTAGGAAACCAGAAAGCATTTATACTCAACATTGATCATATTGCAAATATAAGTGGGAGCAGGGAGATATACTTTAGATTTTTCCTGGGTGATGTCAATTAAATGATATTTCCTTTACATTATACCTTGGGTTTTTTTTTTTTTAACGTGTATCTTGGATTTTTTTTTCCCCAGGAAAACTTTCCCATAAATTCACAAAATGTTCCAAAGCTTAGTATAGGTTTACACCCTGAGAATTTATTATTCATGAAATAGACCTTTTGAAGTCTGATTTCTCAGTATTGATGTTTTATCTTTAAACAGTGAACATGAACATTGGCTCAAAGGTCCATTGACAATCACTCAGGAATAACTCAGACGTTTGTGTCTAGGCAAGGTCTCCCCTACACAGGGAACCTTTTGTAAATATTAGTTACTAGAATCGTAACACTAATAGATGTAGTTAATAATTATCACAATGTGCCAAAACTGCACAGTTTGCTCCCTGATTACAATATTAAATTGCTATTGAGCTGTGGTATTTGCTTCAGGCAATACGAGTGAGAACCCCCCAAAGACTCTGCCTGGCCTCGGCACACAAAAATGGAAAATGTACTTCTGCACACAATACACAGGCAGCAGTGGGGTTTGCCAGAAAACAAACACAAAACTCAGACAATAGAAGGAAAGTTTTATCAGAGCTGAAGTGTCCTTGCACTTGGGAACTGTCATCTCTCTAAAAGAAAAATACATACACACACACACACACACTGGATAGCAGCTTACATGGCAGGCCATTACCATGGGCCCAGTGACTCATGATGTAGATAGAGCCGACTGCACAGTCGGAGCCAGCTTTGTTTTATTTGCATTTGATTATGTCTCCAGATAGCAGAGAAGTTGGGGCACCTGGAGAACAAGAGCAGACCTAGGAGAGGAGGGAGAGAGCTTTAAGTTACCACCACCCTCTTCCTTCCCCGGCAGGTCAAGTGGCCTGGACAATAGGGCAACGCTTTTGAGAGCAAAACTACAATTTAATTGAGAGGTGTCATTAACACCAGGGTTGCATTTTCAAAAGCAGGCTCAATGGGGGCATTTGTCAGATGTAGCCTCCCCCTCACCCACCCACGCGCTGCCTCCCCCCCCTCCATATTTGCAATTAGGAAATGCTTTTACTGGAGACCAAAGGCAGGGGCAAATGAGTGGTTAGCAAGCAATTTACATGTACAAACAGGAGCAACGTTTGCCCACACCAGGGGCAATATGCATAAACATATTGTGGGCAGACCTACCCCTGCGCCTGTCCTAAATACCACTTTATAAGAAGAAGACTGATGAGTGTTGAATGTGGCAGTAGCAGGACCAGAAACCGAGTTGCTTACAGAGATTGATTAAAACAAAACAATTCAGCACAATGGATGCAGTTTTTTTCTTCATCAATCCATTTATGCCAAGGCCAATAAGTCAACTGTAAATGGTCTTTGGGGGATGACATCAGCTTGCACTTTGGGGGCTTTCTGCCTTGGAGAACGCCTAACTTCCTTCCAAACCTGCTCGAGGCTATTCCTGATCTTCCCAGACATTAGCCCTTTCCCCATCTCAGTCTCTCTCACAATTGCTTTGTAGCTTACATGGAAGCATTTATTCACTTGCTTATATATTTTGTTTCTTTCTCATTCTTACCCAAGGAATATAGGACAAGGCCTAGTTTTGAGGGGTTTGGTTTTTGTTTTGTTTTGGGGTTTTTTTTGCTTTTTTTTGGTTTTGGTTCTTTTTTTTTGGTTTGTGGTTTTTGCTTTGGTTATATGTTTTTGTTTTTGTTTTTGTTTTTCTTTCTATTTACCTCCAGGCCCTGAAAGTATGTCCTTGAACAAATGGCCACTGAATTAATGTTTACCGAATTGAATTGAATTTTTAACAAAAAAACTTGAAAGAACAGGCCTTTGTGACCATTCCTTGGTTACTCTGTGGTACTGTTTTAGGTGGAAGATATCACAACAATATTAGGGTCCTCAGGTTGGTGTCTTGGCTATGGTGAAAGAAATTGCAAACTCAATTTGTCTCCAATTAAGGGGGAAAGATTTATTATGTTGCCAACAGGCTAAGTTTCGAGGGAATTTAGATAATTTTACAGAAAAGAGAAACAAAGATCAGGTTCAAGTCACCAATATGCTAATTTTATGGCATAGAGGTAAAATTGAGGATTGGTAGGGGTAGAGTTTGCATCCATTATTAAAATGAAGAACATTGGATAAAGGTGAAGCAGCTTCCATCATTGAGAGGTGGAACAGCTTCCATCATTGAACTCTATGACTTACTGACCAACAGATTGTTTTCTGACAGCCAGCATCATTTGTGACACTCCCAAGGCTGGATAGCCTGAGGGTTTCTCAGAAATTGCTACATTCTCCCTAGGAGCTACACACTTCAACAGTACTGAGGATCATGGTATTTATTTCTATGCTACTGCTGTCACTTTCTAAGTCCTAAAGTCCTAAGGATGAGATATGATGCAAGACAGGCTAAATTGACCAGCAATAGATGATCTTTTTAAGCCTCTATTTTTGGGGAAAGGACTACTCTTTCATTGATGGCTATAATTTTCCTGTGAATTGAAGGGAATGGCCATGCCCAGCATCTTCTGAAGACAATATTAGGTAGGATAAAAATGCCTTATTTTGAGTATTCTTACAGCTTCTTCCTAATGATACCTCATGAAGGAAGGAAACATAATTTAAATGTACATTCAGTTCTCAGAAATTTATCAATGAAGTCTGGACTGTGTTAATTATTTTTGAAAATAAGCTGATTATTTAATCATGAGTCAAAGAAAGTAAAAGAGAATGACGGTGGTATCTGCTCCAATGCTAGAATGCTACTGAAAGGAATAAAGAAAAATAACACTTAAAGTCCTGAAGTCAGTAGGACCTGAGTTCAAATCTGGTCTCAGACACTTAACACTTCCTGGCTGTGTGACTCTGGGCAAGTCACTTAACTTCAATTGCCTGGGGGGGAGGAGGGGGGAATATATATGTAAATTTAAATAAAATATCCCTCCTAACCCCCATTCTTCCTCTAAAATAAGCATTAGGCCAAGAGACCAATTCAAGATTACTACAAGAATCCCAGGTTCTGATAACAATGACAGCATAGTATCATAAAATTTTGGAGCTGAAATGGGCATTAGATAAATAAAAAAGCATTATATTTACTCTGTGTGTGTGTGGGTGGGTGTGGGTGTGTGTGTGTGAAAGCCTACCTTCAATGGCCTTATATTTCTAGGGGAAAGACAACACATAAAAATGAATCTGAGAATAAGGGCTGGAAGATAATATGATGTAGAAATGGTGTCTAGGAAGTAAAAATGGAGACCTGGGGCCAGTCAAGATAAAGTAAAAGTTTACCTATCAGAGTCCAGAGTAGATCTAGGGATATAGACCAAGGTTTAGAGAAATGAGAGGATGATGAGAATGATGAATGAAATATAGGTAGCATGTTTTGAAAATGGTAGCCAGGACCTCAGAGATCATTCAGGTTACCCCCTTATTTCATACATAGTCTTTTAAATGTCATTTGCAAACAGGAACATGTAGAAGATGTTACCTCATAGAACTTTAGGCTTCCAAAACTCGGGTTGAAGATCACTCAAAAAGTAATGTAGAGACATGAAAGCATGAGGAGAAATGGGGTAAAGGATATATGATGGAATGGAGGGAGAGAGAGAAGGGAGGGAGGGAGAGAAGAAGAAAGGGGGGAGGAAAAAAAGAAGGAAAGAAGGAAGAGAAGGAGGAAGGAAGAAAGGGAAGGAAGAAGGAAGGAAGGAAGGAAAGAAGGAAAGAAGGAAGGAAGGAAGGAAAGAAGGAAGGAAGGAAGGAAGGAAGGAAGGAAGGAAGGAAGGAAGGAAGGAAGGAAGGAAGGAAGGAAGGAAAGAAGGAAGGAAGGAAAGAAGGAAGGAAGGAAGGAAAAAAGGAAGGAAGGAAGGAAGGAAGGAAGAAAGGAAAGGAAAGGAAAGGAAAAGAAGGAAGGAAAGGAAGAAAGGAAAGGAAAAGAAGGAAGGGGAAAACTAAGAAACAATGGCCAGTCACAAATCAGGGTAGGAATTAACCATTGGGCAATACACAAGCTTCTAGGAAGGTAGATGGTACAATAGATAGAGCACTGAGCTTGGAGTCAGGAAGACGTGAATCTAAACTTGACCTTAGACACTAACTGTGTGATCTGGGTAAGTCACTTAACCTCTTTCTTCCTCAGTTTACTCACCTGTAAAATAGTGATAATAGTAGCATCCATCTCCCAGAGTTATTTTGAGATAAAAATTAGAATGCTTAGCATAGTGTTGAAACATAAAAGTTTCTCTTCCCTTTTTTTGGTATTTAAAAAATGTCAGGAAAATTTGAAGAGCCTCTCAGCATGTTGGGGAGACTGTAGTGAATAAACAGAAAGTCATGTACAGAAATCAGACATAAATTATAGTCAGAGAAGAGTAGCTATCTGCATCTTTAGAGGAAATACAGTAATGAGATCCCAGATCCACTGAAAGATCCATTTTTGTTGTATGACATATCTTACCAACCACTACTTTCTAGAAGATTGAACAAAATCACAGAATCCCAGGTTAAAACAATTTTAAAGAATTACTCTTGCTGCAGATGAGGAAACTGAGACCCAACAGAAATTAATTAATTTGTCCACAGTCATATAGTTAGCAGTTAACAAGTGTTTGTTTTTAAAATAACTAGAACAAAACTATATGATTTTGATTATATTCCAGGAAAGGTTTCAACAATCAAATCATTTTGTTTCAGTTTTCCTTGAAGATGCAAGGGAATAGGAAATTTCTTTTTGTAGTTAAATCCCCAATGCCAATCCCAGATTTGCATATTTTTTCCACTTGCCTTAGAAACAATGAGGTATTGTCCAATATTTTTTCACAGAAGCATTAGTTCTTATATGAGTTAGACTACAGTTCTTCCAAAGCCATGCCTACAGGCATAATTTTGTAGAAATGGGATCAGTTTTATAGCATTGCTACTTTATTGTTGGTGTTCCACCATTTTTTAATCACATCTGACTCTTTGTGACTTCATGTAGGGTTCTCTTAGCAAAGGTACTAGAGTGGTTAATCATTTCCTTTTCCAGCTCATTTTACACATGAGGAAACTCAGGCAAATATGGTTAAGTGACTTGCCCAAGGTTGCACGGCTAATAAGCATCTAAGTATTTGAACTCATGTTTTCTTGTTTCTGGAACAGCATTCTAATCATTGTGCCACCTAGCTACTTTAGAAACTTGATATCTTGGGCCATTTTTACACTGGGTAAAAAACAAAATTAATATTTTTTTTTTAAGAAATGAACTTAGGGTTTGATTAGGAGTGGGGAGGTAAGGTGAAAGGTGTTTCCAGGTAACTTATTATCTCTTTGCAGAAAGTACTATATTCTCTAGGATTTTTCTAAATGAATTATTTTGACAAACCTTGAGCCACTATTAAAGGGATGCTAAGAGTAGTTAGTAAAGGAATACAAGGGCTTCTCTTGCTAACCTATAACCCCCAAATCAACATGATTTTGCTGCTTATCTATGTACATAATAATGGCAGAAAGTTGAGCTGAGTGTAGAAAATAATTCTGGATTCCTTAGTTTATGTCTTATTTTTGGAGTTCCAATTAATCTGTAAGTTAAAACAAAAAAAGAGTTATGGAATTTCTAATCTTGAGTCAGATAACTATCTGGGACAGGAGGCTATGATCTTTGTTCTGGATTTAAGGTTGAAAAACAAAATTTAACCTTAGCAAGGGAAGCAGTCTGCTTAGCTTTTGTTACCTGAAGTAGGGACTTTGACAGAAGAGCTATCAACCTACTCTGTATCAATGAAATGTTTTCCAGCCACTATATCCTTGTAGACTGTAACTGAAATGACTGAAAGGTCATCCTGAAGAGATGAAAGTCAGAAGTTAGTAGCAAAGAACAAGGTCCTACAGTGACTAAGCACCAGACTACCTGAAGACCCAGCATAACTCAGCTGAGACTATATACCCATTTTAGAGCATACCCATCAAAAAATTAAACAATAATGCCACTAGAAGACATATTTTGAATTGCCCCTCCAAGAGGTGTGCTTTTCCCTCTTCATAGCTCTGGCCAGCTACATAAATTTCCTATTTTTACAGATTCTACCAGTATTTTTTTTTTGTAAGAAAGTGTGCTTTTGTAAGAAAGCATATCCAGAGTTTATGGAGAGAATAAGAAGTTATTGATTCGGGGAACCAAAAGATGAGATTAGGGTTCCTGGTGGTCAGGGAGTGAAATGATGAGATTAATGGCAGGCTCGGGGTTCAGGGAACCAAATGAAGAGATTTGGCTTCCCCAAACCCCCCCTTGGGATTCAGCACATAGATAGGGAGTTTGAGACCCCTTTCTAGTGGCACAGAGGTCCTTCGTAAAGGAAATTGTGAACCCAAAAAGCTAGACTAATAAGAAGATTATTATTGGCATTGGGAATTCAGCCTTTGCTATACATGAATAGAAAGGCTGAATTCCTTAGTGGCAAGGTCCCAACAGAGAAGTAAAGTTTCTAGTAGAGAAATTCCAACAGAGAGATATAAAGTCTCATTAGGAAAATAGGTGGGGATAAAGAGAGGGTAACACTGAAAGAGAATACCTTTCCAGCAGGCAGAGTTTTGTTGCTATGCCAGAGATGGCATATTAGCTCCTCTGCAAGGATTGGGTTTAAAATTGCCATTTTTATAATAGAAGCCTTTGACTACAAGCCAAAGTGTGCTCCCCCTGGAGTTTGAGCTAGAATTGAATAGAAAATCTTAGAAGTGAATGGGTATTTCTCCAATTCAATGAGGTTAGAATCTCCAATTCCTTACTTAGCTAGCCCCACCTAGATAACAGAATGAAGCTGTTGTTCCTCCAGCTGGGTCTTTACAATGGCAAGATTCAAGGAGAAAGTCTCCTTGAAGGAGCTTCTCAATGCTCTACCTCATGGCTCATTCCCAAAATCAAAGAGAGAGAGAGAGAGAGAGAGAGAGAGAGAGAGAGAGAGAGAGAGAGAGAGAGAGAAAGAGAGAGAGAGAGTGTTTTGGGCTCCCCTCGTCATTATCACCATTGTACTGTTGTGATATATGACTGTGTTATAGTTCACTGTGGCAAATTCCTTAACTTTTTCAACTTTTAACCAATTGAATCTTCTGATTAACTAAAGAAAAAATAAATACATCAATGGAACTATGGTTTGGGTTAGAATATGTAGAATACCTTAAATCTGTGGTAGTTATTATTGGGAGTCCTATGCAGGAAGGGTGATAAATTGTACATCATACACTCTAATCTAAACTATAGTGTAATACTATAAAGAGGAAAGCTCTTGTGAAAGTGATTGCTGAGATACTGTTCCTGAACACGGACAACATGAGAGGCCTCATGAAAAGAAAGAGAAGCAAATTTTGTAATTTTCAAAAGAAAATAGACTATTATATGCAAATTATAGGACAGTAAACTTTAACTCCATTCCTGTCAAAATTCTAGAACACATTACAAATAGGCATAACTAGAATATGATAGCAAGATGTTAATTGAACATCATCCAGAATTAATTATGTCATATTTCCTTTTTCAAAAGGTTATAAAACTGATAGGTCAAGGTCTATAGCTTACCTAGATTTTGTAATTACTTTTTATTTTATTGCACAGTCATTTCCATATCTAGCCCTCCTGCCATTCCCACAATGAGCCTTCTCTTGGAGCAAAGAAAAATAACAAGCAAAACATTCTAAACTACATTCTCCCACTTCTCCAAAAAAAGAAACTTACCTAGACTTTGGCAAAACATCTGACAGTCTCTAATGAATTTCTATGGGTAAGATAGAGAAATATAGGTCATGTAATAGTATAATTGGGTAAATTTGGAAAGGGGAAAAGGAATAAACATTTAGTTAGCATCTACTATGTGCTAAATACTCTACTAATATTTTCTCATCTAATCCTCACAACAATTCTACATTATTATTGTTTTTCCCATTTTATAGTTGAATAAACTGAGGGAAACAAAAGTTAAGTGACTTGCCCAGTGTCATATAATTACTAGGTGCCTGAAGCTAGATTTGAAATTAAGTCTTACTTCCTCAAGATCCTGTGCTATCAACTGCCTCTGGGACCATAGAGGAAATGGCTGAATGACCAGAGACAATGAATATTCATTGATGGTTCAATATCAATTTGGAATGATGGCTCTAGTCAAATGCCTAGGAATCTGTGCTATTTTACATTTATATCAGTGATTTAGGTAAAGGCAGAGATGGTATGCTTCTAATTTATACAAGGAACTAAAGTAATAGCAAACATAATGAATAATAATAACAACAGCATTTATACAGTGGTTTAAGGCTCACAAAGTACTATACATATATTATTCCATTTGATTCTCACAACAACTCTGCGAAGAAGATGCTATAATTATCCCCATTTTACAGATTAGGAAACCGAGACCGAGAGGTTCATGGCTTGCTCAGGGTTACATAGTAGCTGAGGTGGGATTTGAACTCAGGTCCTCCTTACTCTATATCCTCCAATTTGTCCATTTCATAACCCAGTTACCTCAAATGTGACAGAATACAAAAGCATCTTGACAGTTCAGAATGTTGTGTTGAATGTAAAATGAAATTTAAGAATAGATATAAAATATTTGGACTCAACCAACTTCAAGAGTATAGCATGGGCAAACTGAGGCTAAACATCCATTTGTCTGAAAAAGATCTAGATATTTTGGTAGGACCTTAAGATCCATAGGAAGAAACAATTTGATGTGGCAGTCCAAAAAACATGATCTTAAGCTGCCTTAATTAAGAGAAACGGTGTTAAGAATGATGACACTTATCTGCAACCTTAGAGATTTGTAAGAGTGGATTCCAAACCCCACCAATGAGATATCTTCTTGTTTGAGCTTATCTCTTATCCTACTTCCAACTGAAAAGCTCATTTACTCTGATGTATTCTACTCTCTACCTTAATCTGCATGATTTTTCCAATTTCTATTTAGAGCTTTCTTTAATATAAAAGCTTTACTAACTATTGATAGTCATTTATGTAATCAGCACTTGAGGGTAAGGAGCTGAGCTAGCAATAGTAAACTAAGTATTATCCTTCCCTTAAAAGCAATCAGAAAAAAAAATTGTAGTTATCCTGATGGCAAAAATATTGCACTCCTAAACCATCAATATTTAAGTTATATTAGATAGATCTAATTCTAGCCCAGTACCTTTCTTGAAGATAGATAAGTAAAAAAGCCAGCATCAACCACAGTTCTCCCTTCCTCCGTAAAAGTGAAATCAGTTCCCCTTAAAGATGGGGTAAAGCAGATCCCAGATCAGACAGATAAACAGAGAGACAGATACACACACACACACACACACACACACACACACACACACACACATATATTATATATAAATATACATACATATGTTTGTGTGTCTATGTGTCTGTGTATTAAGTCAAACCATCTTTATATTTAACTAGCCACCATACACATACATTTTCCAAAAGAAAAAAAATTGAGACAATTAAAGAAAATCAAAACACTAGGTCTGACTGAGAAAGCCAAGGAAGGGTTGGACCAGGCTAGAATAAACAGGATTATCCATGCGCTAGAGTGAGTGGGCACTGGGACTGAAGTTAATGCTGCTATTTATGAGAATAATTGAAAACCAATGAAGAAATCAAGCTGAAAATTGTTGTGCCAAAGTTCCCTTTTAATGTCATGACCCAGTTTCTCCAATTGTCCTATTTAGTTATTCTGCCTCAGGTTATAACTTTCCCTTCTTAATGTTTGACAGGATAAAGGTTTATCCATTTTAGAAGTCATTTATCAGTAACCTCTCCAGTACCTCCCTCCATTGTGTCATCCTAGGGGCCTCCCCCCCATTGGGTTATCCCCACCCAGATGCCTCCCCCACTGTGTTGTTGTTCTTGTTATCCTATGAAAGGCTGGACTTGGAGGATTCAAGGCTGAACTATTTGAGATGATAGTCTCGTCCAGCCCTGGGATCAAACATGGATCCATTGGTCCCAGTATTTCTCTCCATTTAATAAACTATTGAATTGGTCTCTAATCTCTTGTCTTGCTCAGTTTTTCTGGCATTACAAAATGAAAGTCCTTTTGGCAGGGATAGTTTTAGCTGTGCATTTCCCCCTTTTTCTTTGGACTTGGTGGTAAGGCAACCTTCCTGCCTAATGGCAGGTAGTACCTGAGGGGTAGTACCAAATATCTTTTGTAAGATAAAGGGAAGGAGAAGTGAGAGTAGGAGAGCAGATAGAGTAAAAAGAGCAGGTTATCTCAATAGTGCCTGAAAAGAAAAGAGAGAAAAGAAATCTCCATATTCAGTGTTAGGAAGTTGCTCCAGAAAGGTCCTTCTGTGGTTTCTAAACATTTGTAAAACAAGAAATTTATTTAGCAACTTTGTTGAAAAGCAAGTATCCAACAAGCATGTTGGGCAGTTGGCCAAATAGTGTTAGAATCAATGTTTTATACTGTAGCTAAATTGCTTATAATAGACGGGCAGTATTATAACAATACAACAGTAGTTGAGGCAATGTTTTATATGTATTCCACTTGAATTGTCTTAGGAAAATTCTGAAGATCACCCGGAAGGATAAGATACCAGATATTGAGATCCTTTCTCTAATTAAACTGCCAAACACTGCAGAGAACGCAACTCCATTGTGTTGGTCACATTATTCAAATGCCAAATGTACACTTGACAAAAAAATTACTTTATGAAGAACTCACCTGGGGTGAATGCTCACAAGGTGGTCAGAAAAGGCAATACAAGGACACTCTCAAGTTCTCTCTTAAGAACTTTAAAATCAATTATTTGGCATAAGAGACATTGGCACAAGACCACCCCTCATGGGATCATCTCATCAGAGAAGGTGCTATGCTTTATGAGCAAAGCAGAATGGAACTAGCTCAGAAGAAACATAAGATGCCCAAACCTAGAGAAATAACTCCAAATGTTCATAGGGCAATTTGTGCCCAATCTGTGGCAGGACATTCCAAGCTCGTATTGGTCTCGTCAGTCACAGTTGGACACATGAGCCTGACTATGGCATAATGATGTCATTTTGGTCCTCTTCAAGAACAAGGACAACAACCAACCAGTAAAGGTATCTCTGTCTTGACCAACAAATTTGTGGCAATAGGGAAAAGAAAGGACTAAGCATTTGTGTAGCATCTTCTATAGGCTAGGCACTGTGCAAAGTGCTTTTTACAAATATCTCACTGAATGCTCCCAATAATTCTGTGAGATAGATGCTTTTATTTCCACTTTACAGTTAAGTTACAGCCACTGGAGATTAAGTGGCTTGCCCAGGCTCATATAGAAAGTATCTGAAACTATTTGAATTCAGGTCTTCTTGACTTCCACTGCAACACCAGCTGCCTCCACAAAAGATTTGAACTCAGTTGAAACTGGTACTTGAATTTAATTTATTCATTCACTCATCCAACAGTTCAATCATTTAACAAGCATTTGTTAAGTATCTACTATGTCTTAGGCTTTGTGCTGGGGAGACAAAAACAAAAAAGAAAACTCTAGGGAGTTGAATCTACTAATAGAGTTGGACTTGAGGAAACTCAAATTCAGTCTTATTCCTGTGTTCTGATCCTTAGCCTCTATCTAAAAAGACATTCCTTGAGTGGGGTTTTGCCTAGAGATCACATGTAAAGGTAGGCTCATAACTTGATATGTCTCAATCTTCTCACATAAATTTTTTTGGGGAAAAACAAAGGCAATTTTCTGTTGCAGTATGGTCCATGGGTTCTGCATATGAGTCCAGAATCATTCTAAATCTGGAATTCCATGTATAACACTTTACTCCAAAGTGTCCCCTAATTTTTGTATGCCCTAGTGAGTTCATTACTGTCTGATAAAATGTTCTTACATAGAAATGAGTGGTCTTACAAAACCACAGTTTACATTTATGTAGCACTTTCAGGTTTTTGAAGCACTTTATACACATGCTTTCATCCCTATATTAAGGATGAGAAAATGGAGACTCAGGGAAATTAAATATCTTTCACACCATCAGAGCTATCTAAGTCAAAATTTGACCCCAAATTTTCCTGATTTTAAATCCAGTACACACTGTCTTGCTGGTGAGCCTCAGGTTGCATATAAAAGGCTTACATACCAATCTAGTGCCAGAGTCTGAGTTTCACTGTCTTGAGTCTGAAGAAATAGCATAAGAAGTGGCAGACTTTCTGGTAATGATGTTTCCAGCAGGCACGCCAAGGTACTGATCAGAGGCACATGTGTCTCAAAGAAATATGCTTATGGTCAAGGGCAGATTCTTAATCTCTCTGACATATGATCCCCATCCCATGTCTAATCCCTCCTTTCCTACATTCTCCACAGAATATATCCAACCTTGAAAGGTCAGCAGAGTCCATCTCAGTTCCAGACAGGAAAAAAAAAAATGAGGAGGGTCTGGAGAAGATCCAGAATGTCTGCTTTGCATTTTTGGTGGACTATATTCAGACTAAGGTTTGGTAACTAAAACAAAAAGGCAAAATGGATGATGTCAGAGAGGATGGCTCCTATAGCAAAGCCAAGAGGTGGGACATTTGGATTACAATCAATAGAAGCACCTAAAGGCTGGTACAGACTTCTTCAGATGAATGTAAGGGCTCTAGAGTTTTAAAAGATTTCTCAAATCTTTGTCATTACTGTTAAAGAGACTGTGGGTGTGTGTGTATGTGTGTGTGTTTGTGTGTATGTGTGTGTGTGTTTCCCTCGCCCATAGCACTCGTTAAGGAATCTTAGTCATGAATTTCTGGCTGGTGTAAAACAGCTGCCTTGATATTGGTGTCCTATGGTTTCTAAGCTCCCCGTTATCCTAGGAGGATCTGGAATCATATTGGCTGTGACTTTTCTAAATACTCCTCTCAGTGATTCCCTGCCATTAGCACCAAAACTCCAACAGTCTCACTAGCTATAGGCAAATGCTTGTCTTCCTGACAAAATCTCCCATCAGCCTCGATTAGTTTGGAGGGCCCTGTCTCATCAAAAAAGCTCCACGACAAATCCACTCCTAGTCCCCATGTTATAATGCTGCCATCAGGCTGAACAGTCAAAATCCATTTGAGTTCTGGGCTTCTGGGTAAACTTATCACTGAACTAAACTCCTTGCTGAAGGACAGGAGCTTCTCAGTCATGGAGGGTGAAAATTGGTTCCATGGGGAAAGCTTCAAAGCCACTACAGCCATCAAAATGTAGCTGGATGGATCCTGAGAACAAAAGGAGATGAGACCTGGAGTGGAAATGTGATAGTGAGTGGGGAAGGGGCTTCCTGTAGAAAATGGCAGAATTATTGTGTATTCTGCTTGAGTCAAGACATTGCAGCAAGGAGCCAAGTTGGTCCACAAGACTCATTATAGTTAGTCTATTTAACTTACCAATTACTTGGTGTATTTACCATGTTTAGAGTGACTTCATGTCAAAAATTAATCATGTCACTGCAGAGTGCCACTCAGAGGTATATTCAAGTTTATTGCCCAGAAGGAAAATAAAGATACTGTTGTCCTGACTCCAGAAAGCACTTTAAATCTGTTCACCAGATTGAAGAACAAAAGCTGTTTGAAAGCTTCATAAAACATAAAAATACTCCATAGATGCCAGAGATGGAAAGGAGCTGGGGGTGAAGGGGGCGCAGTTTTACACTGGTAAACAGAGAGGAGAGCCTTAAGTTCAACTGATGGTTTCACCATCCATTTGTCAAGCGACAGAGGGAAGTCTCTTCACCCCAATAAACTCTCTATGTCTCCATTTGGGAAACAGATAATAACTTCGATGAGTGTGACCTCCAGCTTCTACTTTATACCATCCCTTCTGCCTCAGAGATGAGACCCATTCCCCTGTGTTGGTTAATCAGTGGAAGATACTCAGGCTGCTGCTGCTTCATCTCCAAAGGCCCTAGGGTTGCTGAAAAGGACCGTATATTCATTTACTATATAAATCTAGGTGCTCAGAAACAAAATGAAACAAACTGAGACAAGAAAGTGTGCGCCAGACTGGCTATGAGCTGTGTGATGCAGAAATTTCCCTAGTGTGAATCCGGCTAGTTTGTACAGCTGGGAACATAACCATCCCAGGCATGAACAAGGACTCAGAACAAAGGGCAACAGTTGTGAGGTCAACAAAGGGACCACATAACAGAAGCTGCAAGCCAGAGGACAGAAATGGTCCTGCAAAATTCATGTTAACACTGTTCTCCTAAATGCTCCAGATGCCTGGGACTCTACCCGGTGGATACTGAGAGTATTTGTAGGCAAGGATCAAGAAAAGTTTTGAAAACTGGTTGGTAGTTTAAATTTAGACATCTTGTTGGGTATGTTTGTGTACACCTGTAGTCCCTGCTACTGGGAAGACTGAGGCTGGTAGATCACTTGAGCTCAAGAGTTCTGAGCTACAGTGAACTTAATACTACTATATGTCTGCAATAAATCTGGCACTAATATGGTGAGCCCCAAGGAGCAGAGGGCCACCAGGAAGCCTATAGAGAAACAAAACTATGCAGATGGAAAAATGGAATGAGTCAAAGTTTCCATGCCAAGCTGTATTAGGATCAGGTCTATGAGTAGCTGTTGTACTTCCAGCTCAAGTGAGAAAGCGAAAAAGAATAAATAATAAACTCAAAAATCTTTTGTCAGTTATTAAGATTGTTTTTATAAACTCAACTCCAACACTAAACAAAGAGATCTCATCCTAAAAATGAGTGGTATTTGTATTTCTAATTCATGAATTGAAACAAATATTGACTAGTGAAAATTGTAACTCAAAAGTAATCAAATCTACCCATGTAACTTCACTGCATAAGGAATCTGATCGTAATACAGACACATTCAAAATTTATTTATATGGCAAATATATGTGAGAAGACACATATATATTACATACATTACCTGTCGTGATGAACATATGTTAGTCCCAAATGCCTAAAAGTCCCAAACCATGAGACAAGCAGAAATCTTTTAGACTTATAACATATACTCACAGTGTATTCACAATCAAATAAAAGAGAAGCAAGCATCTGTATTTATATACATTTGTCTATATCAAGTTGCATTTGGGGGGATTAAGAAATCACATTTTGAATCAAAGATTAATACATTGGAGCTCTAGAAAGTGACTATGGATAGAGATACAATCTTGGGAGTTATCTATATAGAAGAGATAATTGAATCTATATGAATAAACAAGATTACCAAGTGAAGAATATCTAGCCAAGAGCAGTATTGGGAGACATCCATATATAAATAGCAAGAGGAAGAAAAGGATCTAGCTTAGAAGACAAGAGATAGTCTTCTAATAGTCTTCTACCCTACAAAAGTAACAACTACATTATTTATCTCACAGAATTGTTGAGAAGATAAAATATGATATTTTATGTAAAAGAACTTGGTAACCATAAAAAACTTAATAAAGATCAGCTAATTTTTAAAAATTTAGATCTGTGATTTCTTTGGTGTATGAAATATCTAATGTGAAAACTCTATCCATGATATCAGCTACCAAGTCCTTAGAATCATAGACTTGCCTGGGGGCACTGAAAAATCAAATGACTTGTTCATCATCATACATCTGGCACTGTCAAAAAAAAAAAGAGAGAGAGAGAGATAGACCAGCCTTTTATTCACTACATCATCTTTCCTCTCAGTTACTATTAAAAGATCATTGTATTTGTAATAGGGATATCAAATGATAAATTCCCTTTAATCACCTTGAAATTACAGGGGATGAACCTTTAATAGAAGAGTATTTCCAATAAAAGCAACCATGTGTCCCGGCTACTTACTGGTTGGTCTTCAGATTGGGAATAATTCCTTGAGTTGAGTGGAGAGCAGAAGGATGAAATCTTGGTGGTCTATATGAGGGAGTTGTGAAATAGTTCATCCCTTTTTACCTTTTCTTTTCCTACCTTTTCTCTTCAGTGCATTAAAAATAGGAGACAAGGGAAGATTTTTCAGCTTTCTCTTAAATTTTCCCTCCAGGAACAAAAAAAATTAATAATAACTAATTGCAGAAGAAAATGGTAAGTGTTTAGTCTGTACATATCCAGATAATGTTCAGAGGGAAATTCTATAGTTACTGTCTTCTGGTGTTTTGCTGCTTCTTTTTGATAATAGATTACTTACCTGTTCTATTTTTCACTCTTTTAGCTTTCTTCTAATATTTCTTGTCTTCTCTCAATTCATGATTTCCGTATATTGCATTCTCTTTCTTCAGGAATTTTGCTCATTGGTTCAAATATTCTACCTTGTGTTGTAAGATATTTCAATTTTTTCCCTCAAGAATTCTAATATCATTTTAACTCCTGCTTTATTTCTCCCATTTAAGGTTTTTGGTTAAGCCCTTCTTGTCTCTGATGCCCTGTTGTATTTATTGAGCCTCTCTTAACCCACAGTATTTCTCCTCAATGCAAATGGACACCTGCTTTTGTAGTCTTAGCAATCTGCATAAAGAACTGAGAGGTTCAATGGTTCATCAGTGGTCACTCAGGCAGGATGTCTCAGAGACAGGCCCTGAACCCAGATCTTTCTGCTATTGGGGTTCTCGATGTTTAGGAGAGATGGAAAGACAGACAGAAAGACAGAAACAGACAAAGAAGCAAATAGATAACAGAGAGTTTAAGCTAAGTAGAGAGAGAGAGAGAGAGAGAGAGAGAGAGAGAGAGAGAGAGAGAGAGAGAGAGAGAGATAGGAAAAAGGGAGACAGACAGATAGATAGACAGGCAGGTAGGTAGAGAAAGAGAGAAAAGAAAGAGACAGAGACAGATAGGCAGACAGACAGGCAGAGATCTAAAAGAGGGAAGGTTTTGTTTTCTTTCTGTGAGTGTTCTTTGATCAAGCATCTCACCCCCCACTTCATTCTGTAAATAGGGCAGGGACAATGTCAATACGCTGTAAATCCTATAGCATCTTATGGGTGCCATACGCAGCATAAGTGCTCAATAAATATCTGTTAATGATGATGAAGGACACCCTTAAAGACATCTCTAGTAATAAGTTACATGCCAAGATAAGGAAATATGAGTCCATTCCACGTGTTGCAGGGGGTAGCTCATTCCGAAATGCAGGCACTTGGGAAGTAATTAGCTACCATGGGGCTGTCCTCCTATAACAAATCTGAGAATAACTCTTTATTTTTGTTAAACTTAAACAGTTTGTGGCAACAAATGCTTCTTGTGCTTTTCTCTGAATAGAAATGTATTTACTTTTAATCAGTTGGGGACTCATTAGTGAGGTTGCCTTTATCTCCCTGAGCCTTTGCCTTTTCACTCATTTTTTTTTTCT
Source organism: Antechinus flavipes (assembly GCF_016432865.1). NCBI lineage: Eukaryota > Metazoa > Chordata > Mammalia > Dasyuromorphia > Dasyuridae > Antechinus > Antechinus flavipes. Next base: position 492,011,537 of record NC_067398.1, on the reverse strand, counting down.
CCCTGTATTAGTGTTTTGTTTGTTTTCCACAGAACTGACTGAAATCAACTCTAATGGGCTGAACAAATCAAAAATAGAACTTACGTCAATTGCAATCTAAGCGCTAGCCCCCTTTAGAATGTAACTCTTATCACAATCATTTGCTCTTCTTAACGAAAATGTATGAATGGCTAAGGGGGGAAAAAGCACCATCATTCAATTAATCGGGCCATGCGCAACATTAATTTACCACAGAGCCACTAATGAGAATTACTGGTAAAGACTACATATGAGAATCAGTTCTCAGAGACATAAAGCATTTTAAATATTTCTCAATGATAGCTGGAACTCTTAAAAGGATCATTGTTTAAAAAAAATAAAAGAAAATGAAATATTTATTTCAGCAATGGAGAAACAGAGGGCATACTATCTGGTAAGCAAATTAGAGAATCAAGGTCTTAGTTTCATAGTTTCACATGGGCTTCTTCATGTGTAAAAGAAAAATAATAGCTTTATACAGTGAGTCCCAAAAATTAAGCAGGTTTTAAGCTATTAAAGTTTAAAATTTAACTAAAAGTTTTGGGATATCTTGTATGATTTTGAAGTTTTCAAAGCATTTTCCTCATACCAACTCCATGTACAAATATTCTTACTCCTCTATTTTGGGATTGGAGAGACAGTTGTCTCAGTAAAACTAAGTGATTTGCCCAAAGTGACATAGCCAATACATGGTCAGGACTAAGAATCCACACAAAAGACTTCAACTCCATTTCCAATTTCTTTCTCCTACATCACTTTACTACATGGTCAACTAACAGTGACAAATATATGGCTATAGTGAATAGAGCACTATGGAATCAAGAAGATTTGGATTCAAATCCTTCCTTAAATACTAGTGTGTAAGCATGGGTCAAGTCACTGAGTTGCTCTGTGCCTCAGTTTCCTCATCTATAAAAATGAGAAATTTGGATTAAGTGACACTATGATTTTATTATGAGTAGTTATACTTTTCTAGGAATAGCTTAGAAGCATATAAACTTAAGGGGAAAGAAATTCTTCTGGAACTCCTGATTGTCTTTACTTTAAGTTGAACTCATCTTAAGGAGATACTAAAGAGGTATCAACAAGTACAACAGAGATACTTTGTACATATGTTTCACTTCTCTAACCCCTACAAGAAGGAACAAAAAAGAAGAAGAAGAAAAAGAAAGAGGAGGAGGAAGAGGAGGAGGAGGAGGAGGAGGAGAAGAAACTGGAAATTAGGTAAGAAAAGGAGTCCACAGAAGGCTGAGGTGAAAACCATGACTTCTTGCAGAAGACACTCTTGGTACAGTGGAAAGAACTCATATTTGAATTTCAAGGGACCAAGTTCTAATCTTGCCTCCCTGCCTGCATGACATTACACAAGTCACTTAACTTCTTCTGGGTCCCCTTTTTCTTATTTGTAAAATGAACGTATGGAACTATACCATTAAACATGACCTTGAACATCTTTTCCATCTCCCAATCTATGATTGTATGATACCAAGTCTAAGAAGCAATCAGAATGGCATCAATGCCATTTACCAATGGGAAGAATCCTTTAAATGGGGTGGTGATAGGACTGGTTTGTGCTTTATCAGCCATCAGAGCAGAAAGCTTTGTAATAATGCTCAAGTACACCCTCACAAAAGATAACAGACCAACAGGAATTTTAATTTCTGTCTTCCCATTCTATGCATGTGATTCCTTGCATCCCTCTACAAGTTAAACTCTCTTTTTTTTACCAATATGAGGTACTAAATAATCAAATTAAGACCTGTGTTTTCCTATGTCAGTTTAAAATAGAATTTCCATACCTGCTAGCTCATTTTTGGATGAAAGAATGACTAGATTTTAGAGCTAGAAGGACCTTAGGGATGATTTAATCCCAGGCCCTACTTTTAACAACAAGAAGCCTGAAATTCTGAAAGGCTATGGGATTTGATCAGTATCCCAGAGAGAACACTACTCCAGAAGCAAAGACAAGATCTCCATTTGTCTTCTCGTTTCAAATCCAGTGCTCTTTCCATTATACTATTGTATCAGTTCCTTTAACCTTTTATTGATTAATTCTTGAAACAAAATTAGATATTATTCATATCTTCTCAATTTGGGGAGGAGAAAAACTTAAACTGACAAGGCAGGAAAGGAATCATAAAATCAGAGAATCATAAATTTAAAGCTGGGAAGGACTTTATATATAGCATTTGATCCTGTCTCTTCATTTTATAGATGAAGAAATTGAGGGTTATACAACTTATATCAAACACAGAATTTGAACCCATTTCTTCCTGGCTTCATTATCCACCATACCACAAGGCCTTTAGAATCTATTTCATTCTTTAAATTTACTCCCTTTTTAAATCTTGTTCAAAAATGGAAAGGCTGAATCTTTCTGTTGGCTACATAGTTTCATTAAATTGGAATGTTTGGCAGAAAGTAAGTTCCAGGTTTTTGGACCTCAGTTTCCAAATCCTGATATCCTATTTCTCAGAGGTAGGCCCAAATACAATTTCTAACACCTGAAATCTCATCTTTACCTTAGTCAAGTGTACCTTGATACTACTAAAGCATGCCTTTTATAAATAATTTTTTCCATTATGCTCCATTTACATGAAGTGAAGAGCCTTGGGCATTTCACTGCTGGAATTCATTCAGTGTCATATTTGTCTGTGAAAGGGTATTTACAATTGACATTTTAGAAATGTACACTGTAGTACCCAATTTTTACACCCAAATAATCACCATCTGTGTCGCCCATGTTACAATAGTTCCAGAAAGTAAAAGTTTGGGCTTTTATTGCTTTCATTTTATTTGGATTGGTTTGATTTGGGCAAGCTCTTGGACAATAATTAAACGCTTTCTTTTGATTCATGTATGACTAGAAAAGGAAGTAGACCTTTCCTAAGTGAGAAATGCACAGTCTGAGTATTGTGTTATTAGCTACCAAAAAAAGTATATCTATAAAGGAAGACCCTTAGTACATTAGATAGATCTGCCTTGTAGGATTTTGTGGAAGAACAAAAACAAGAACCATACAAGATAAGGAAGTCTGAATGAATTGACAACTATGTCATTAGAAGGAGGTCTACATCATGACATCATGGATCCATCAAAACAAGACATCCTTTTCCAAACACAGCATCACTGTCTCCATTTGCCATTGAAAAAAATGAGATTAAAAGACATCAAATGACCTGCTCATAGCAACATGATCATTAAACATCAGAGGTAAAACTCAAATCCAAATCTGATTTTGGCGCCAATGTTCCAGGTACAATGACACTTCCTTGCATGATTTGTTAGCAGAAGTTATATCTTTAATGAGCCCCATAGTTTCCCGCTATTAGCAAAAGCCATGGTTTCTGAAAACTAGCTGCAATATTTGAAATTTTTAACAAAAAATTACAGGAATTACATTGGCTTCTGTACATAATTTAAGAGAAAAGAAACTTGAGATGCATTATTCTTATTACAGAGGGAAGAAGGAAGGGTAAAATGAGGAGTCTTTGAAAAGAATAAAATGTACTAGGAGTCACATAAATGTTTCAGGACAACTTATTGCTGCATCACTCACATCTGCAACTTCCCATTTTCATGTTATAGAGTTAGGGAGGAAAAAAAGATTTTGTTCCAATTTAAGATTCTTTTGTTGATCACTAAGAGAGCATTTAATTCAGTGAAGCAAAATGCAGCCTTAAAAGGCCCTCATACAATGAGTCTCTCTTGCATAAATTAAAATAATACAGGATTCCTTAATGAATGTAACCACAAAGATATCTGTTTACCAACATTAGCTATTGTCAAATAAAGAATAAAAATAGGAGAATTTTTGATTCACCAAAGATCCTTCCCACTGTCAAAGAGTCTGGCAGGGTCTCAAAAATATTTATTAGCCACATAATAAATGTTAAGTGCATAATTAACTTAGGCACTTAAATTGAGAACTAGAAATAAAGTTATGCTAAAAACTGGGATACAAATATAAGAAAAAGAAAAATAGGCCTTACTCTCAAAGAGTTTACATTCTAATGTAGAAAACAACATGTAAAAGGAAGGTGAAAAGGAAGAAAAGAGAAGGAAGTATCCAGTGTGGGAACATGATGGAAAAGAGTACAGCCTGATGGGAAATAAAGAGATGAACGACATGGGCAGGAAGATTTGTCTATCCTAATCAGAGGGAGAGGATTCCTCATCCACCATTGGTGTTCACCTGTCATACAACCTGTGGCTCTAAGAAGCAGTGTTAACAGTGGTTACCATCCCACAAAAACATCTCAGCAGTTGGGGGATATCTATCCCAAGTGTGTGAAGACTTTCCCTGGTAGAATGTGAGGATGACTATAATTTGTTTCAATGGTCACAAAGGTGAGTGAAGCAGGTGCTATGGAGTGCTTAGAACTTGTTCTGACCTTGAAGATTCCACTGCACTCTGGACCATTGTTGGTTGTTTCAATTTTGGTCTTGCCAGTGGACTCTGGTGGACAAGATGGAGTTGTAAAGTAGAACTCTAGTGGAGGATTGCCTCATTGGTTCATCCTTACTTTTGATACTTTGATACTTACTAGTCATTTGACCACTGGCAAATCACAACCTGCCTGAGAGCCTCAACTGAAATAGGTGACATAGTAGATAGAATGCAGAACGTGGAGCCAGAAAGCCTGGCTTCAACTCCTTCCTCAGATAATGACTAACCACGTCAAATCAGTTTACCTAGTTTCCAATTTTCTCATCTATATATTGGTGGCAATAATATGAACTATCACATAGGGCTATCAAATGAGTTATGTTTGAAGTATTTTATAAACCTTAAAGTGCTACATATATGTTAGCTATTTTGTCATTATTATACAATATTCATTTGTATTTATTCACTTAACAAACATTTATTAAATGATTGCTATTTGGGGGCAGCAAAGTGGCCCAGTAGATAAAGTACAGGATGTGGAGTCAAGAAGACTCATCTTTCCAAGTTCAAATCTAGCTTCAGATTTAGTAGCTGCATGACTCTGGTCAACTAACTTAACCCATTTTGACTCCATTTTTTCATCTGTAAAATAAACTGAAGAAGGAAATGGCAAACCATTCCAGGATCTTTGCCAAGAAAACCCCAAATGGGGTCATAGAGTTGGACACTACTGAAAAGCAACTAGACAATAACAGCAGCAATAACCACAACAAAACATTTTTTGCCAGGTATTTTGATAAACTTAGAAAAAGCAAAGACAAAAATCAAATAGTCCTTGTCCCCAAAGAGAATACTTTCTATTGCATAGAAATAACATGTATAGAAAAGAATAAATACAAAACATCTACAAAGTAAATACCAAGTAATTGTGAAGGGAGAACAGTAGCAATTCAGGAGTCAAGAAAGAACAGGAACATTTGAACTTAATTCTGAAGGAAGTTAGTTTCCAAAAGGCAGAAGTAAAAAAAGAGATTATATCCCATGAATGAGAAACAAAATGAAAAATTCCTTTTTTTTCCCATTTGGGGCAAGAGAAATATAAGTCATCAACTTCTAAGAATCCTGACCTCAAATCAATTGTCAGATAATGGTAAAGTTGTAAGGGTTTTAGAAAACATCTAATTTAATCCAACCCCCTAATTTTATAGATGACAAAATTGAAGCCTGGAGAGATATAGTGACTTACTTGACTAAAGTAGGAATAGAGCCCATGAACACAACTCCCAAGCCTTAGACCTTCCATTACCTGAATCTGGCTGGGTAAGACTTTTGCAAAATGATCTTTGGAAAGAATCAAAATTCTAGTTTCATGAGTCAATTATGATGGGCTAGGAAGTGTTTGTAATGTTTCATGGCATCAAAAATCAATATTTTTCTGCTTTTTTCTTGAAAGTCTGTTCTCTTAGTGAAATTCTATTAAGCTAAATGACAAGATAGATTAGTATTCACTTGCATTTATATTCAATTCCATAAGCACTTATTAAGGTTTATAAAGAACTTTCTTCACAACTGTGAAGAAGAAAAGGGGGGGCGGGGAAGAGGAAGAAATGAACATTATATAATACCTATTATGGACCAGACACTATGCTATTAAGCACTTTTTACAAATATCATCTCATTTGACCCTACCAACAATCCTTCAGAGTAAAGGCTATGATTACTTCTATTTGAAGAAATTGAGGCAAACAAGTTTGCATGATTTGTTCAGGGTCTCTAAACCAATGTCTCAGGTTGGATTTGAATTCAGGTCTTCTTTCCAGGCCAGTATTCTATCCCCTGTGCCACTTAACTGCCAAAATTATCATCGCCATTTTACAGATAAGGAAATTGAGGGTCAGAAAGTTGTAAATGGCTTGCTCTTGGTAATGCACTAAATAAGCTTTAGAGCCAGCTTTGCCAGCGCCAAGTCCTGCACATTTTCCACTGCCTCCCTGAAGCAGGCCAGGAACATTTTCAAAGAGCCAGGACATTGTGAATGTTGGGAATAGCCTGGCCCCCTGCCTCTCATTTCTCTTCTCAGGGCAGGTGTGTCTATTTGTCTCCATCTGTGGCCTTGATCCCACCTATACTCTAGCACCTGCCTCAGAAAACACCACTTCTCAGCATTCAGATTCAACAACAAATTCACCGTGTTAGGTTTGAAGGGAGGTTAAAAAAATTAAGTATCCTATGGCCTCACAGTGGCACAGAGGGAAAAAAAAAATTGGCCCTGCAATCAGAAAACCTGGCTGTGTCATCCAAAACTGGGGCAAGTAATTCCACTACTTTGGGTCTCAGTTTCCTCACATGCACATATAATGCTTCAAATATGGGAGCCAGAAGAAAATCTCTCCTCTCCCAAGCTGTTATCAGTTCTATTCCTCATGCTGAGCATCAGGTAATCATTCTCTCTACCCATTACAAGAGAGTAGAAAGGCAAATGCAGGAGGCTTGAACTCTGATCACATTCCTACCCTGAGCTTAAATTGTTTGCAGACCCTTGTAAAAACTAACTGGGTGAAGTTAAAACCTGTAACTATAGAACTACAACCTGAGCATCCATGTGTCAAACAAGGGAGATTTCCGGGGGTCCCAGAAAAAGTATCAAGACAATCTTGCTATTAAGTCTTCTCTTTATTCACCCACTGCGTGTTGCTTACCTACCCAAAGCCTGGGCTCTCATCTTGGTGGTCAGAAATCCTATACCCAGGTCATGAACTTTACTGCCCGTTCTTCCCAAGCCTAGATTTCTACCCCTTGGTCCCTACTGCCAAATGTCTTCAGCAAAGACCTCCAGCTGCCCATTCAAATCTATGCTATGTAGCTGGTAAGCTCCACCCTGTCATTCCTCTCTGGATTTGTAAAATAATCTGCCCCCTTGGACCTCTGCCATTTGCTTGATCCTTCCTACCTGCTCCAGTTTCCCAGATTCTGAATGTGGCCTGAACACTCAGAAATCTTTTTCTCCCTAGATTTTAAAAACTTTATTGGCAGTTACTTTTAAATTCCAGTTTTTCATAGAAAGTGTAATTGTCCCCAAAGAAATACTTGAGTATGTCCCACTATTTGGCAAATTAGGAACGTTTAAAACCTTAAAATATCTGATGAGCAAAAGTTCTCCCAAAAAAGACATTTCTCCAGAAAAAAATGGCATTAAAATTCAGAATGTTTTTCATATAAATTATATTTAAACATATTTTTTGAAACCATATTCAAATAAATATTAGAGAGCTAATGTGATATAGTGGACAAAAAGCTAACTTCAAAACTAGCAATAACTGGGTTCAAATCCTACCTTGGACACATCCTGGATATATAATGGTAAGTGAATCACGAACTTTTCAGTGTTCTAGGCAGTTCTCTAAAACTATAAGTTATAGAGAAGGTGATGCCCTGCAGTGATAGAGGGAATTTTCCAATTTAGAGTTCTCTATTCTAATACAATTACAGGTCTAGACTCTAACCCCAAACCCTATTTAAACATTATGGTTTATTGGTCATTCAATCAAGCAGGCAAATGGATTTTCCTTCAACCACATAACTCATTCTTCCAAAATTGGCAGCATCTTTTAAGGTCCATAGAATATAGTAAAAATTGCAGTTGTAATTTTTCAAAACTAAAAAAATCTGTTCCATTTTTACTATACTTTCCGAAGATATCAGCTGCATTGAAGTCAAAACCAAAGTTTTATTTTTTGGATTTTATCTTCCTATCATAAGCTTCCTTTGCACATCATCTTATACCTTACACCAGCTTTATATTCTGTTTCTGAGAGAACATTCCAATAATTTGGTGCATTTCTCTCGGTTTAGGGAATAACAATGAGAACTGTGCTCTTCCTCTTAAGGATCTCCTGGATCCAAATGGCTAGCATCATATGCTGATTTGATGGCAACACTCTCCTAAAAATGTTAGTGACCCCCAGACCTGGATGAATACCTTCACTAGAATTGGGTAACATTGACCCCAGAAAGCTCCCATAAGGAACCATCCTGTTATGTCACTCAAATGAAACAGACCTACTTCCCTCAATTCTCAGTAGCCCTCTCAATATCAACAAAGGTATCCTAAACAGAAACATAAGCATCTTTGTCCACTCTTATCACTAATCTTTCCCCCAGTTGTAGTCTCTTACCCATTCAAACTCCTCCATCTTGCACTCAGTCTAAATATACCAAGTCAGTTCACCATCACAGATGCATTGTCTCAGATATTGAATCTAGTCTGTTTTCCATTTTCTAACTGCATCTTCCAGCCTATGAGGGTTCACACTTTCTAATTGACCTTCCTGGATCTGTAAGTATTGGATTTCTGTGTAATGAAGCTTCTAGATATATATATGTCATGGGAAACCTTCAAAACAGGGATAACATAAACCCATTTTATTGTGTATCTTTCCTCTGTCTCTTTGTTCTTCTCCTTTTTACTATGTCTATAGAAACACTCTCCATCTTATCTCAGATTTATGTCCTAGGAAAACAGCATATCTCTTTATTGTGTACGACAGATCTACATACAACCTCAGCCAAAAAGTCACCAACTATATTTAAGCAGTTATTTGTTGTATAGATCAACGCATGGATAGATAGATGGATAAATGGATGGATGAGACATCATGACATAGGCTTATAATCAAAAAAGCTGGATCTGAGGCCCAGCTTCATGGTCCAGGCCAAATCATTTAACTTCTCCAAGCTTCTATTTCTTTAATTGGAGGGAAAATGGAGGAAAAAGAATGTTTTCATTGAGGAAAGTATATATTTGAAAGGTTATGTGGTACAATAGATATAAGAATGGACATCAGTCAGGAAGACTCAAGAGCTTGAACTCTGATGCTTATATTTAGTAGTCATATTGCATGGGCAAGTAATTTAATCTCTCTGAGTCAGCTTCCTCATTGACTGTATACATATATGTGTGCATACATATTTGTACATATATATGTGTCCCTTTTCTCATAAAAAAAGAAAAAGTTCAAAAGCCTATGAAATCAGTTGAGCTGGGAATTATTATCCCTTTGGGGGGAATCAAAATATTGTTTATCTCCTTTGTAAAATGTATTTGTGTTCATATTAAGATGACACAAAAATAGGTGGAGAGAAAAGAGCAAACACAAAATCCAATCTATTACAACACTGCATGCAGCATTCACCACAACTCTGGGTCCATTCCACAGTAAAAGGGTATTTTGCAGAGACAAGTGAGACAGAGATGAAAACCATATGGGTTTATAGTAGAATAACACAGTTTATCTCCACAGGTGAGAGGAAGTGCCTATGGGAGTAAATACTGTATGTCACTAAATTTAAACCAAACACATATTAAGAGCTCAGTTTTGATCTTTGTTGGAGGAAAAAAGCCCTGAACAACTGGAATAAGTAAGTAGCTCTCTGCACTCTATGAAGGCAGTGTGTTTTAGATTACATATTGCTCCATTTGGGTAGATCCCTCTGTGTGCACATCTGGTAGGGCAAAACATTTTAACATCTGTGCTTCTGGAAATTATGGTCATTGTTTAACCCACATCAGTGACCACACATGGGTTTCTCTTAATATACCATGTGACTTGTTTTGTCCAAACAAGGGTTGGATTATCTTCATAAAGCTGTCTGGGAAAATTCTCATGCCATTCTACTAGACAGCATGGAATAGCATGGAGGCTGTTGCTGTCAAATTCAACCTGGAATGGCAAGATCCTCTATAGATCATACTGTTGTTCTCCAGGGAAACTCAGTTCAGATCTAACTTAATGAGACTTTCTAGACACTACTTTAAAGCATGCTTTGATATGTTCAAACATTATCAAATTCATCAGTAAAGGGTCCTTGTTTCATAGACATAGATAAAAACACAGCACTGTACTATGCTTATCCATCTTGTTTTCCTCTCTTCCTCCTTTTTCTTCCTCCTTCTCTTCTTTCTCCTCCTCCTTCTTTCTTCTCTTTCTTTTTCCTTCCTCCTCTTTCTTCTTCCTTCCTCCTCCTCCTCCTCCATTTTCTCCTCTTCTGCTTGTATATTGCAGCCTGATCACACCTACCATTCATTTCTCCATTACCCTCTGAGTGAGTTTCATTTTTGCTTCTTTAGAATCTACAGTATTCCATGTCTCCTAATCATGCAACATCACCAACAGAATGCTGACATTAAAAAGATGGACCTTTCTTTTCAAGAGAAGCTTGAAGTCATTAAAGAAGCTTTGCAGTTTCCTGAAAGCAACAGAGGTTGCTTTCTCTGTCTTTTCAACTCTAGACCAGATTTGTTGCCCATTTGTATTACTGTCTGTCCCAGACATACATACTGATAAGATATATTATGTTTATTTATGTGCAAATTATATTCTTCTGCCCCAATTAAATTATGTGCTTTTTGAGGAAGAGAAATGCACCTTTTTTTTCCATCCTTGCATCCATAGCACTTAACACAGTGCTTTCTATAGCACAAGTACTTAATAAATGTTGGTTGAATTGAACTGAGTTGAACCAAATTATTATCATGTAGAATTAAATAACTTGCTCTCTAATTTCATGAAACTCAAGTATAGTGGGAACAAAGCTCCAGCCCATAGAGATTTTTTTTTCCTTTTTAAGGTTCATACTTCTCTCTAGATTTAATTGACCCAAAATTCTAAGTGTTAGGCTAATGACATGGATTTCTGATTATCAGAATACAGGAGGATCTATCTAGGCCCTTGTGTGTGAACCTCCATAGGCAACACAGTAGGGGAACTGTGCTCAGCTGGACCAACCTAGTATCCCTGGAAAATATCCTTCTTAAACGCCCTTACCTGTTTTGACTAAGTAGATCTCCTTTATTAAATGTCTGACCTACTACAAGAATTTCATGTCATTCTAATATCAAACCTGATCTGGCTACAATTAACTGGTTAACCACAATCTACAATATCCAGCCAATTCTGTTGGCATTAAATGTCAATTTTTAATATTCCATACCATAAGAGTCACCTGTACCTTTGATGGAGGGCAGTTTTAAAATAAAACTGCTTGGACTTCACATTGTTTATCTAGATATGCTACAAATAGATACATGATTTAGACAGAAAAGATAACATGATAGATAAATTAGAGAAGAATGGAAGAATTTACCAATCAGTTCTATGGATATGAGAAGAATTTATGATCAAACAAAGGAAAGAGAAGTTCATAGAAGGTAAACCAGACAATTTTGATTACAAGAAATTTTAAGAGTTTTTGCACAAACCAAACTAATGCAGTTTAAATTAGAAGAGAAACAGGAAAATGGTGGGGTTGGAAAGTCTTGACTAATGTCTAATTTCTAAAATATAGAGAGATCTGGGGCAAATACTTAAGAATTAGGCCTATTCTCCAATTGATAAATGGTCAAAAAATTTGAATAGAAAACTTTCAGGGGAAGAAATACAAACTACTGAGAGCCATATTAAAAAATGTTCCAGATTACTAATAATTTTTAAAATGCACATGAAAACAACTCTAAGGTACCACCTCATGTCTATCATTTGGCCACAATGACAAAAAAAAGGAAATTACAAATGCTGGAATGACTGTGGGAAAAATAGGTACATTGATGCACCATTGGTGGAGTTATGAATTAGTCTAGCCATTCTGGAAAGCAGTGTAAAACTATGCCCCCAAAGCTATTAAACAGTGCAAACCCTTTGACTTAGTGAATACTGTTAGTAGATCTATATCCCACAGAGATCAATGAAAGAAAAAAAGGATCTATGTGTACTAAAATATTGTAGCAGCTCTCTTTGTGACAATAAAAAATTGGAAACGGAGGGAATACCCATCAACTAGAGAATGACTAGACAAGTTATCATATATGGATGTGGTGGAAAACCACTATGTTAAAAGAAATGTTAAGAAGAACTGTTTCAGAGAAGTCTAGGTGAACTTGTATGAAATGATACAAAATTAAGCGAGCTGAACCAGAAGACTTTATATAATACATCAATATTAAAAAAAAAAGACAATTTTGAAAGATGTAGGAACTCTGATTAATACAATAACCAACCATAATTTCAGAGAATTCATGATGAAACATGTTATCCACCTTGAAAAAGAGAAGTGATGGACTTCTTGGGTATTGGTTATGATGTTAGGTCGCTTCTGACCCACCTTAGGGTAGGGCTTAAGGCATATTTTGGAGAGACATAGCTAATTCAAGAATTTGTATGAATATTTCTTACTTGCTTAGAGTATAGAGAGAGAGCATAGAGAGAGCAGAGAGAGAGAGAGAGAGAAAGAAGGGGAGAGAGAGAGAGAGGAGAGAGAGAGAGAGAGAGAGAGAGAGAGAGAGAGAGAGAGAGAGAGAGAGAGAAGAGAGAGAGAGAAGAGAGAGAGAGAGAAGAGAGAGAAAGGAGAGAGAGAGAGAGAGAAAGGAGAGAGAGAGAGAGAGAGAGAGAGAAGAGAGAGAGAGAGAGAGAGAGAGAGAGAGAGAGAGAGCAAGCGAGCATGTTTGGAACTGAATATAAAACTGAATTTTTTTAAAAGCCCTTTACAATCTAGAAACAAAAGAAACTATTTGGGAAATTAGTAGCTTTTGAAGTAAGGAAGTCTGGCCTAAAAAAGCATAATATGGAATCTGTGGGTAAAGAACATTAATTTTTAGTGCAAGAAAGGACTCAATGGATCATGTAGTCCAAAATCCTCATCATGCAAATAGAGAAATTGAGTCTCAGCAAATGATTTGTCCATCCTTACACATAGTTATAAAGCCATTTGATGGTCTTCTTTTAATCCAGGACTCTTCCTACCAGAGCACATTGTGTGTTATACGATATCTATGCTTTTTTTCTAATATAAATTATTTACATTGTTTAATAAAAAATAACTCATAAAAAAGCAACATTTTTTTCCTGTGAGATCTTTGCCGAGTTAAAAGGTAGCTAGGGCATAGGTAGTCCACAGAGTCTTTTGCCTTTTTACCAGAGTCACTTGAGGACAAAAATGCTTGAAAGTCTCAGCTCGCTTGCAGAACAGTCACTTCTCTGGAATTCTCCTCTTAACTAATTTTTACTTCTGGCCCAAGGAGGAACTTGGAAATAACTGATTTATCAGCATGCATTTTATATCAGTTTATCAGCATGCATTCTAACATGGTGTATTATGCCTAAACTTGGAGCCCCAATCAATGAGCTCATCCACCAAATAAAAATAATTATTACATACAGGTGCAATGAATCAGTAAAGGAAAATGACTTGCTTTGAACTTAAGCCCTGAAATCAGTTGGTCCTATTAAGCAGACCAATGGCAGGAGTCCAGGCTTCCTTTCCCCTGTAGACCTAGGAGGGAGGTGGGTCAGAAGCGACCTAACAGCATAACCAATAGCCAAAACTCACACCTGGATCTCTATCCAAACAAAGCCTTTGGCTTCAATTTGCCTTCAATTGAATGTTTAACCCTGGATTTGAGGTGGAGGATAGATGTCCTAGAGGTCTTCTGACTCCCCTATAATTCCAGCTAGAACTCTGTAATAGGAGAATTGGATGAACATTAATGGAATCCCAAATGAATATCAGCTGAAAATAACACTATTTATAATATACTAAGGAGAGAAACCAAGATATTGGCTATTTAAACTTTTTTAAACTGACTGAACAGGTTGATCATTCAGTCACTTTCTTGGGAGTGGAAACAAAAGGAAAGTCTGGTAGAAAAGTCTCTAAAAGGGTGTGTGTCTTTGTTTTGCAGCATGCTATCATCCTTCTCAGCTGGGCAAAAGCTTCTGAAAAGAATCTGGAGTTTGCAGCTCTCTCTCCCTCACACCATCACCCCCGCCTCCTTTCTGCTGATTATATACCATTCCAGCTTGGCTATTCTTTATAGTGAGAACTCTCCTGCCCTGAAGGAGTGTTGATGCGACAGTTAGTGTGTCCAGATGTGGAGACTTCCTTAAAGGTAAAGTAGAAGAAGGGAAAAGATTAGCTTGTAATGTACTGAAGTCAGTCTCACTGCAACCTAACCACGTGTTAAATGAAAAGGAAAAGATGCCGTTGAATTTTATCTCCAAATGGTGTCATTATTTCCAGCTAACTTACTCCTTCAGGCAAGCCAGATAGTTGGCTTTCCTGAAGCCCTTTCCAAAGTGTAATGCACACCCTCCTCTTGCTACCAGAACCCAGAAAAGAATAATAGCAGCTGGAAAAACATTATAGAACCTGGGAAATAGAAAGGACAGTTGGTGATAACTAAGTTGGTGGGGTTGGCAATGGCGAGTTGTCAAGATTAGGAGCCTTCTTCAGTTTGAAGCAGAGGAAGGATAGGGAGAGGGACGGAGAGTGGGGTCGTTTGGGGTCTGAGCTGGAATGATGCCATTTCCTCAGTATCTTAAGTTGCTGGAGGTTAAAGTTAAAGGAGTTTTTCTTGGAATAAGCAGAAAATACAGATTTTTTGGCTATGTATGGCAGCACTGGAATGTGGCATTTTCCTTTACTTTTTAAATTGGGGGTTTTGTTTTATGTTCTTTGGATCAAACTCCTGGGTGCTTTCTGCTTAAGCTTAAAAGGGTTTCCAACTCCACATTTTCATATGTGGAAAAGATAAAGTGAAGTAGAGTATTGTACTTTATGACTTCCATTTTGCCATCAGACTGAAAGTTAAATTATGTCTGTGCATATTAAAGACATGGGGATTTTGATATTTTTTAAAGGATTATTTAACATACTCCACGGAGAGGCAGGATGGAAAAAACTAGGTTCAAATCTTGCTTGCAACACTTGCTGACTGTGGGGCCATGAACAGAATGTTGAATCTCACTGAACCTTAGTTCCTTTCACCAGAAGAGAGGGATGAGACTACCTGTAGTACTTACCTCTTAAGGTTGTTGGGAGGATCAAATGAAGTGCTACATGTAAAAGTTCTCTGCAAACCTTAAAATACTATACAAATGTGACCTGTGATACTATACAATAGAATTACTTCTACAGAGGAAGAATGTGAAAAAGAAATATGCCTTGCTCCATCTGCTAAGGTATATTGTAATCAGTGGACTGATGGTAGATGAAAACTACAAAGTACCTACTTTTGTGGGGAGGGTTTGGACATACTAAGTTTAAGTTCTTTAGAGGACATCCATTGAGCAGTCTTAGAAATGCCTGGAGACAGAAGATTGGAACTCAGCAGAGAAGTTAAGTCAGGAAAGATTTTGAACATTATCAGAATCGACATGGTAAGAAATCCATGAGGGCTGATGAGGTCAGCAAATAAGTAGCATAGAGGAAGATGACAAAGAGGGCCAAGACAAAACCCTAAGGAACATGTACAGTGAGAAAGGTTCAGCAAAAAAGACAGAGGAGGGAAGAGTCAGATAGTTAGGGAACCAGGAGAGAATAGTGTCCCAAAAGCCTAGGAAAAAGGAGAATGTTAAGGAGTAGAGAATGAGCAACAATTTCAGAGGCTGCAGAGAGCTCAAGGATTGAGAAAAGGCTGTTGGATTTGTCAATTAAGAGATCCATTAATTACTTTGGAGGAAGCAATTTTGATAAATGAGAAGATCAGGAGGCAGATTATAAGAAAATAGTGAAAGAAAAGAAAAAGGAGATATCTATTGTAGATTGCCTAGCCTTTCTTTGAGTTTAGCAACAAAGGACAGAAGACATATATGATTATAGTTAGTTGAGATGGAGAATCAAATGAAGATTTTCAAGATTGGGGAGACATGGACTGTAGGAAATGAACCAGTAGATAAAGGGGAAAGTTCCCCTATCAGAGCTTTATCCACTATGCTCCTTGGCTGCCTAAATGTTAAACTTTATTGAGAATCTATGTACTCCCTAGAGAAATGCAAATTAAAACAACTCTCAGAATTGAACCATAACAGATTCAAAACAAGCTATAAGAAAGGTATTACTCCAAAACCTAGCACTCCATGACTACAAAGCACTCTATGATTATTCTGGATGTTTAGGCCAAAAAAGAACTTTGGTACTAGTACAAAATAGATTCTATTGGACTAAAATGGCCCCCTCACACTCATCAAATTGACAAAGTTGGTCAAAAAGGGAAAAATGACAAATGCTGGAGGGGCTGTGGGAAAACAAGAAATAATAATGCAATGTTAGTAAAGCTGTTCAACCATTCTAGAAAGCATTGTGGAACTATGCCCAAAAAGCTATTTAACTGTGCATATACTTTGACCCAGAAATATTGATACTAAGAGATCCAAGAAAGAAGAGAAGGACCAACTTGTACCAAAATATTTATAGCAGCTCTTTGTGATAGTGAGAAATTGAAAACTGAGGAGGTGCACATCAGTTAGGGAATAGCAAAACAACTTAGGGTTTATGAATGTGATGGAATACCATTATTCAGAAGAAAAGATGAGGGGAATGTGAAGACTTGTATAAACTGATATTAAGTTAAATGAGAAGATCCAGGAGGACAATTTATATAATAACAGTATTGTAGAGATAAACAAGTTTGAGAGATTTAGGAACTCTAATCAATACAATGACCAACCATGATGCCAAAGGACTCACAATGAAATATGCTTTGTTGTTGTTGTTCAGTTGTTTTTAGTTCAGTTTAGTGGTAGCTTAGTTTTTAGTAACTTCATAACTTATTTGGAACTTTCTTGGCAAGGATAATGATGATTTCTCATTTCCATTTCCAGCTCATTTTACAGATATAGAAGTAAGGTAAACAGGGTTAAGTGACTTGTCCAGGGTCACATAGCTAATAAGTGTCTGAAAGCCAGATTTGAACTCAGGAAGATGAGTCTTTTTTACTGTAGACCAGGCACTTTATCCACTGCACCACAAATTGCTCATGAAACTTGCTACCTACTTCCCAATAGAGAAGTGATGGACTCACACTGAATATTGAAGTTTCTTTGACTCTTTCTGTCTCTGACTCTCTCTTTGGACATGGCTAAGGTAGGAATTTATTTTCCTTAACTATACATATTAGTAATATTTTTGTCTTTGTCAATGGATAGGAGAAAAGGGAATGGCAGGAGAGAAAAGTGAAAATAAAGTTGAATTCAAGAGAAAAAAAATCTTTGAACATAATCAAAGTTCAATTTGTTTAATGGACTAAGTATCAAAAATATAATAAACATAAGAATTTGTTTTCATTTGGAAAAATTAACAAATATATGTCAAAATCTTGTGAATTAATTATTAAATCATGTAAAATAGAATTGAAGCAATAGAAAGACATTGAAGAATAAAATTTTAAATGATTAAAAATTATAAGGTTTATTATGACAATACAATTTAATTATTTTACTTTGTCTTTTGTGGACTGCTTGCATTTTTGTTTTCCTTCCCAGATTATTTTATTTCTAAATCTGATTTTTTTTTGTGCAACAAGAGAACTGTATAAATATGTACACATATATTTTATTCAACATATACTTTAACATGTTTAACATGTATGAGACTGCCTGCCATCTAGGGAAAGGAGTGGAAGGAAGGAAGGGAAAAATTGGAACAATAGTGTTTGCAAAGGTCAATGTTGAAAAATTACCCATGCATATGTTCTGTCAATAAAAAGCTATAATAAAAAAATTTATTTTACTTTGTCTCAAATAATTTGGACACTACTGTATTCTTAGTTCCGTAAATATTTAGAAAGGCCTTTACTGGTCTCCCTAGCTCCTAGGAACCTCTCAGGTTACTTTACATCTGTTCTCTACTTACTTTGTATACTCCTCCTTATATTGTCTCCTCTATAAGATGTAATCTTGAGAACAGGGACTTTTGCATTCCTTGTATTTGTATCTCTAATGTCTAACATGGTACCACATACATTGTAGATATTTAATAAATTACAATTGATGCATTCTGCTACTAATGAACTTTTGGTACCATCCCCCATGCCACACAAAGTATGATAGGATATTTAACTTAGTCTTGAAACTGAATCCAGGAGGTAGTTGGCAAATAGCCTCAGGGTATAGCTCAACTTGAGAGTCTCCCACTGAGAATTCACTGAGACCTGGAGCACAAACATAAAGCAAATCCTTTACTGTTATGGCAAGATGTGCTTAGTTGCTTTCAGAAGATAGGATCTAAGTAAATTCAGTCAGTCAGAAATACAAGACAAAAAAAAAAAAAAATGGCAGCCCATTATCTAAGAGTAGAAGCTTTCTTTAAAGAGTTCATAATAATGATGATGAAAACATCTCATATTTATATAAAGCTTTAAACCTTTGCAAATATTTTATGTAATGCAAATATTTTCTCATTTGATCTCATCAGATGGTTTTAATTATCACATGGTAGTAGGTGATCACTTTTCTCTTTTCTTAATATAAATAAGATTAAAGTTAGAAGAAATCTTCGGATCTTCCTCAGGACTTCTTACACTTTTTCCACACATGATCCCTTTTTGCCTGAGAAATTTTTGCATGACATAGGTATATAAAATAAATATACAAATCAAACATATACTGATAATAAATCATAATTTCATGATTCCCACATTCAATTATCAGATCCCCATTTGGGATCACGAACCACAGTTTAAGAAGCTGGGATCTAGGCAGTCTCTTCATGAATTCTCTATCATTTCCATACTTTTCTGGTTTTCTTTAAGTCCCAACTAAGAGCTATCTTCTACTAGAGACCTTTCTCAATCCTCCATAATTCAAGTGCTTTCTCTGTTGTTTATCTTCCATTTAATTTATATACTTGTTTGTAAATGGTGATTTGCATGTTATCTCCTCCATTAGACTGTGAACTTCTAGGCTATCTTTTGCCTTTCTTTATATTCCCAGTGCTTAGCTTGATATATAGTAGATGCTTAATAAATGTTGATTCATTGACAAATAAGAAAGCTGATTTTTCCAAAAGTCACACAGGTGTTAAGTGACAATGATAAATTTTGAATCCAGATCCTCTAACTCCAAACACAGGGCTCTTTTTATTATACCTGGTTTCTTCCCAAGGAAACAGAAAAAGATGAACTTTAGAGGGGAGGGAATAAAAAGCCTTTGTGAAAAGGTGCTTCTAGCTTATTTTGACTATCTTCTTGACTTTTGAATTCAGATGTTCTCAACACAAAGCAGTACCTGATGCACAGCTGTGGCCAATAGCAAACTATCTTTAAGCTCTCCCCCTTTTATTTCTAGTAATTCGATTGGTTATGCCTTTTCTCATAAATGAAATTTTACTCTGGTGTATTTCCTTAAATCTCCCAACTTCAGCTATAGGAAGTAGCTGAATGATGATTGCTAATGGCCAACATTTGATAATTCCTATAATGTGAAATCTCAGCCAGATTTAATGTTCAATATCCTTGGGATTCACACTGAAATTATTATAGACATTATGTATTCCATTCCCTGGACTTGGAATTAATTTCCAAAACAAGTAAAAAGTGCATCCATTTGTTTGTTTGTTTGTGTGTCTCATGGGATTTCAGATCAGTAACAGTCTATTTATTCCAAAGTTTTTAAAGTTTAAAAATACTCTTCCCTTTGTTGTCTTTAAGCTGCATTGAGCAACTACACAGTGCACACTTGTCAAGCTTCTGTGTATGTGTGAATGTGTGTGTGACTTTGACCATTTCCTTACTGTGTACCTACTCACAAAAGTCAATGTTCCCTTACTTCTTTTCCTGACTAATGGCAGTACATTTGTGTGGTTGCCATGTCCCAAAAGAATTGCCAAAGCACAACTATCTGCCAAAAACCAACAGTAAAAGTCCCTACATCTATATCTCCACTTTATGAAAATCTGTCATGGAAACAGGATCCACAATATGCATCACTTTGATCAATCAATCAATGCATTGGCTGCACTTCTAATACACCGGCCATACAGAAAGCTTAGCAGCTGGAAAGCCTCCAAATACTGTAGAAGAAAGCAACCAGACCTATGTTAGGTTGTGATCCAAGAATTCCCAGACAATAAATCTTTAATTGGCTGCACTGGCAACTCTCACCAAATTGAAATGGAGGGAATATTTTACATACCTGGTGTGGTTGGGATTTGCCTCCTGAATGGTTTAGAAAGTGGAACCTTGAGATTAGGCACATTTCCAAAAGTCCAAAATGAAATGAGCTCAAAAAACATTAGGAAACAATACACAAGTCTTGCCCCCCAAATGAATGACAGCTGGCTGGGAGTTCAGTTGCACTGATGTCCCATTAGGTTCAGAAACATCCTGGGTCTTGAGAATCATCTCACAGGTTTAGCAGATCCTCCTTCCTTCACCTACTCCTCTGGGTCCCAGACTCAGAACTTATTCATGCAGCTGTTTTGAAAAGGACTCTCAGGTATTTGGAGACATCAACTATCTTAGTTCTTGCCAGATTGATTGGTTTGAATTTGAGCAAATCTTATGAAAATCTTCCTGTTTAGCATTTACGATTTTAAATTTAAGTGAAGGGAAAGTGGATTAGAAATGAAAAGAAGTAGGGTGCAGGCTAGAAGTCTAATCTGCTTCCAGCTATAATACTGCCACAGACACTCAAGCCAATTGCATATCTTTGCACCTGTTTCTTTATCTTAAATGTGGAATAATCCAGCTCACCAAAGTCACAGATCTACCAAAAGTATATTTAGTGATCATTGATTCATGATTAGGACAAATTAGGAGCTGGTTTACAATTCACAGTGCACTCCCTCATAGATTTTACACCCTGGTAGAGGGATAAAATACTAACCTAGAGAATGACAAATTCATATTAAGTGAATTAGAAAATTGCAAAACAAAAAGCTATATGAACAAAATCCAGGAAGATGGACTTTAGCTTATGGGGACAGGTAAGGAGGGGGCATATAATACTTGATAGGAAAGGAGATACTTGATTTTGAGTTTCAGAAGATTGCTACAAGTAGCCATTCAATGGGTAAAGAGGAAGAAGGAAGACATTACAAGAACAGGGAAAATCCTGAACAAAGACTATGGCTCATTCCAGGAACACAGAGTAGACCAGTTTGTGTGTGCATGGTATGAGATGTGCCAAGAGGGCAAGATGAGAGGTGTTAGGAAATAGAAAGTGCTGGATTTGATGTCAGGAAAAACCAGACTTTTATTAACTGTGTAAAAATGGACAAAGCATGTACTGCTCTGAACTTCACTTTGTTCATCTGTGAAATGACAACACTCTTACCTTTTTCAAAGGACTGTGAGACTCAAAAGAGATTTTACCAAAGCACTTTGAAAATCCTTTGTCATGACATATTTTAACAGCAGTTACTACTAGAATTAACATGAGAGGGGCAGCTAGATGGCACAGTGGATAGGAGTCAGGAGGAACTGAATTCAAATCTAACCCCAGACACATAATACTAGCTGTATAATCCTAGGCAAGTCATTTAATCCCAATTGCCTCTCAAAAAAAAAAAAGAAAGAAAGAAAGAAAAAAAGAGAGAAACAAAACTAATAGGAACTAAGCCAGAAAGGAAAAGTGCTTCTGGCTTGTGGAACTTTTTTTCATTTTAATCTATATTCTTATATTCTCCATCATTTTTTAAAGTCTAGATACTTACAAAAACAATAAAGTCCTGATTTTTTTTTTTTTGCCCATTTCCAAGGTGTAAATGACCACATAAAAATTTAACAATTAGCACTTGTGCACCTTTTTGTCAGCCCGGCAAAGGACTTAACTAGGGAGGTATTAGAGAGTTATTGAAGAATTTTGAGCATACCTGTGACATGATCAGATCTCTAACTAAGAATAGAGCAACCCAACCTCTAAGTAGCAATGGCATTGAGTATGTATATGGCCTGATGAACCTGAGAATGGAGGTCATAGCCATGGCAATTATTTCTGCTTTGCATTTCTTTCCCCTGGGCATAGGTGGCCAAACAGCCATTGCCAACACAATGATTACTAGCTTTGAAAATGATCTCTCAAGTTCAAGAAGGCAGATTCTCCTGGCTTTTCAGTAAGAGCTGACTGGCAGAGAGCTTAAGTTTACTCTTACTCTGGCAGATGGATAAGACCAAGCCCACACAATGCTCTGGCTTTCCAGGAGATATGGCATTTGTAGGAGCTATTCAACGAGTGGAGACCAGAAATGTAAGTTAAATAGCAACGTCCTATGTTTAAATGTCCCATATTTAAAAGCCAGTGGCTTAGTATATAGAGTGATGGACCTGGCATTAGGAAGACCAAGTTCGAATTCAGCTTCAGACACTAGCTAAATGACTGTAGGCAAGCCACTTAATATCTGCCTGCTTCAGTTTTCTCATCTATAAAAAGGGGATAGTGATAGAACCTACCATCCAGAGTTGTTATGAGGATTAAATGAGATAATGATTTTTAACTGCTTAACACAGTACCCAGCATATATATTATATGTGTGTGTGAATTATTATTATTGTTTTGAGGTTTTAAATATTATCCTCCTAGGAGATTATAAAAGTAGTGAGTTATTTTTCAAGTTTTAATCTTTCTTAATTCATTCCTATGAGCTTTTTTGTTAAGTATTTATTTTTGTGGATGAAATCGTTATTCTATGCTTAATCTATATTGCCCATCCACTACCTACCTGATTCCTCTAAGGGAGACCTGAGATTTGAAGCATCTCCAAACTTAAATGATGTTTCCCTAGGGCTCCTGAATGATTGAAAGAGGAAGAGATAGCAAGAAAATAACCAGATATCTCTATTTAAGGTCAGGTTTCTCCCAATCTGATAAAAATATGAAAGGTAGATCTGAGTGGGGAGAAAGTAAAAGCTCAAAGACTTATTAAGAGTCTATTCTAATGATCTGAGCAGGTGACAAAGAGGGCCTGTATCAGCATGGTGAAATAGCTATTGGGATAGAATGGAAGAGTGTTGAATGTAGAATCAGAAAGACTCATCTTCCTGAATTCAAATCTAACCTCATTCACTTATTAGCTGTGTGACCTTAAGCAAGTCACTTAACCTTGTTTGCCTCAGTTTCCTCATCTGTCAAATAAGCTGGAAGAGGAAATGGCAAAACAACAATAGGATCTTTGCTAATAAAAAAAAAAAAACCCTAAATGGGATCCCAACGAGTTGGGCATAACTGAAAATTATTGGACAACAACATTAAGGTGATAACAATGGAACTAGAGAAATGAGAATTAATGAGAGAAATTATGAAAATGGAATTCATAGGACTTGGTAATTAAGTGGTTACCAGAACTAAGGGAGAGGAAAAAGTAAAAAATAATCCCAAAAAATTTAACATGGGGGAATTGGGTGAATAGCTTCATTGCCAAAAGAAATGTGAAATGAGAAGGAGCAGGTTTAAGGGAGAAAGTTAAGATTCACTTTGAAGATGTTGAGTTTGAGTACTAACAAGACATCCAGGAAATTCCCTAAAGGTATATGAAGAGGAAATACTAAAGAGAGATCTCAGAAGAGAAATCAAGGCTAGAAATAGAGATTTGGAAATGGTCTGTGTCAAGGCACTAGTTTAAGCTTTGGAGGGAATGAAATTGCCAAGAGAGGGCATATGGAGAGTCACTTACCTTTAGGAGCTGGGAAGAGGAGGCAGAGTTAATAAAGGAAAGAGAGAACAATCAGTGAGATAGGAAGAAAGCCAGAAGAGTATATAGCATGGGGAATAGCTCATACAAAATGAACCCCAGTGGTCATCTGCGTCCAAAGCAGCAGATAAATCAATAACTATAATGACTGATAAAAGACCATTTGATTTGGCAATTAGACAGTAATTGGAGACCTTTGAGAATGACATTTCAGTCGAGGAATGGAGTTGGAAGCAAAGAGTGAGAGAACCATGAATGATGAAGAAAAATTGGGCACAGGCAAATTTTTCAAGACATTTAGCAGTGATGAGGAGAAAAGCTATGGGAAAACCAAATTCCTCCCAATACCTTTCTTTATAGAGGACAGAAAGTGACCTCCCTCATCTCATTCCACTTTGTATCTGCTGTCCTGCCTGATTGACATCACCTCCCTCAACCTTTTCTTCTTTCTGATTGGCAAACTAGAGAGTGGATTACTAAACTTTTCCCAGTGCCTTTCTTTACAGAAAGTGGACTCTAAAATTTTCTTCTGCTGCTCTGATTTGTGCATCTGGTTTCATCTCCAAAAAACCCACTGGCAGGGTATCCCATTTCCCTGACATTCTCGGACCCCTTCCTACTTTCCTGCCTCCTTTTGTGTGATGTTACTCCCTTTTACATTGTAAAGTCTCTAAGGGTTTTTTCTTAATTGTATTCCCAGAACTAAGGATTGTTCTTGGCACATAGTAAGCACTGAATAAATGTTGATTGAAGGTATTTTTAGGATTAGGGAAAAGTGATAATGTTTATAGATGGAAACAAAGAAGACTATAGAGATGGAGGGAAATAAGGATGATTGAGCAAGAAGCTAATGAAAGTGAAAAGAATGAAATAAGATCAGAGGCACAAGTAGGATTTACTTAAGTAACAAGTAGAAATAGAAGGAGTAAGTGGGTGATAATGCTGAGCAGTTTTAAAGAATGGAACAGAGCTAAAGAAGAACACACCGACATCTCATCTGAAAGCCTTTGTAGTCTGGCACTACCAATTTATGGAAATCTTCCCTCAAATGGAGAAGGAGCAGCTTGAGATGGGGACTATTCTGCAACCCTTTCTCAAAAGAGTGTAAATCAAACACTGCCACCTTCAGTACTCTCAGTCTTACATCTAACAAATATATACTACTCAAAATCCATTTTATTTACATGCAAAAGAAATTCAGCATAGAATAACCCCTGTCAGTGAGATGGGATTATCTGACCCAGCAATAGCTTAATCTATGAAAATCAGAAGTAAAGGATTAACTAAAGGAAGACTTCATGGAGATTCACTGCTTTATATCTTATTTTTAAAGACACCAGAGACACAATTTTCATTTTTTGAGGTGGAAAAAGGCATTCTGCAGCACTGCTTTAACCAAATGAAAGACATGGAGTACCTGGCAATTCTTTAACAGTAACTACTAACTACTTCATCTGTCAATCAATAATGGCAGATCTCAGGTATACATGCCCCAAGTGTTATGGACATGAGAAATAAGCTTGCAAAAAATCTAGGATTCATTCTTTTGGTTTGTCTGTATTTTCCAAAAAGTTTTGGGATTGAAATCATTTTGTCTCTAGAATTCCAAAAAAAAGGAGGGGGAGGGGGGAAATCTTTTCATATTCCACGTCTATTTTAATCAGGGATAAAACATTAAGTTTCCAAAAATTATACTCATTGATATATCTTTGCCAAAGATTTAAAGAATTCTATAGATTTTGCTTTACTTACACATACAAGAATAAATAGATATAACAGTGAATAGAATGCCAAGTATGGAGACCCAAGTTCAAATTTAGCCCTATACTTACTAGCTGTGTGATCATGGGTAAATCATTTACCTTCTGTATACCTTAGTTTCCTTATCTGTAAAATGGGGATAATAATAGCACCTACCTCCCAGGATTGTTGTGTGCCTAGGACACAGCAGATGTTATACAAATGTTAGCTATCATTATCTTAACGCTATGTTTATATCATAGAATGGTCTATGTTTCTCCTAGCTAATTTATAGAAGAATAAAGATTCAACTTGATTCTCCCAAGACTGTATAGTATTTTTTAACTATAAGTATAATCATTCTAATAACATTCTAGTTATCAATTCTGACAGAGAATTCCGAAAATTATTCAGAATATACTGGTATCTGTGTGATAAAATTATAGGAGAATTTGGATACAACCTTCCCAAATATCTCTCTCACCTATTCACAGGTCCCTGAAATTCATTTAGTATGGAACAAAATTTATTATTACACAATTAGAGATGAAATAAATTAGAGTTAAATAACTCTTGGAGATAGCACCATTAATTTTAATTCATGCTAACATGTCCATGTACTTGACTAATAGATTTTTTTCTTAATAATAAGTTTTGATTATACATATATTGTATTTAACATATACTTTAACATATTTAACATGTATTGGTCTACCTGCCATCTGGGGGAGGGGGCGGGGGTAGGAGGAGAAAAATTGGAACAAAAGATTTTGCAATTGTCAATGCTGAAAAATTGCCCATGCATATATCTTGTAAATAAAAAGCTATAATAAAAAAATTGCTAGAGATATCCAATAATCAAAGATGAAAAAGAAAAAAAAAGTTTTGATAAACTGTATTGGTCCTATTAAGTAGAGAAGTTACACAGGTGAAAGGAGTATATAAATAAGAGAGGGGAGGAGGTTCCATAGGGATTTCACAATTTGCCCAGGCCAATTTTGCCAACAAACCAAAGAATAACCATTTCAGGAAACAGGGATGCTCCATGTTGGATGGTCCTACCTCTTTAGCATTCCTTTCCCCAAATATCTGACTAAACTATCATTACTATTATAATTATAAGAGATACATATTTATTCTTGATATGAACTAATGGGTCTTGGTTTATTCTTTATTCTTCAACTAGAAAGGTAGAATATATTTATTAGTCATTGTTCAGTTTGTATGTGAGCCTAGTCCTTTCAAATTCAAAATAATGACTTATTCAAGAAAAAAATCAGACTATAAATAAAAGAGAACACCCATCATCTTATGCCATTATTTTATTTTCAAGCCTACTAGAACCAAGACATTTTCTATTTGAGTTTTTTGTAATATTTTTCAATTTTGTTTTTTGTAAAAGATTTCAATACAACATAGAACTCAACTGATATAATAAACAACAGTGAAGATTTTCTGGGTATTGCTTTTATTCATCTTAAGAATTCGGGTCAAAAATTGTTCTAGCACCTAAGAAACTAGTGGACAAAACCAGT
The DNA here is from genome assembly GCF_016432865.1 of Antechinus flavipes. Lineage (NCBI taxonomy): Eukaryota > Metazoa > Chordata > Mammalia > Dasyuromorphia > Dasyuridae > Antechinus > Antechinus flavipes. The sequence continues at coordinate 491,984,396 of NC_067398.1, read as the reverse complement.
GAAAACTAAGCAAGAGGTGGTATTTTGAAGCTCAATGCACTTTATATGCCTATAAAAATCTGTCTTCAAAACATTTCTCCAGCTAAATATAAGGTATTCAAAATACATAGGTTAAGCCTATCAGCAGTATAATATCATGGAAAGGTCAGACCACCTGGAATTGTGAGCTTGCCTTACTGTGGACAAATAAGGTCTGATCATGGGCTGAGTGCATGGATATAAGCTTCTACTGTATCTTAGCAAGGGTAAGGGCAGGGGCAAACAGTGAAAATATTAATTTTCATCAGAAAAAACTCAAACTTGTTCAGAACTTTATTGGAAGAAGTGAAATTAGCTTTTCTATAGTAAATAGTTAGGGGCATTAAGGGACTAGTCATCTATTGCCCAGAAAAGAAAAAGAAAGAAAAAAAAAAGCAGTAGACTCTTTAAGTATTCTTGTTCTCAAAAATTCAATTCAGTGTCAAAGAGAAATAGAATATGGTCCTGCATTTACAAAAGAAAGAGGAATCGAGAGACAAAAAAGGAGACAGAGAGCAGATAGAGGGAGAGGGAGGGAGGGAGGGAGACATAGGAAAGAAGGATAAAGGAGAGAGAGAAGAGGGGGAGTGGAAGAGGAGGAAGAAGAGAGAGAGAGAGAGAGAGAGAGAGAGAGAGATCAGAGCCAGAATTTTAATTCTTCATATTAAAGAAATTTTTTCATTTTAAATTCTTTCTTATTAAAAATAATTAAATTTGAAAGCAAAATTCCTAAGACTAAAAAATCTCAGGACACTTTTTTTTGGTTTATTGAAAATAGAACCACCACTCACTACTGTATGGCAGAGAATCCCTAAATTCCAGCACAATCTATTATAATCACGGGTGCAAGTCCCTTTCATTTATAGGTTCCAGCTGATTGTTAAACCACCACTATGTGTAGAACCTGGGTATGCTTCAGTATATGTCAAATAAAGGCCTAAGCTAATTCTCCATGCAGAATCAAAAAGAAGACCAAAAAAAAAAAAGGCATAAAGGGACAAAGCAGAGACATGCTGTTTTCTAGAATTCCCTGTGTTCCATCAAAAATGGGGGAATAGAAAAGAGTGTTAAGAGGGTTCTGTGGATGTAGATAGCATAACTAATAAGCAAAAAGGAATCACATTTGCAGAATTCTATTTATTAGTGCATCTTCCCTTAGTTCCCACAATATCCTCAACACTGGAAGCAGAATCATTCTGGCTAACAGTAGTAAAATAATGATAATAAACAGTCTTTACTGAGTGTCAATAATGTGCTAGGTGCTGTGGAATACAGCTGCTGATCCTTGCCCAGCGGGCTCACAATCTTAGCAGTTCCAAATATCACCCAATTTCCAGCCCGAGTTGTCACATGATAGGGAATTTTACAAGCCCATCAAACACCTACACCTTCCTATAAATCAACCCCAACCACAACACTGTGCTCATATCTATATCAATTGTGTATGGCCTGTCGGAGTAATATTCACTGGGGGGCATAAAGTAATAACGTATCTGTCTGCACTAACACTCATTTACCTTGAAGAACACACGCACACATACACACTCATTTAAAAATAAAAACCTAACTGTTTTTTGCAGGGATTTCCAATATCTGTCCTAAAAAAAGAGTGTTTTATTTTCAGCTGGTCTTTTTGCTTTAATTGCCTCCAAAAACATACTCCTTTCTGATGGGCACGGCTTTTCCCAAGCAAAGTTGTCCTGGTAAATACAGCCAAAGGGAGTGGGTTGTCGTAATGAGGGCCTCTTCTGCTGCTTTACTGGCATTTGAGATGATGGAATGGATCTTGAAAACCAGGGAGAATAAATCATCATGAATCAACATATTACTATTGTTTGTGTCTATCCCTCTGATCTGCCAACCACCCATAAAGGGATAGAAAAGTTCCTTCTAGGAATTTTACTCCCTCCTGTCCCCTGGATGAATAAGGAAACAGTGCAAGGTAAGCACAATTGGGACTGGCTGAAATCCAGCCCCACGTTGTATCAATGAAAAGACCCCCTTTTCTTTTGCCTAGCAACAGCCCCTTACCCCGGAGCAACTTAAGGGGCATTTTTCACTCCCAATGTCATTTTAACTTGAACTCCTCTGATATGATGAAAAGGAATAGTAATTTATAGGGTGTTAGTGTGTAAAGAACATTGTTTCCCAATGGGGACCTATATAACTGTGCTTCCGCAGGCACAGGGACGCAGGGACTGATTAATTCCCAGTTTAAACATGCACATGGAGGCAGATCTGTTTTCTATTTTTACTGAAGTCACCTCAGACTACTTCTGATTTCCCTGGACCCCATTTCCCTCATCCCAGGAAAGCAACATGCTGGGATACTTCCTGCTGGGATAGGGGTCTGATTCCTGTAAGTCTTGTGCAGGGAACGAGTCTGGGTGAAGAAGGAAGCTCTCCATAGCCAATAGAGAAAGATTCTTATGGGTATCTTAGGTAATTTCTAGGGGGATAAGTCTTCCTCCTTTCCCTGTTCCACTCCCATCACTCTCACAAAAGATAGAGAATTATTCAAAATATAAAACATTATCTAGAGTATCATCTTTAATAGCTCCCCATTGCATCTTACTAATTTTGTAATTCCCCCACCAACCATTCCCAATTTTTTCTCTCTCTTTTTCTGTTTTTCTGTCGCTTTCTGTGTCTCTCTGTCTCTCTCTCAGCATATACATATATACCCACACCCACATATACATATGTGAGGAAGGGGCAATCCCTGGACATGCCCAGATTGCCTAACGTAGAGGACCCTACACCTACTGTTTTCCTAACACATGAGGGAGTGTAGCCTTCCTTGACTATGTTAGCTTTCAAATAGACTTTAAAATTAGCCAGACTGAGACAATCTCTCTACTTACCTGTGCACACTTTCCTGCTGGGTCCTCAAGATAAATATCACAGTTCATTCGCAGCGTGGGCATCCTGAACTAAGTGAAAATGTAGGCGTGCCTTCCTCTCCCCAACTTTACCCTGGCTCTCAAAAAAAGGTGGGCTTCAGGTCTCTGTCCTGTTTTACTTGTCCTCAGTTTCAAGTAGATCCCCACTAGATTTGGGAGTTGGAGCAAGGATAATCTAGTTATCAGGATGTTGGAGCCAGTCAGTCTAACTGGGAAGTCCTGAAAAGCTGTTAAGGGATGATGTTTAAGGGATAAAATGTTAAGAGAAGGTAAGGGAAATTAGAGGAACTAAATACCTTTTATTTTTACCTTTTGAAGTGATGTTTTCATTGTAAAAGCTAATATAACTGTCAGTGCCTAAATGAATCTGGGGTATAGGGAACCATTCCTACATTTTGAAGGAAAAACATTATTGGTAGAGAGTCTAGTTCTCTCAAAATCCCTAAAATGTTACCTGAGCCTCAGTTTCCTCATCTGTAAAAGGAGAATATTGGCCCTCTAAGATCTCTTCCAAGTCTATGATTCTATGATTTCTCAGACCATGCATGGCATTTTTTACATTCTGTTTTACTCTGTAGGTAAAATATCCAAGCACACATTTTTTCCTCGACTAGACCGTAAGCTCTTTGAGGACAGGTACAATATCTTATTCGTTTCTTTTCCCCATCATACCTAGCCCAGTGCCTTGCACAAAGCAGCCACTTTTTGTTGAAAGAATTAATGATATCTTCTCCTACATAGGATGCCCTTTGGGAAAATGAAACAAAGACACTTCTCCCACCCCTATGGAAAGTGTACTAGTTAAGGATTCAGCAAATGAAAGACCACTGACTGGGTGAAGACTATTCCTTGGCAAATCTACTTTTGCTGCTTTAGTAAATGGAGGTGATTGTTTCTGGATTCCAATTGAAAGGAGGCTCCCAGCAGGGAACACTATTTTCATCTCTGATCCCTAAAACAAAAATGTGAAAGAATTAACACCCACTTTTCCAAAACCATCTTTCTAGAAGAGATTTCCATAATAACTCACAGAGTTGTCCATTCCTCTAGGGAAAGATCAAGGGGGGAAAAGCCTGCTATTCATCCGGGGAGAGCCCAGCTGGTCTCGTGCTTCTCCAAAAGAGTGGTATAATCTGGCAGTTCTAACTGTACTTAGCCACCTCTGAAAAGGAAGGTAATAATAATCCAAGAAGTGACACAGATCGTTCCCCATGTGAGCAGTATGACCCCTAGTGGGTACCAGGACTAAAAAGATATACTTGGGATAGCACGTGTTTGAGTGATGCTTTGACAATGGATTGACAGAAAACTAAGCAGAGACAATACAATTGCTACACTTAAAAGCTACAAACTCTTAAGATCCTAAAAATCATCTTAAACAATTCCATCACTAATTTTTAATATAGTATCATTTACTAACTTTGTATTTATAACAGAAATCCTCTGACTGAACTTTCTACACTTCCTACACTAAGATAAGATGAATAGGGGTTCTTTCAGCAAACTATTAAAAAGAAAGGGAGAGTAATGAACATTTATATAGTGCCTATTAGAGGCCTAATACACCTCTAAACACTTTTACAAATATTAACTCATTTGAACTTCACCACAACTCTCTGAGATTAATGCTATTATTAATCCCATTTTATAGCAGAGAAAACTAAGGCAAATGAGATTTAAGTGATTTGCTTAGGATCACACTGCTAGTCAATGTGTCAGGCTGGAGTTGAACTTAGCTCCTTTTGATCCTAAGCATTATCCATTTCACCACCAGCTGCCTCTATTAAAATATTAAAAATAGTGAGGTTAGATTCGCTGTTTGTTGAGATCTAATACTCTCATGAATCCATCATTTTAAAACATCCCAATCCACATTCAATGTTACTTGTAATTTCACTGATGTTTATTTTACTACATATTGTAGTTTAATTAAACATCAGATACGAGCTTCACAGGGATCCCTCTCTCTCAGTCTTTTTCTCTCACTGTCTCTCTCTCTCTTTCTCTCTCTCTCTTTCTCTGTGTGTGTGTCTTTTTCTCTCACTGTCTTTCTCTTTCTCTCTCTCTCTCTCTCTCTCTCTCTCTCTCTCTCCTCTCTCTCTCTCTCTCTCTCTCTCTCTCTCTCTCTGTCTTTTTCTCTCACTGTCTCTCTCAGTCTCTAGATCTCTCTCGGTCTCTTTATCTACTCTGTCTTCTCTGTCTCTTTCTCTTGCTGTCTTGTCTCTTGCCTCTCTCGATCCCTCTCTCTCTGCCTCACTCTCTTACTCTCTCCTCTCTGTCTCTTTTTCTTTCTCTGTTTCTGTTTGTCTGTATGTGTCTCTTTGTCTCTGTCTCTTTCTTTCTGTGGGTGTGTGTGTGTGTCTTTGTCTCTCTCACTATCTTAATCTCTTGATCTCTCTCTGATTCACTCTGTGTGTGTGTCTGTCTGTCTGTCTGTCTCTCACTGTCTTAATCTCTTGATCTCTCTGTCTGTCTGTTTCACTCACTCTTATTCTCTATCTTTATCTCTTTCCTGCCCTTCCTCTTCTCCTCTCCATCTCTCTCTCTCTCTCACCATTCAATACTAACCACCAAAAAAGCAACAGTAGACTAGGCAATGAACGGACTACATTTATTTTGCCATATTTATTTCCATTTTATAACTGATAGGTTTTCAGTGTCATCCCCACATCTCCCAAACCTCTAAAAAGAAGTCAATAGTAATTCTTATTAACTGCAGTGGCACCTGCATTGTTATGGTCAAATCTGGCCCCAAGCAGGTGCCCCTGCTGCTTAACTCAGCTGGCAACATTCTCAGTCCTGACTCAGGCAGATGCTTCTATCGTGTGTGTGTGTGTGTGTGTGTGTGTGTGTGTGTGTGTGTGTGTGTGTGTGTGTTTTCTTTCAGGCAGAGAGGAACTTTATGGACTTTTAGAAATGATTTTTCTGAACCACCATCTTTTTCTTTAAGATGGCTTCTGGATAGAGAAATCTTTTTTGTTTTCTTTTTTTAAAAACTATTATCAAGTTTAGGAATGAAAACCTATGAAACCACAAAAAAATACCTTAATGCTTTAAAAGAGAGATGATTACACTATTGTAGGAATGTATTCTACTAATCCAGTTGGCAAGTCTTCCACATCTCAGGAGCTGTGGCTGAAAAGCTGGTCTATCACCTTATGGTAGCAAGTTTTCTCGTTATGAGATACTATGAACATAGCTGGACGTCAGGCTTTCTCACTATTAATCTTTACTGGTAACTGTCAACACAAAGATGAATTATGAACAAGTCACTCTTACAATTCCCATGGACAAATTAGAGATGTATACTAGACAACAGGATAGTTATAACTGGAACTAGTTGAGATTGGACTGAAAAAATAATCATTAAAAGGTTAATGCCACCTTAGAAGAAGGTCTCTAATGGAAAATGGTAGGGAACTGTCCTTGACCCTGAGGTGTTTAGTATTTTTATCAGTAACTAGGATAAAAGCAAAGATGTTTATCAAAGCTTATCAAATCTGTAGATGATGCAAAGATGGAAAGAATAACAAATAAATGGAATGACAGATTAGCAAAACAATCTCTGCAGGCAGAAAAAAATGATTTAAATTATGATATTTGATGGAGAAGAACGTAAAGATTTATACCTGGGTTCAAAAAAATCAACTTTGAAAATTCAAGATCTGAAAGGCATGGCTAAAAGAGCAATTTGTATGGGGAAAAAAAAAACTTGAAGATTTTATTGGACTAGAAGCTCAATATAGTCAACAGGGCAATTGTGCACCCAGAAAATCTAATGAGATCTTAGGCTACATTGAGAGAGGGACAGTGACCAGAGCAAATGATTGCTCTGTTAAACTCTGACTTGATACCCACATCTGGAATCCACATTTGGAATATTGTGTGCAATTCCCTGCCCCACATTTTAGGAAGAACTTCAATACATTGAAAACTAGGCTTGTAAAGGGTCTCTTAAAATCTAAGGACTAAAGAAGCTAGAAATAGGCTCCCCTGATAACAAGAGATTACTGACTTATGACTGAAACAGATGAATAAATATTCCTCACTGGAGGCCTTGGAATGAAGACTGGATGACCAATTAACAGGTGTGTACTAAAGAGGCAATCCTTCTTCATGAACTAGTTGAATTAAGTGATCTCTGAGATTATTTCCAATCCTGACGTTCTAAGATTCTGAAATTCCAGAGGACTGTAATTCCATGATTCTTTGATTCTGTGAATGAGAACCTTTTAAACTTATATCATTCTTCCTACTTTTCTCCAGGTATATCTGCTTTCTCTATCCCAGGTTGTTTAAACAGTTTTATCCATGGACCTGTCCTTCTTGGAATATGGGACTTTTACTAACTGTATACTTCTTTAAGGATTGTGAGAGAGGAACAGTGAGAAAACCAGATATATCATAATCACTTTCTCCCAAGATTTCCATCACTTCCACAGAACTTCATTCCTGGTCAGAACTAAATCCACAATAGCAATTTTCTTTATTATTTCCTCTACTTACTTTCTAGAATTTTAAATTATCAACAAGCAAATGCAGAATTTATTGAATGCTCTAATTTAAGAATAACACTTCCAAGAGCGGAATTTCCCCCTCTCTCTCACATACGCCTATATTCTGTCTTTGTGTTAGTTAATTAATCATTATTAGGAAAGCATCGTCCATATTATCTCTCTATCCAGATACTCTATAAGAATTTTCCATGATGATATATCACTGTGATACATCATAATAATAATAATGATAAAAATGTTTACATAGTATTTTATAATTTTCAAAGTCTTTCACATATATTCTCTCATCTGCTTACTATATCCATTTTACAGTGAAGGAAACTGAGGCTGAGAGGTTAATTGGCTTTCCCAAGATTGTATAAGTAGTAAATATCTGAGACAGAATTTGAATTTGGGTCTTTGCAATTAAAAGTCCAGTGAACTTACCCATGTTATAGTGAAAAGAGTACTGGATCTAAAGTCAAAAACCTGGGTGACCTTGTATATGTCATTTAACTCCCCTGTTTTCTCACATTTAGAATAAAGAGGTCAGATTAAATTACCTTTAAACTCACTTTCAGCTCTAAATCCTATGATCCACTTTCATTTCTCGTTTCTTTTATTCTCACTCAAATGTGCTCTTTTGTATCATCTTCAGGTTTCTGTATTTCCATATATCTTTATACAGCATAGCATGATTTCCTCTTTCTATTAGATCTTCTTTGTTTGAATAAGGTATACTCTTCTATTACCCATATTTAGGCTGTTTGATCTCTATCTGAGCAGACTATCCATTGCTTTTAAGACATAAAGTGGAGCATGAATTGCGCTCCCATCCTACACAAATCTACTATCTATAAAGAAGATGTGAAGAGGCAAGTGACAATTATAAAATAACTTCTCTTTGTATCTTTTTTGTCACTACACGTGTGTCTTTGGTCCTCAATTATAAAATATAAACTATATCATTTTTATGGTCTCTTCAAGCTCCAAAATGCCAATCATACATCTCTGTGACTTCCTGATTTCCTTTCTACTGACTTTCCACTATGGTTCTTTCATTCTCATCTATCTGTCACTATCTGTCCTATGAGTAAATTTGAATGACTCATATCTTATTCTTATCTGCTCCCTCAGCTTTGTAATTCCAATTCTCTCCTTCATCAGTGGATTCCTTCAGTTTATATTGACCCTAATCCCTCTTATTTCCTCTCAGGCTAGTGTTAACTCCTTACTTTATATTCTTTCATCTATCATGAGTTCCATCCTACCAAGTTTTAGTGATACTTAAATATATTTCCCTCCTTTTTTATTACTCATAATGTGATCATTGGTATACAGACCTTTGAGACTATAAGTATTGCTCCCAAATCTTCCCAATTCCTAAGAATCACTAGATACTTTCATTGCTATTTTCTTTCCCATGACACATCTAATGTCTTCCATTTTATTCAGTGGAATGGGTTTAAGAACAATCTCCTGGAGAAGAGAAGGTTAGAAGAAAGATGATAGCTGTCTTTAAATACATGAAAACCTTTCATAAGGAAGAAGGGTTAGGTTCATTCTATGTAGCTTCAAAAGACAGAATCCAGATCAATGGTTGAGAGTTATATGAAGATAGACTTTGACTCAATAAGGAATACTATTCTAATAATCAAACCAATCCAAAAATGGAACAGCTTACTTCACAAAGTTGTGAGCATCCCACAATTGAAGGGTTCAAGTAAAGGATGAATGACCATATGTCAGGAGATCCTGCATTTGATACAAGTTAGCTAACATTACATCTAAGGACCCTTCCAATTATAAGGTTTTATGATTCTTGTGAAACTAACAGCCATTTTGAGACTGGTTAAATTCTAACAGGACTATGAATTTAGACCAGATCTGGGCATATAAATCTGGTTGTGATGTCATCCTGGGCTCTTATGTTCCAGATTTGAATAGATCCTCTATCAGTCAATCACCAGAAGGCCCCAGAAATATCTCTATCTTCCCAGGTACCCATTCAAAGCATCTAGCACAATGGAAATGAACCACTTTTCTACTCTGTTTTTACCCTGTAAACCAAAGGTTCTGATATAAACCAAAGGTGATCCTTCATAAAGTATCTAATGCACATATTAAGATCATATAAGAATCCTTGATAAATGCAACCATAGACATAATTTTGTTCAACAATCCTCTGATTATCAATTTCAATGAAGTATAAAAGAAGAAGACATATATAGATACAGATATAGATATGCAGATAGATAGAGATATATACACTTTTCAATGTGTTCATATCTCCCTTGCGAAAAATATCCTGTACTAAATTCCAAAACAAAAACAATGCTCTATATATGTAGTAATGTCCTCGAGGTACTCATAGATGATAATGGATGAGGATGATATTTTTTCTGAATGCTATTGTAATGTTTTCATCAAGGCAGAACATTATAGGGCCTCCTCGGTACAATTTATAATTATTTAAAAGAGATTAGCTCAAGGAAAAATAGGATCCACAGAAGAAAAACCAAAGAGATCAAAAGTATGTATTGTTCATACTACAACACAAATAATTGAAGAGTTGGTCCATAAGTTAGTACTTTAGGAAACATATTTTGGACAGGCATTGCAGCTGGACCTACAACCAAATCAGAGGGGAAAGTAGGCTGAATTGCATTTGGGCAATTACACAAAATTTTGAATGATCCCAAGGTTCTTCTTAGTTTATTTTTTCCATTAAAAAAAAGTTTTGATGGTAATTTTGTGCAGTTGTTATTCTGGAAATATCATTATCCAGAAAGAATCAAAGTCATGGATGACCAGAGTTCAATGGAAATATTCATGAAGAGTACAAGTAAGAATTAGAGCAGCATATTTCCCAAGGTGATTTATCTATATACAAGTACTACATGTAAATGATATAATTCAGAAAATATGTGATGAGAAAAGGAGGGAGGTTAGTCATGTAGCAAAAGTCAAGTCAAAAAGCACTTATTAAGAGGTGGAGCCAGCATGGTGGAATAAAGGGAGGAACTTACCCAATCTCTTCCCCAAACTGTTCCAAATTCCTTTAAATAATCATTCTAAACAAATTTTAGAGCATCACAACAACCAAAAAGACAGAATAGAACATTTTCCAGCAGAAGGCAACTTAGAAACTCAACAGAAAATATTGTAACACAGGATAGGAGTCCAGCATGTAGTCTCAGTGCTAGGCAGGTGCATCCCCAGATCCACCCCAGCCATGTCTAGGCCAACCTCTGAATCAGTGGCAGTGCTGGTGGCTTCCAGAACTTTCAGCCCAGAGACACCAAAGAGGACCTGGAAGATCAGCAGAAAAGATCTGTGGAACCAGAGTGAGAGCCTGTCACAGGTCTGGTCCTGCCTAGACCCCTGTGTCAGCAACACAGGACCTTTGAATCAGCAGCAATGCTGGAGGCTGTTGGACCTCTTAGCCTAAAGACACCAGGGAGAACTCAGAAGATCAATGGAGAGAGTCTGTGACAATGGGGTAAGAGTCTGGTGTGCAATCCCAGTGCAACCCTGGTTAGCTAAGCCCTAGCCCTGGCCAACATACTGGATCTTACAGCTACAGTATGGCAGGGATACTTCTAACAGCTCCAGGACAGAAAAGAGTACTTGGGATCAGATTTCAGAAGGATTTCTGAAAACAGCTGCACAAAACCCTGAAGCTTGAGACAGTGAATACTCCACCTTGGAAACAGAACCCTACTTTAACAAAGAGTTAAAAGCAGAGTAATATGCTAGGAAAATAAGCAGCAAACAAAAAAAAAAAATTCCAACCATTGAAAGTTATTATGGTGACAATGAGAATCAAAGCACTCAGAAAATGGTAACAAAGTCAAAAATCTTATGTCCAAAGACTCCAAGAAAAATAGAATTGGACTCAGGCTATGGAAGAACTTAAAAGGGACTTTGAAAATCAAGAAAGAGAAATAGAGGGAACATTAGGGAAAGAATTGAGAGAGGTGCAAAAAGAAATACCAAAAAATAATGAGAAGAAGAATGCTTTAAAAAGCAAAATTGGCCAATTGGGGAAGGAGATACAAAAGCTCACTGAGGAAAATAATTGCTTAAAAAATAGAATTGAGTAAATGGAAGCTAATGACTTTATGAGAAATCAGATACAATAAAGCAAAACCAAAAAAAGAAAACAAAAGAAAAAGAAAAAATAGAAAAAATGTGAAATATCTTATTGGAAAAAAACAACTGACCTGGAAAATAGATCCAGGAGAGATCATTTAAAAATTATTGATCTACCTGACATTCACAATCAAAAAAAGAGCTTGGATAACATCTTTCAAGAAATTACCAAGGGAACCTGTTCTGGTATTCTAGAATCAGAGAGTAAAATAGAAATTGAAAGAATCCACAGATCATCGTCTGAAATAAATCCAAAAATAAAAACTCCCAGGAACATTATATCCAAATTCTGAAACTCCCAAGTCAACCAGAAAATATTACTTTGCATCCAGAAAAAACAATTCAAGTATAGTGAAGCCACAATCAGGATAACACAAGATTAAGCAGCTTCTGCATTAAAGGATTGGAGGGCTTGGAACAGAATATTCTGGAGAGCAATGGAAATAGGATTGTAACCAAAGATAATCTACTCAGCAAAACTGAGTATAATCTTTCAGAGGAAAAAGTGGTCATTCAATGAAACAGAGGATTTTCAAATATTTGTGATAAAAAGACAGAGCTGAATGGAAAATTTGATTTTCAAATACAGGACTCTTAAGAAGCATAAGGAGGCAATCAGGAAAGTGATATCATATGGGACTTAATAAGGTTTATCTGTTTACATTCCTATATGGGAAGATGATATTTGTAACTCATTATAATGTTCACATTATTATGGCAGTTAGAAGGAGTATATATTTTGAGAGAGAGAGAGAGAGGGAAAGAGAGAGAAAGAGAGAGAGAGAGAGAGAGCATAATGTGGATTTAATATGAAGGGATAATACCTTTTTTTAAATGATGAAATTAAGGGGTAAGAAAGAAATGTCCTGGGAGAAAGGGAAAGGGAGAATGGAATGGTGCAAATCACCTGCCATAAAAAAGAAACAAGAAAAAACTTTTACAGTGGAGGGGAAGAGGGTGAGAAGAAGATGAGTGAGTAAACCTTACTCTCATCAAAATCAATTCAAATAGGAAATAACATTCATACTTCTCCTGGCCCTCTTTTTTATTACTCTCCCCCCCTTCCCATATTCCATATTCCATATGGGAAGGGGGGGAGAGTAATAAAAAAGAGGGCCAGGAGAAGTCAGTAGCAAAACACTTTTGAGGAGAGACAGGGTGAAAGGAGAGAGACACTAAATGGGAAGAAATACAATTAGCAAAAATAATTGTAAAAAAATTTTCAAAGCAAATTTCTCTGATAGAATATTCTCTGAGATATGATGAGCAGGATGTTCTCAGGGGAAAACAAACAAACCTGGAAAATTCTTCATGGTGAAATATACCATATTCAAAGTAATAGCAATGTTCTGGGATGACCAGTTGTAAATGACTTTGTTATTATCAGTAGTACAATAATCCACACCTACTCTGAAGGGCTTACGATGAAAAATCCTATCCACACTCAAAGAAGGAACTGATTGAGTCTGAATATAAATCTATCTATCTATCTATCTCTTTATTTTTAATTTAATTTTTCTTGAGGGTTTTTATTTTTATTAGGGTGGGAGGCCTATATTTTCTTTCATAACTTGACTTTTATGGAAATATTTTACATAACTTCATATGTGGTTTCTTTATTGTGGGTGGGGAGAGACTCAAAAATCTTAAAAACAAATGTAAAAAAAATGTTTTGAATGTAACTGGGCAAAAAATAAATAAATATATATTTTTTAAAAAGCACTTATCAAAAGCACTGAGTTCCAGGCTCTGTACAAAGCATTGGGATGAAGAACAGCAGCTGGACTGCCTGAGTGCTACCCTGGCACTCAGCAACAACAACCCTAGATTCTGGAGGGACAGCTAGTACTGGGTCTGGAGTCAGAAAAACTCATCTTCCTAAATTGAAATCTGTCCTCAGACAGTTACTAATTATACACCCTGATTAAGTCACCTAACTCTATTTATCTCAGCTCACTCATATCTGAAATGAGCTGGAGAAGGAAATAGCAAACCACTTCAGTTAAGAAAACTTAAAATGAGGGTCATGAAGAGTCAAGTACAATGAAAACAACTGACCAAAAACAAAGACTCTAAATGAAGGCTTCTAATTAAGTGAATAGATCTTCTATATGAGATAACAGCAGTATATTGCATAAAATAAAAAATAAAATAAAATCTTGGAAACATCACAATCCAGAAAATTTATTTGAGGAAATTTTACAATTTCTATTTCTATAAAGGCAGCATGGTATAATGAATAGAGAGATGGCATTAAAATCAGAACTATCTAATTTCCAGTCCTGCCTCTGATTCACCTAGTGCCTGGCACATAGTAGGTGCTTAATCAGTGCTTATTATTAAGTGACTGAAAGGTCCCTAGGCAAGTGACTTAACTTCTCAGTGCTATTGGCTACTCTTTAAAATGAAACCTTGCACCATAGATAATGAAGTAAAACCAATACTAAACATATATGCACCAAGTGGCATAGCCTCCAAATTCCTAGAGAAGTTAAGAGAGCTTCAAGAAGAAATTGATAGCAAAACTATACTAGTGAGGGATCTCAACCTTGCTGTCTCAGAACTAGATAAATCAAACCACAAAATAAATAAGAAAGAAGTTAAGGAGGTAAATAGAATATTAGAAAAAATAGGTATGATAGATCTTTGGAGAAAATTGAATGGAGACAGAAAGGAATATACTTTTTTCTCAGTGGTTCATGGAACCTTCACAAAAAATGACTATATATTAGGACATAAAAATCTCAAAATCAAATACAAAAAAGGCAGAAATAGCAAATGCATTTTTTCAGCTCATGATGCAATAAGAATCACATGTAATAAAGAGTCAGGGAAAAATAGACCAAAAATTAATTGTAAACTAAATAATCTGATCCTAAAGAATGAGTAGGTAAAACAACAAATCATAGACACAACTGATTATTTCATTCAAGAGAATGACAATAATGAGACAATATACCAAAATTTATGGGAGGCAGCCAAAGCAGTTCTCAGAGGAAGTTTTATATTGCTAGATATAAAGAGCAGTTATTAAAACCATTTGGTACTGGCTAAGAAATGGAGAAGTCAATCAGTGCAATAGATTAGATTCACAGGACAAAATAATCAATGACTATAGTACTCTATTGTTTGACAAACCCAAAGACCCCAGCTTTTGGGATAAGAACCACTATTTGACAAAAACTTCCAGGAAAATTGGAAATTAGTATGGCAGAAACTAGGCATTGACCCACACCTAATCCCTTATACCAAAATAAGATCAAAATGGGTTCATGAGTTAGACATAAAGAATGGTATTATAAACAGATTAGGAGAAAGAAAGAATTTGTGGCTAAAGAAGAACTTGCATTATGGAATACAAAATAGATAATTTTGATTATATTAAGTTTAAAAGATATTTGTACAAACAAAACCACTGCAGACAAGATTAGAGGGGAAGCAATAAACTGGGGGAAAATTTTTACATTCAAGGGTTCTGATAAAAGCCTCATTTTTAAAATATATGGAGAATTGACTCAAATTTATAAGAATTCAAGCCATTCTCCAATTGATATGAACAGGATATAAACAGGTCAAAGAATATGAACAGGCAATTTTTGGATGATAAAAATAAAACTATTTCTATGCATATGAAAAGGTGCTCTAAATCACTATTGATCAGAGAAGTGCAAATTAAGACAACTCTTAGGTTCCACTACACACCTGTCAGATTGGCTAAGATACTAGGAAATGATAATGATGAATGTTGGAGAGGATGTAAGATAGTAAGAAAACTGGTACACTAATGCATTGTTGGTGGAACTATGAATGTATCTAATCATTCTGGAGAGCAATTTCTGTCCAAAGTGCTATCAAACTGTGCATACCCTTTGACCCAGCAGTGTTACTACTGGGCTTTTACTCTCAAGATATCATAAAGAAGGGAAAGGGACCTGTATGTGCCAAAATGTTTGTGGCAGCCCTGTTTGTAGTGGCTAAAAACTGGAAACTGAGTGGATGCCCATCAATTGGAGAATGGCTGGGTAAATTGTGGTATATGAATGTTATGGAATATTATTGTTCTGTAAGAAACGACCAGCAGGATGATTTCAGAGAGACCTGGAGAGACTTATATGAATTGATACTAAGTGAAATGAGAAGAATCAGGAGATCATTATACACTTCGACAACAAGATTAAAAGATGATCAATTTTGATTGACGTGGCTCTCATCAACAAGGTGATGATTCAGGCCAATTCCAATGAAGAGAGCCATCTGCACCCAGAGAGAGGATTGTGGGAACTGAATGGGGACCACAACATAGTATTTTCACTCTTTGTTGTTATTTGCTTGCATTTTGTTTTTTTCTCATATTTTTCCTTCTTGATCTGATTTTTCTTGTGCAGCATGATAATTGTGGAAATATGTGTAGAAGAATCGCACGTGTTTAATACATATTGGATTACTTGCCATCTAGGAGAGGGAATGGGAGAAAGGGAAGGAAAAAATTAGAACACAAGGTTTTGTAAAAGTAAATATTGAAAATTATCCATGTATATATTTTGAAAATGAAAAGATTTAATTAAAAAATAAATAAAATAAAATAAAATGAAACCCTGCATTAATAAAAGATGTTATCTATTTAGGAACTGCTTAAGCCAATGAGGTTACAAATCCAGTTTCTATCCTGATGTTTTTATTTTACTTAACACTTTTCCAAACCTTTTTATAAATATTATCTCTTTGATTCTCATGACAACCCTGTCAGACACACAGGAAAGGTATTATTAGCTACATTTTTATCCACATTAGCTACTGAGGGAGCTGTTTTGCCCATGGTCACACAATTGCTTCGATAGCACAAAGTATCCCATTCTTGTGTGCTGGTGATGAAATGTCTGGAAAAAAATCTGGTATTCCTTAAATGAGAAAAAAATTTTTTTCTGTTCCCCTTGATGGGTCTCATTTCTTATCACGTGCAGGGCTCACCATGCAGGGAAGC